>NC_059471.1:67763769-68072019 GCF_018139145.2 Gymnogyps californianus
TGAATTTATTTTATATGTATTTTTCTCTCTTCTCTCATAACACTCCACCTTCCCCAGATTATCTTTAAATCAAGTTCTGCTCCAGTCTGATGCAGTTCTTCAGAGTTGTATAAACCTATCTGCTCAAATGCTCAACCCGCAGAAAATGTGTGCCAGCTTTAACTTCATCAAACCAACCATAAATCCTAGACGTGCCAGAAAATGCTGCTGAAATGCCAAAGCAAGCCACGTTTTCCAGGTCTCCTGCAGGGAGAACGAGCCCTGAACCCCAAATGAAGGATTGTAAAAATCAAGCAAAACTATAATTGCTTTTTGGTAATTGGAAGACCATTAATATAAACACCACTTTTGTCATGCATGAAGCTGTCCTTCCTCCTGCCAGATTTTAAGGATGATGTCTTCACGTATTAGAGCATTAAGGTGCATTCACCTCCTGCTAAAAAGCCCAACAAGATAATGACAGGAGAAATATGAATATGCATCTGAGATGGGGGCGCTGAGAGGCCACCCAGGCCAGCGTCTTCTCCTGGGCACTGTCAGTAAAGCACCGCAGAAAGTATCCTACAGCCGTGCCAGAGCCTCAAACAAGCGGCCCCAAGAAAAGCACATCGCTCGCCACAGCGTCCAGCAGTCAAATAGATGCTTGACCAAAACCAGAGTGGTAACTGTCTCCAAAAGTAACGATGCCCTGCCATCCCCAGGCATATGGGCCTCATTATCCACTGACAGTGGTGTAAATCAAGCCTAAGCTGCTGGTGAAAAGGCAGCCCAGAGGAAATGAGAATCAAGAGCCATTTTACTTTTGGCACATCAGATACTGAGATATTCAAGAATATGTTAACAAAAGGCCTCTTGACTCAAAAATCTGCCTCTGTGTCATGCGAAACATGAACTGTGGCGAATTAAAAAAATTATGGCCTGATCCTACTTATGGCATGAATCAGTGTAATGCTGATGGTGTCACTAGAGCTGGGGCAACTCACACCAGCTGAGAAACTGGCCCTATACATTGAATATACCACGCCTGGACACCTCTGACTCTTGGAAACCGATGGAATGGCATCTGTTGCAGGTCAGCTTTCAGCTGAAGGGATTAAGCAGCTCAGGAGGTTGGTAATGGGATATGGGCACTTCCATTCCCGCTCCTGGCCGCAGTTCAGCCCAGGTTTATGCCGACCTTTGTGAATGAATGGCTGTGCCAAGAGAGTGACCTGGCCGATGGGCTCTCCTTGTGCTTCTGGCAGACACGCTTCTGCACCTTGGAAGTAAAGCACGGTGCAGCTTGGTTATCTCACCAGGGAGAAACTGACAGGAATGCAGTTAAATGGTCTCATCTGTCCCTCAGGCTGAGGTCAAGGCATACTGGTGGGACAGCATGGGGTGCCTCTACCTAGGCAAGGTTGTAGAGATTAATTATGAATATTATTAATTCAGCATATTCTATCCAAATGAAAGCTGGCATTTTCAAGGAACTCCTGGGAGACAGAAATCTTCAGAAACATTTTATTCAGACAGCAAGGTAAAATTCATTTTGTTGAAACAACTACTTCTGCTAGACTACAGAGTTCAAAGGCAAAAACCCATTTATACTACCTCTGAATGTCAAAAACACCCTAGCTAACCCAACAGAAAAAGGAATCTCCTAACTTTCCCTCCAAAACCAGGAAAAATTTAGCAGGAAAAAAAATAAACATTAGGGATCAGCAGATCGCTTTGGGTAGGATCCGGCCGGTGCAGCAATGCTGTTGGAGGGCACGCGGGTTGCCTCACTGCATTTGTAGTGCCAGCTTAATGGGTCCAGGATCCCTCTGCACCCTCTGGGAGGCGAGGACCAGCCATGCCCCCATGGCACATGGCTTCTCTTCCCTCTGGAGCTTTCAGAGATGCTGAAGAGTGGCCGCAGCCCTGCCGCCGCCCCCCGTGATCCTGATTTTGCTGCGAGAGGGAACAACAGCCCCCTCTCGCCCAGCCGGCTGTGTGCGGCGCGGGGCTGGGGCCATGCCTGCTGCGGTGGCAATGGGTGCATGCTCCTGGGGAGGACAGCTGGACCCTCCCAGGGCAGCTGGCAGAGGCCCTCTGCAGCTGCAGAAGCAGGACTTGCCCCAACAGGGTGAGGTAATGACACAGTTGGGGTCTGTTGAGTTTTGTAGCTGGAACAGGAATTTCTCTGGAATCGCTTGCTGCTTATAAATGTAAAAAAGTAGTGTGCTTATACAATGCCGAGACTGAAGGCTTGAGCAGTGGGACAGATAATATAATACTCCTTCTGTGGCAGTGTCATTAAATAGAACTTTGCATACAAGCCAAAGCACAGCACTACAAATCTCTCTCTCCCTGGCAAAATCCTCGCTGCCTGCATTTTTCTGTATTACTCATTACCACCAGGAGAATGATTTATTTTGAAATAGGAGGGAGAGGAGACACTTGGCACCGTGGCTTTGAAGAGTTCCAGTCTTCTGTTCTGCAAAAAGTGTTCCGGCAAAAATACCATTGGAAAAAAAAGGATTGCACATTAAAAGCAAGAATAATAAAAGATTTTGTACAGTGTGAATTCCAAGATGATTCACATCCTGTTCCCCCTTCCTCAACATACGTCCCTACGGTAGCGTGACATCTTCTGCAAAGAGTCTTTCTTTGATGGGAAAATTCACTGAGGAAGGTCAGCACAATGTTTATGCAAAATGAAAGCTCCCCCATCCCAGTGTTACTAGTGCTAATGGTAATGACTGGTTAAAATGAGGCAGCAAATAACAATCGCCTATCACCCTGATAAAGGATGGAGGCACTCAATGAGATGGCAAGTGTTGACATAAATTCTGTGTACGTGACACATATGACATCTGTGGAGGGGAGGGCATGAGACAGCTGGATACTCTGTGGTTTGAGAAATGAGAAACTCTGCTTAATTAAACTGTACTGACCCCTTGGCAGGGCAGAAAAGACTCTACCTTCCTGCGATATCTTGTCTTTATTTTAATGCAGTTCCCTGAGGGGATTTTAAGCACATGGGACACCTATCAGTTTCCCAGTCTCTTTTCATAAAGGTCCAAAAGAAGAAGTATAATTCTTTGGCTGGCCCATCACAATAATGATTTTCACTCCTGAAAAAATAAATACATAATGATCTTAAAACTCCTTTCCTGCATTTAGTTTTAATTTATTATGAATTCTATTGACATCTAGTCATATGCCAGAAGGGCCTTTGGCACCAAACCTTAGAGGTACTCCCTAAAAATGCAGTAACTCAGGTTAACCTGCTGCAGATTTCTGACAGATACCAAATTATTCCCAACCTCTACAGTTACAGCCTCACCTTCCCTCTTTTTCAAATATCCGAAGAAACCAAGCCTTGAAGATGATCTGAAAAGTGCGTCGGAGATGCCGAAGATGAGCAGTTTTTTGTTCTTGTTCTCCACAACATGGCCACCAATGCTCAGGAGGTCTTTGCTGTTTCTTGGACTACCTGACTGACCCCTTGTCTCGGCTGCAGGCTTTTGCCTCTCCCACCCAGCTGGCATTTCTACCATCATTAGCCATGCAGGTTTTCATTGAATCTTTCCCATCGTTATCATCTGCTTGATGGACAGTTGTCAGTTTGCTGCTAACCCTTCTCTAGCTAAGCAGCCCCAGGAGGCAGCTGAGTTGGATAAGTTTGATAGCCGGGCGATGTTGACCGATTTGTCAGGAATCAATTACAAGCTGCACAGCTCACTGTTTATTAAAAGGATGCCATCATATGATCATGTACATGTAGGACAGCCAGTTAAATCGGACTGACAACCTGCTGCCAGCTCAGTACAAGGGAAAATACCAGTGCTGACAATATGACAGCTTTCCAGCAAGGCACCTGTGGGAACGGGACGATGTGACGGTGAACAGGCTATTAGAGCATGCCATGCTGCAGTCCCAGAAAATCCCAGTGCAGAGCAGTTTAACTACTACAAACACGTTACGTACTTGTCTTTCATTAGATCTTGTCTAATCTCATTAGCTAACAACCTAAACAATGGCAATAAACCACTTGCTCAACAAACACTGTGTAGCTCTAATCGGCATTAACAGGAGATCCCCGCCGGCCCCTCTGTGTGTCAGAAAGGTGCAGTCCTCCAGCGCTGTCTCCCCTGTGGCAGACATTGGCAGCGCTGCCTGTACCTGCTGCCTCTGAGGCCAGGCAGCTCCTGCTCCTCCGTGAGCCAAGCCGGAGGGACACACACTTGTGCAAACAGCAGTTCTTCCATAGGGTCAGAAAAGGGAATAGGTACAATTTTCCTAAGCCCTGCTAATCCCGGGTGCCAGTAAGGGTCTCCAGCAGCAGGGTGTAGACCATTGCATGCCCTGGGATGCTCTGCCTTGGACTAAGGGATGGGTACTGTCAAGGATGCTCCTACAACTGGGAAACCACCAAGCCTGCAAACACACCCTCCTCCTGGTCTGTGCCAGTAACATCTTTCGCTGCCAGTGAGGCACTGGCCCTCTTGTGCAGTTTTTACATTCTTTAAATATTGCACAAGATTATATGTCCACATCCAAGAATGATAAAAATTGGCAACATGCAGCAGATTTACTCACTCAGATCTATTCTTGTACCAACAGCAGTGGAAATCTGCCTCCATGCTTTACTATATGAAGCACCATTTGTGGAATTATTCATTAGCACTTCATTTATAAATCAGACTTTTAAAAAATTATTGGCAGTCTCTCCCTCTTTCAAATTCCAAACTTTAATAAAAATAGATTTCCTTTTCAGAGTTCTGTGTATATAATACTTAGCAGTATATTTTTTTAATAATGTTTGTAAAATTTGGCCATAAATCTTTACCGCTCTTGGGTTTATGAACCATGGGTGTGCCATTCAGCACAGGTTTTATTTAAAACGGAACGTGCACATAGGACTACTCCTTTTGAGCCTCCCATCATTTCCCTAAATTGTTGTCGCAAGGAAGAAGGACTATTTTATTTCACCTTTCGTAACCAGCTGGTCACTGAAGTGACTGCTTCAGACAATTTGCTGCTCTCGGCTCCCTGGGGCACAGCCATAGGACTGGATGCGGCCAGGGTCTGGTGCTAAAGAGCTAATGGGGGCTGGCGGCGCTGCCCTGGCCCTCCCCGCCTGCTCCCAGCCCACCCAGCCCTGGGGTTAATGCATCAGCTGAAACCTCAAGGAAGGGCAATAGCTTGCTGAGATGATGTGATTTGACCACATGCCAAGCCCCCATGCCTCCTTATTCACTTAGAAACAGATCTGCACAATGTGCATTTTGCTCAGAAACATCTGAAAAGATTAATAAATGAGGAGATTGATCGTGGAAACTATTACTCACATGAATGCTCCCGCCCTGCTAGCGCCAAGTCTCATAAATCCATCGGGAGTCTCCAAGTTGTCAACTTTGCTAAAAGACCCAGCTCCTAGAGGCCACCAAAGCCTCCCAGTCCTGCTCTGGTGAAGAGGAAAATCCATTGGAGGCCTCGACGCAGGCACGTCCATCAGCCATTCCTCCCCAACAGGGACAAGCAGAAGCCAGTGGCAAATTTCCCCTTTAATCACGTCTGGTGTCGCAAACGCATTTTTTTAGATACAAATGTATTTTTACAAATCAGGAAGGCTTTAATTCACACCTTCAGGGATGTGAGTACATAAAGCTTGTCTATGTAAAACTTTGGTGGTGAAACCCCAACAGGTGATTTTCCTATCTAAAAAGGAGAAGGCATACTTTCCTGAAAAATTATCTCGCAGTGCATCCATTCATTGTAAAAATTTATTCGTTTAACAGAAATAGTTAAAAAACCCCAGCTACTCATCTGATGCTCTAATCAAGAAATTACAATCGCCTGGGAGATAAATATTGCTGTTTACTATTTGTAACTGTTAATAAGCCTCATCCCATGAAGTAAACAATTTTCATTTCCAGTCCAAAAGATTCTCTTCAGTGAAAGAAAAAGCATAATCTGATTTTTCAAAACACACCAAAACCGGACAGAATTAGAGAGGCAAGTATTTAGTTAAGGTATTTCCTTCTCACGTGCTAATCCCCATCACTTCTCACCATATATGACACTCCTGCATATTTCAATTTACATGGCACATTTGCTCCAACGATTTATTAAATTAAATGGCAAAAGAAGGTGGGGGAAGAGAGGCCTTATGTGGGAAGAGAGATTTAGAATAGATCCAAACAAAAGCACATTGCAAGGCAAAAGATAATCATAACCGGGGCACTTCTGTAATCTGTTTTTGAAGTAACATGAATTTAAATTTTAGACATACCCTTTGATCTAACTTTTCTGGTTTCTTTTTAAAAAGGAACACATAAAGTACAACAGCTGCAAGCAGAAACTGCTATTAATTTCTGGTGGATGGAAGGAGTACTTGATACCAGCATTTGCAGGGCTTCAGTGCTTCACAGAGGGAACATTGAGGGCAAGGTTTGTGGTTTACAGATCAACACCTCCTATCAGTGGTGCTTTTCAGGCGAGCACCACCAGCCTCTTTGTGCTATAAAAATGGCCTAAAATTATCAAGCTTGGCTCTGGGTTTCCTTGCAAGTAGAAGGAGTTTTCCTACCGAGTGAAGAAATGTTATCAGGCTTCTGCTTCCAAGTACTAAGTGCCCTGTTTTACTATTCATCTGCGGTTGTTTTACCACCAAGAAGGTGAAATGGAAAAATGTCCAAATTCAAAAAATCTGTCCATACATGGACAGGGCCACGTACCTATTACATTACAAGCTCTGTCGTCTGCTGTGATAACACATATGTATGTGAGGAAGAAACCCCAGAAATACTGCAGACGCTGGAGTGGAGCGCCCTGTGCATGGAATATGATTGGGCTATTGTTTAAGATCTGTTTTAGGGGATGAAAATATTTCTCTGGCAACGCTGCAAAGGTAAAAACAGCTCAAATTATCTGCTGTGTAAGCACCATTCACATGAATGAAATATGCCCAGGGACTATGAATCTTGTGACAGACCTTTCCTAGCTGTATTATCCATAGCACACTCTACATTTTTAGATAGGAAACACATTTCTTTGCTCCTTTATGTTTGTTTACCTTGGTCTTCTCATTTCTACTTCACATTACTCATATCTGTTAGGCAGCTGGCTCTGTTGGGATGATAAAAATGACAATTTCAGAGCCACATATCCTTGCTCTGAGAAGAAAGCAGTTTGCCTGTACCGCTCACAAGAAATTCAAGCATGAAGGCTCACCCATGAACATGGTCAAACCCCCTTCTGGGAAGCACTATGGACACACGTTGTCGCTTTCTGGTTGGAAATGTCCATTGTAAGGGCACTGGAAAGAGTCCACATAGGAGACATGCTGATGCCCAGCTGGATGCTTGTGAGATGCCACATGCGGCATGGAGAGGCTGCAGCCCTTTTTAACAATGCTGGCAAGAGTGTTGGGCTAGCTGTAGTGCAGGTCACCACTTCTTCCTAAACACAAGACCAGCAGCAGTAACAAAAAGGAAGAGCTATGAGATTACAAGCAGGAAGAAATAAAGAAGTCGGTATGCAGACAGAGTGGAGCACAGCATCATGAAACTGAAATAACCACTTTCTAAACCCCAAATTACATAGGACTGTCTGAAAAATAGTTGACTACATTGAACAATACCCTCACCAGCAACTCTTTAAAATTCCAATTTGTCCAGTCTCTTTCCTCTTCTAAAATTAATTTTAACGTTTAACCTGATGCACTGAAGGCATTTATAAATAAAACAGCCACCAATAAGTACTATTAATTGCTACTTCTCTATGGAGATTTGGTGGGTCACATCCCTCATGTCCTTTGCCATCGCTACACACAAGCCGAGAGGGCAGGATGGGACCAAGGAGGACAACGGGCCAGCTCCTGCTCCGGCTGCAGTGGGCGCTCCCCTGTCTTGGCAGTCCTGCACTGCCACGGGGACAGCACATCCCACGAGCAGCAGATACATGATACATCCCAAAAATCACAGATACATGAAGGCAGCAGAAAAAATACAAATGATAACTGAACGAAGGAGTGCTCTGCAGACAAGGGGAAAAAAAAAAAAGTCCTTGTTCCCTTCCTGGAAACATTGTTTGTACCAGTCTAAGATGATAGTAAAGAAGAGCCATTTTCCCAGGGAATAAAATTATCTTGTTTTTCTGAAGATAACATTGCAAGTCTAAAACAAAAAGGGTATGGAGTTATCACGTCCACTCCAAAATTTAATCTACTGAATACACTTGTGCATAAAACCAGCACACTCGTATGAAATCATCTTCTCTTCTTTATCCATCTGACTTGTTCTCATGAGTCATATTAAAAGAATACCAAATGTTTTAGGATTCAAAATCTGAAATATTTCAAGATATCTAGAAACAGGAACTTTTGAATGGTTCAAAAACATGTAACATACTAAACCAAGCATACTTCCTTTTATTCCAATTTAACATCAAATTCCAACCTCTCCTGGTAGATCCTACTTGGAGGATCTTTGCCCTGTTAAGTCTCATTCCTGCTAATTGTCTGCTGAAAGCTGAATAAATATGCTTTCAGGGTAGCCAATGTGCTTTGAGGGTTTTGGCTGCCTGTTGATATGAAGGATCCAAATTTTCCTCTTTCCTGGTTTTTTTGGTTGTTGCTGTGGTTTTGAGAAAGATTATGTTAATATTTTGAAAGCAATCCAAGCCTTCTTTTTACTTGAGTAATTATTTCCACATCATTCAGTGCTTCCAGCTTTGGAAATATTTCCTGGATTCCTCCTGGTGGTCATCTACCCCATAATGTAAAAGGATGTAAGCATGCCACATTTGTTTTTCAGTAACTGGGAGGTAAATAGCTAGCTGTGGAATAAAATTACTCCAAAGCCAGCCTTGGCTCTGTTACAGTTTCAAAGTTATTTCTTACTTCCACACAGCATTAATTTTGGGAAACAGCAAACACTTACATTTGTCCTAATTTTGAAATCTGACTCAAGGTTTTTAAATGTTGTTTTCATTCACACCGCAATAGATCTCTCTACTTTAAGGAAACATTTACTACATATTTTCAACCAATTTGAGGTTTAACCTCATAAAAATCTCCTTAAGGTGATGACCTTTGCACTGATCCATTTCCATCACAGTTGAATTTAAAATACTTATTTGAGAGTACTCTCTGCTTAATTTTCCTACTGAATGAGGCTTGGCCTAGAAAGCCAGTGTTTTGTACGGGATGAATTTCCAACATAAGTTTTGAACCATATCACAGGAGTTAGAGAGAGGTGGGCAAGATCAAAACAATAAAGAGGCCTTCAGAGTGCTGGGCACTCCCTGCAAAGAGGAAGAGCTGGCAACCTGCTAATCACAGCAGGTTGACTCGGCTGTCCTCATTCATGGAAGCAGGCCAATGCATTTGAAGGGAGCTTCAATGAGTAAGTGAGGTGCAGCTCAGTGTAACGATGACAAGAATTAGCTCATCGGCTGGCCAAAAAAGCTAATCTTTCTTGCTCAGTCCTCTCCTAAAAACTGTGCCTTAACCCATACAACCACATTGGTTTTTTTGCATTTCCACTTGGAAGTCAGGAGAGCCTCCCTCAACCTTCTGAAAGACAGAGCGAGCCAGGGCTCTGCGATGCTTTAATTGGTTCACTTGGGAGCCACCCAGATTTGAGTTCCTGATTTATGTTAATCATGGGCTGAAAATTCTCTTTATGCTGGAGAAGTCCTTCTTATTCCGCCATCATTTAACGTCATAGCAGGGAAATATACATGAATGCAATTAACATTTATGTTCTTGACTTAACTTAACTTGGACAGAAAAAAAAATAATCTCTGTCAGCTAGTGTAAAATTTACCACTTCTGTTTTTATTTTAAGAAGAATTAAGTAACTCAGGCTTTTGAAAAGTAACAGACAAAGGCTATGTACCCATCACTTCCACTTTGTAGTCTCAGAAGCTACATGCATATATTTGGGGGATAAAAAAAAAATGATAAAAAACCCAAATGGTTTTTAAAAATGCAGATCAACTTCCCCATTCCTGGGTTTATCATCCCCTGACGTTCCAAGAAGCTGGAAGGAACTAACTTTCATCCTGAAGAAAAGCAAGACTCAGCCAACTCAACTGCATGCTCCCAAAGTTCACTGGGACGCTTTGGAAGAGAAAGGCTCTGCCTACGTCAGTGCATGGTGTGGAGCCATAGAAGAGGATTACCAGAGTGGAAGAGCTGGTGCTGAGGACCTAAGGACCGCGCTGTAGGTGCTTTGTGAGCTTTACCTTGGACGAGGCTCCAGTCTGCAGCCATGAACTAAATGTCCATTACCAGTTAGGGTGCATGAGGTGTGCTGGACTGCATCTTCCCACTCAGTTTCCTCTGAAAAGAATGAAATTTGTGTGCTCCAAGACCACCCCATGACAGAGCCAAAGCACAGTTAAGTAGGATGCTTGGATGAGACACTTCAAACACACACTCGTGGTCCAAACGGTGATACCCATGTACACAAATGCACAGTGACCAGACAAAGAAGATGCGTGGTATTTACTTCTGCCCAGGAAACTTGACAGAACAAAGTGTCACCTCTCCCCACACCTACTGCAACCTCCTACAGTCATTGTGCAGCTGAAGGATGCTGCCACAACTCTTCCTTCCCTAAGGTTCATGCTGCTGTACCTGCACCAGTCAGCTTAAAAAGAGGCAGTATGGGTCCGCTATACGCTAGTAGTTGTCATTCGCAAAACTCATACTCTTTAAAGTCTGTTAACTTGTACTGGACATAGGTGAAATGGGATCAGTAGATTTAGACCAACATGAAAGAGGTGTGCGTGAGCCTCCAGCCCAAGGAGCAGCAGTGCCCCATCAATGAGAGAGACCCTCCTGAGTCGGCTGGGGTCGCCCGGCAGCGAATCCAGCCTTTTTCCCACCAGCACTTATTCTGCCACCCCGACACCCCGTATAACATGCGCAGCAGTTCAGCACTCTTTCCTCACCATTTATGCTAGCCCATGGAAAGCTATAATTGCCCTGGTGCCATACAGTGTAGAGATGGGTGGGAGCAGCAGAATCAGAGCCGATCAAACAAGCGCTCATCTGACCACTCATCTGATGAGGAACCTGAGCATTTTTGGAGATCCATGGAGATTTGGTCACTTCAGGGGAAGGCCCAAGCCAAGCTGATTTTTCCTGCAGTGAGAGGCAGAGCTATTGCAAGGTGGGAAGGACAGCAATTCCTGAAGCACCTCCCGCCTAGGCAACAGGAGAAGTGCTGTATTAAAGTCTGCTCCGTCCAGACTTCACATCCCTCTCCCATGCTGTTCCCCATCCCCTCCTGCATAGTAGCCTCTCTGCCCAAATACCCCGAACAAACGAACGCACAGCCCTCTTCCTTGCTTGTCCATCAGCTGCTTGAGAGCATCGCATCCTCCTATTAACTCCAGTACACTCAAAGCAGTGCTTTTTTATCAGCCCTTCCTCCTCCTGTCCAATTTCTCCCCAAACAAGGCTGTTCCACTTCATTTAGATCCTATGTCTTTCAGTTTTGCCAATATTGTATCTTAGTTTTATCTATGTCTTTTATATAACGTATATTTATCTGCCTCTCGTGTCCCAAGGCACTAAAAGAGGGCACTTGAGCTTTAAAAATTCAGTGACTGTTTTTTAAAAACCTCCCGTTTTTTGCGTCATTCATTCCAACACGCTGAAGACCAATTTTCCCTTAATAGGGTCTCAGGAACCTGGAGAACCTGGACAGGACAGATGAAGTGGAATTGCTTCATTTCTAATAACCCAGACATAGTGCAAAGTGCTCTGAGAGTCTTTCATTCAGCACTTATTTATTGTTCATAATTCACCTCCTTCTGACAGAGAAGGGCATGATAGAGCTAATTTAATACTTCCATGGTCAGATTCCATTCATATTTGAGTGAAATATCAGTAAATAAAACTGAAGCACCATTTATTAGGCTTCTGAAATTGTCACAGGTTAGGTTATCAAACACATTGTGTGCCGACAGCATTAAAATTAATTCACAATCCTGCTCACCAGACAGTGGCCAAGGAATCACTCAATCCAGGTGACTAGTGCTTTTGAGAAGCCCTGCGTCCTTCCAAAAATATGGCCCGACTAAAAAGTCCACCTGAGATAAACAAGAATCGAGTGAATATGGCAATTTATACAGAATTGTTTAATGGAGCTGAGCAAAGCTGTTTGGTTGGGGTGGAGAGGGAAGAAAGTGCGTTTGGTGTACGGGAAACACGGAATGGATTTGTGTCAGATTGCTCCAGGCCACAAAAGATGAAATCCTTCTCATCTCCAAAAGGAAAATGTTCCATCTCAGCATTTACCAACTGAAGCAGAGGGGTTTTTTTCTTTTTTTCATAGAGACTTACCGATTTCAATCAGCATCTAACAACTGGCCACTGCCAAGTCCTGGCTCTGCTGGAAGAAGCCTAGAGATGCCGAGAACCTTGGCTTGGACTGGTGTTTGCATGTCCTGCAGCCCTGGCTTTCAGCAAATTCACTAGGATTTACTGAGAGCCAGAAACTTGAAAGGTCTAAATAAGGATGCTTCAGAAAGGTTAGGAAAAGTAAAGACTCCTTCAGCCACTTCTCGATTCAAGGTAGATCTGAACTCATGCTGAGTTTCAGAAATATTGGAAGCAGGATTTCCTTCCCCTTTCCCCCAGTGCATACATTGTTTTAGCTTTCTGCAAGGCAAAAAAGGGAAATTATGGAAACTGTGTAAAAGAAAGCTTGATCTCACAATATTTCCAGCTGACTTTGGCAGCTTTAAGAATATTGCGTAGGTTGCTGAACTACTAGATGTACATCCAGCCTGACCCTTTGAAGTGCACACATCTTAGGTTCAAAGTGAGTCAGAGTTTAATAAAGTGATTTGCTTAAATTGCCCGTATTTTGAATTCTCAAGGGCCAAATGCCCCATTTAATCTGAATGCCACCAACAAACGGCAATATACTGAAAGTCTTGAAGATACCAGAAATCTCCCAAGGCTGAAAGTGAGGACTTACATAACCCAAGAACGACCACATCAACATTTCCTCCTTACAACTCATTACAAAATAAAAGGAGTTTGCAGGCAAGATAATTAAAGTAAAGAAAATGTAAGAAAGATAGAAAATACCAGAACTAGTCAACTAGGTGTTTTAGCTGAACTCATGCTTTTGGCCTATGATTTATTCTACTGGATGTGCCATTTGTTGGAGTGTCATAGTCCATCCACAGTCAGTGGTATTTGCCAAATCAAGTCATGCAAAGACCAGGCAGGGAAGGATCACTCACTGTAATACAGTACATCAATCAAAAGGGTTATTTTCACGGACTTGGTCTCTAATCAAGCAGCAAATCATTCTCCAGTTTTGCTATCAAGGACCATTACTTTTAGGAAGTGCTTAATCTGAAAAAAATGCATCTATTTGAAGCTACAGGGCGTCTGGTAAGATATACTGAACACAGAGGAAATGAAATATGTGCCACACAATTTACCCTCTCTGTAGTGTTTTATGAATAGCTTATTTGTGGAGAGAGAAGTCGGTTGCTGGCAACACAGGAGTTTTAGCTTTCTATTTGTCTAGTTTGTTGAGTTATTACAAAGGTCACTCCTGCACTTCAATTATCTTGAGTGCCACTTTTGATGGGGGAATTTTCAAATTATATCCAAGGTGCCTCAAATATTTGCAAAAGGCTTCAGGGTACATGTGCCTTTTTAATTTAAGTGCCTAGATCAAATTACTATTACGTCTGTGTGTTAAAGCATTTTCCCATCAAAGTCGGGGTAAAAGCCTATAAAGCCTCAATACAGCACCATCCAAACATGGCTGTCCTCCTGCAGGCGAAACATCCCTACCAGGGCATGCCGTGCCACCTGAACGTGCCAGCTGGGTCAGCGCTAATATGAGAGAGCCATTTACTGCATCCCCCTGGCCTGCCAACCAGCACTTGGGAAATCCCAACCAAGGGACTGTATACACATACAACGCAGAGAAACAAGCAGCAATATCAAGGTTGACTTCGAGTTCCCTCCAAAACAAGTTTATCGCTCTTTCACATAACAGAGTTAGCGTCTTGCAGACCTAATAATCCAAATAACTCCGTTATGCAGAGAGTGAGATATAGGAGCCCACATCAGCTTTCAGAAACCAGCAGTGATTGAGGCACAGGGCTTGCACCATCTGAAAAATGACTGTTCTCATCTCCTGTGAGTTTTGCTTTCAAGGACGGATTCTCTCAGTGGTCGAAACAGGCCAATATGCCCCCACATACACAACAGGTCAGCTTCCTGATGCCTTCTCTGGTAGGAAAACAGGATGGAGTATGGACATAACAGACCTGACAAAGTTTCATGCTGGGACCTCTGAATTCCTGTTTTCAACCACTGGGTGTTGTTCACCATAACACTTTGCTCCAGGAGTGATACCACTGAAATTCGTGGGGGACTATTATTTTTTGAGCAAGCAAAAACTGAGAGAAAAACAAGCACTCAATGGATGAAAGCAACATAGTGCCTTCTTGTACACATCTTCTCTTCCTTGTCCCTTCAGATTTCTTCCACATTTTTAGGGGAAATATTGTACTAAAAAGTGTTCTGAATTGCTTTCACAAAGGGAGAAATTCAGTCGCTGCTTAATGAATCCCACTAGTAACAATTCCTTGTTATACATAATGCACAGACCATACAGAATTACTTTGTAATGGCCATTCAAAATGTGATCTAGATAATGAAACACATGTTAGATGAATGTGTCTTAATATGTCCTCTCTGCTGCCAGTCGCTCGCTCTGCCTGCCTGCGCCTGCTAATTCCGAACAGTGTGAGGAAACGCCTCTACTAAGTCACCATCAGCTGAGCACATAGGTACAGAAACACCCAGAGGAAACCAGGTTTTGGATATAGCTCTGAGTACAGATAATCAACAAAGCGTATTTTCCTTTCTCACATATTTGTTTCAATTAGAGCTTATTGAATCATCTCTGCAGCCCCAGAGAGGGCTCAAGCAATCATCAGTGCTGCTCAGGAGGTAATTCAGGATGCCGTCTGGAATATCTGTCCTTTTTAATCATCTGCCACACACTGCTCTTTTAGGATGTTGTCACTCAGTGACTGAAGAACAAAAAGGAATACTAAAGTGAAAGGGTGTCTGTTTGAATGTGGCAATCTCCTGCATAAAAATGAGCCCCATTAATAGGAAAACTCAACCTATCTCCAGGCAATATTTCAAGTCCTTGTCTGTCTGTAACCTCGGAGGAATTTAATTCCTTTATATTATTTAAATTATACACTAGAGGGAGAAATTATGAGGTACTGGTCTTTTAAAATGCTTTCTTTAAAATATATAATTAAAAGAGCTAGCAGCCCTCCTAACAGCAATTTCATCATGGCAGTCTAAAAAAATTCTGAATTTATTGGCAGTTATAAAGTGTCATTTTGTCCTACAGCCTTTGGTCAGTAAACCAGGGTTTAAACAATTGCCCTCGCAGTCTCATTCACTAATACCTGAGCACGTAAAAACAGTAAGTGAAACGGCAGAGGACCAAAAAAGGCAAAGGAGTCCTAAAAGAAGATATACAGTGCTCACACACTCCTTAGTTCAAAACCTTAACTACGTTCAATGGCTTCCCACTTCCTAAAGTAGTTCAGTGCGTGGTTTCTATCTGGTTTGGAAAGTCCTGGGGGACTGAATATTTGGGCCAGACTTTTATCTCAGTTACCTGCCTGTAAATCCAAAGCAGCTTGCTGATCTCAAAGGTATTATTCCAGTTTATAGGTTAGGAGCAGTTCTCCCAGAGCAAGGCACACTTTTAAAAACCCCTTTCTGAATTCAGCAGTTGTTCAACCAAGCCAGCTGAAAATCAACTGTATTGTTAGGAACAAAAAAGGTAGGTCCGCGACTGATAACGTACATGCCTAGTAACTACATATTTGCTGTAACACTACGTTCAATTTTTTTTTTCCCCTGAAGGAAGTGCCTGTTTCTCTTATTCTACAGTCCTGTGCAAAACACCTCTGAAATCCAGGGCAGGTTCAGCAACGTATTAACCATACACCATTATAAAACTAGAATGCCATTAATGCTAACATTTAAAAATTTCTTTCTTCTCAAAACAGCAGGGAAAATGTGTCCTGAAACGGTATAAAACACCTGTGTAAGAACTTGGTCCAAAAGGACTTTAAAAAAAAGAAAACCCATGACAATCAAGGAGCTAATACCTTTTGGCTTGCCCACATATATGTGCATAAAAAATATGTTCTTCTCTGAAAGTGAGGCTGTGGAGAATTTCCAGCAAGTACAGGCACCATTTCAGGGTCAAATACATAGTTTAATTTTATTTGGGGCATTCTTAAGCAAAAAGCCATGTTCAAAGGGGGATTTGGGCATCACTTACAGAATGAAAAGAGCCAGGGAGTTAAATCTCTCCAGAGCGGAACATGCATTTGAGAAGCAGATGACCCAAGTTCACATCTCTTCTGTCTCTGGATAGCTGTGAGCATGCAGAGGGTGGATGCTATTTATTTATTTGCTTATTTATTGGAACAGTTCCATTTTCTATAAAGCACACGGTCACTGGAGCAGGAATCCACATTGCTCCCTTCCCAGCTCTACCACAGGCAGG
This sequence comes from Gymnogyps californianus, assembly GCF_018139145.2. NCBI lineage: Eukaryota > Metazoa > Chordata > Aves > Accipitriformes > Cathartidae > Gymnogyps > Gymnogyps californianus. Next base: position 67,780,344 of record NC_059471.1, read on the forward strand.
ACGAAGACTCCTTTTCTGCTCTGGTGAGTATATTTAGTACTTCATAACGGAACACCTTCAGGACTAATGGCTGAGAGCAACCGTGCTGGTGCTCAAGGCATAGTCCTGCAAGAGCTGCAGGGGTGAGCATCTGCCTTGAATTGAGCAGGACAAGGACACAGACCTCCTCCTCGTCCTGCTGTCATGGGCTCCTCTGCCGGGTTGGCAAATGGTGCTTGAGTGCCCTTCAGCATCCACTTTCAGGAAGAAAAATCCAAACATGAACTGTTCCCAGTGCGTCTGAATCGTTTTCTTCAGTTTTTAGACTGGTTTTCTAAGGATTAGGTGATGCTACAATGTGCCTGCCTCTCCAGCTGCCCTAGGGACTTTTAGCCTGCTGGGCGCTTTCAGCCAAACCTGAGGCAGCAGAGTAGAGAGTTCAAAGGTAACACAGTGGTCATGCAGAGGAGACGGTGGTGAATCCACACCAGCGAGGGGAGCCGGAAAGGGGAAGGAAAAGAGAGCAACAGTCTTTTTGACTTCTTGCACAGAAGAAAAGCTTCAGTTGAACCATGTATTACTAAACAACAGAGCATCCTCGTGGGAGGAAAACTTTGGCTGAGAAGTGGATTCTCTGGTGCCTACTAAGGGATGAACACACATCGCAGCTGCAGCATAATTCAGTTAAAAGTCAATCAACCAAGAGGCAGGCACCCATTGGAAAGCAGACATCGTCAGTTTGGCTGCTCACGGAGCTGTTTGCCTATTAGCTGAGACAGCACCTCTCTCCACGATATGTTGTGGGAAAAATTAATCCAACATGGAAGAGAAGATGGGGGCATCTAGGTTTAGTAGGAAAACACAACCTGAGAAGCAAATACAATGAGTAGAAGACAAGAAATTTAGTCTGTCTTTCCCACAATTAAAACTGAAATGAAAGAATAGTGGAAAGGGCTGACTTCACAAAGCTGAAAATTGAACCTATCATCTAGTTCACTATGTCAGTAAAAATAAATATAAGGCCTCTGCACCTCTCTTTTCAATGTAAAAATGTATTTTGTCCATTCTGAAGGATTCTAATTCTGATTTCTGAAACAAACACTATTTAAAGCTTAATTTCATTTCTCAGTGTTTAAGTTTCAGGTTTTTATCTGCCAATGCTCTATAATACAGTGTTAAAGGCCTCTTTAGTAATTTTTTAAAATAAAAATAAAGTTTTTTCTGTTCTGCTTCTAATACTGATGCACAGGCAATTTATTTGCATATTGTAGGAGCTATGTGAAGTGAACTGGATTTTAGTTGCTCACTTTAAAGATGTTAGCATGTTGTTTTACATTTAAAACACAGTTTTTTACCCAAGGGAAGTCTATACTCCAGCAGCTCATTTTCTCTAACCTTTCTTTATTCTAAGGTTCACAGACAGACCATGCTCGTATTTATGTCTGTTAATGAAGTTGACTCCAGTCCTTTATGTTTTCAAACTTCTTAGCAGAAGCAAAGACCTTTAAAAATTTGCAAAGAATAGGGATCTGATCCTTTCAGAATAAAAATAGGTGAAGCACTCTCTGTAAAATCATGCATGCAAGTAGGTATTTTAAGAAGGTAAAACCTACCCCCAAAATAAATGGGGGAGCTGACTTGAAACATTAGACAAAGAAATTAGCACAACTGTGGGAAACATGGGGGATCCGTTTCCAGAAATGAATCACAACCATATTAAAGTCTGAAAGCATCAGCAAATGTTATGAGGGAACCCAAATCTCCCCAGCAATATTTTCTGTGTAGGTAATATAACGTTCCTTGATAACTTTGTTACTCTGCGCAACCATAAACAAGCCTCTTTCTTTCCGCAGCTTTGCTCTCTAACAGCACAGCAAAAGCTCACGATAAAGCAATGCTGTTTCCCCCGGAGCACACTGTACGCCTAGCACTCTCTACTCCTCCAGCTTTCCAACATTTCTGATTTATAAATTACAGAGGTTTAGCCTGAGAAACTCAGCTATACAGCGTTGAGGGAAATTTCCTTTCCTCTTGGCAAAATATGACTTGCGCATATACACGCACGTAGCTCAAGCTGAACTCGTCATACTTCAGGAATTTGGAATCGGCGGGACCAAGCTGCACTTTGGGCTGTGACAGAGAAGCTCATGCACAAGCCCATGACTAGCTGAGGCTTTAGTTTGGCTTTCACATTACCAAATCTAAAAAACCTGAAAATTAAAAAAAAAATAAAAAAAATCTAAAATGGCAAAAACATTTTGGAAGGGAAAAAACTGAAAGCAAGCTGAAAAAATGCCCTTTTTTCTTCCCAGCACTACAAATCGCAGCTGATCAAGCTGGAATGACTCTGAGGGAAGGTCCCACATTCCTCTCACAGTTATGAATGGGTAAAAATTTCAAGTACTGCCCTGGGCTCTACTTGGATGGAGCACCAAAAGGATAAATGTTTATTTAAGGCTATGTCAAACACTTCAAATTTTTTCAGTATACAAAGGTGAGCTAGAATGTCATGACTAAGTGAATACTGGGACATTATGGTATTTCCTCCTCTGCTGAAAAGGCATTTCATTTTAGAAATACGGTTTTGGTTCTGATTAAACTTGGGCACAAATTCAAGCCGGTGTTTTATTTATGAATATGGATATTTCCACTCCCTGAAGTTAATTCCTGGACCTTTAAAAGAACACAGTCCCCCCCCCCAAACCAGGACTGCCACCAATGCTAGCTGCTGTGAGGGTGGGAAAACCTGCCTTTGAGCGGGCTGTTTGCTCCGCCTGGCAGGAACTGCTTCTGAAAGCTGAAGAGGCTCTCGAGGAAACCTCATTGAGCAAGCGAGACACCCGGGACAGCGGGGTGATGTCTGAGAGGCAGAAGGACCACCAGAAAAGGGCCATCACAAAACAACCAGCTCTGGAGGCTGGAGAGGAGCCAGCGAGTACACAGGAACTGCTGCTTGTCCCCACTGTCTCTGCCCAGTAATCCACTAATGATTATGGAACGTTATTCCATGGCAGCACTCTAATTCAGTGAGTGCCTTGTCTTCTCCTACGTGCCAATACACCCGTACCGCACCAGGTTTCTCATTCTCCATCCTACATACCCTGCTCAAATGTTTTCCATTCCCAAGAAAAATTCCTTGAAGCCAAGACAAGACTTACACACAGACCTCCTTCTACTTTCACTTTGACTGCCTGAATGACAGTCTTTCAGTAATTAGGACGTAATAAATACTTTTTTCCCAAATTTTAGTGCCTACAGAGAAAAAAATTCTTAATGTTATAGGACTCCTTCTTCGTAAATTAAGCTAATGTCAACTCTGGAGTGCTCTCACAAAGACAGAAAAAAACCCCTGTCTTTCATAAAGCAGTATCTTTCATCGAAACTACAAACCTGCTTAATCATTTCCCACCTAAATAGACAAAAGTTTTCCCCAGTTTATATTCCGCCAATTAGGGATTCATGCAGGAACAGGCGTCTGAGTAACGCACATGTCAAATAAAATATTTTAAAATCCTATCACAACCATGTCTGTAACAAGTGTGTAGCCACCGCACACCTAAGCAGCTTCAGGAAGGAGTTCACCTTCACCTATATCTAAGGGCCAAGATGAACAAATGAAGGATCAAATCTCTTTCCCAGAAAGAAAAAAAACCCACAATCCTTTCTATAAAGTTGTTCAGACAAATGCTCCAATTCCTGTTCAAATAGTTTATTTATTTGTAAGTGCGTGTAAGGTGACAAACTGCCAGCTTCAGGAACAGAAACTTGCTCTTTGGATGGGCTGAGCAGGCAGCAGTGCGATAGGGTTAGCAACAGCCCTCACGCCTGGCCGCATCCACATGCTTCAGGTCTCCCCCTCTCACGTTGCAAAGCAGTGAATCCCACCTCATCACCACCGTTTTGCTAACGCTACATTAGTGCTCTTGGCTGTACGTTCTTTAGGGCAGAGGTTTCTCTAATTTACCTGTGAAGCACCTGCTGCTTGGCTCTGACAAAGGTAGGGAAAAGGATGCATAATAAATCATGCTCTGAGGTCATCTGAAAGGTGTCGGTCAAAGCACAAGTAGTCCATCCACGTGTATCAATAAGGCTGTAGTGAGTAATACCTAGGTTTGCTGATCATGTGAAATAATCAGCAAGGACATTTGGCTTTTATGGCTCACTGATTAAAGACCGATAAATTTATGAACTGCCCAATGCCAAAAGCAAATCACTACAGAGCTGCTTAAGTGCAAAACTCCCAGGGGAAAACAGATACTGCACCAACATAAGTCACACAGGCAGATGCCAGACCAACAAACCCCCAAGGAACAGGCAACACCAGCACCCACCTTCCTGACTGTTTGGGGGCAGATGAGGTGACCTAATGTCTCACTGTTGCAGCCAGGCACAGTCCCCTTCCTCCTCCTCTGCTCTAGTTGTTCTTTAACCCTCGCTCCCTCTGTACCCATCCTAGTACTGAACTGATTCAAGCTCCCAAACCAGTGGAAAACTATTGGCTTTGCTTTGGGTGAGTTTTCCAGATAAGTGCACTGGCTCAGCTGTTGTCATGTAACTGCAACCCAAAAGTGGGTGGCAAAGCCAGCCTGGCGTCAGCATGGCAAAAGGCCCAGCTGGAGGGCCATGGCACTCTCAGTGATAACCCTCCATGCCAATGGTGCTGCAAAGCCCTGTGCCCTGCCTAGGAGCAGGTCGAGATAGTTCCTGAACACCAGGAGATCTTGAACAAGAAGCGCTCAGAGGTGATCCAGAAGGGTGACACGCAGAAGGAGGAACACCAAGTTTGGTGTCATGCTCCCATGGGGAAAGCTGCCAGCCTGGACAACGTGACCAAGCAGACAGCTATATGATAGAGGGCAAGCAATGAGCATTCAGTGCGAGAAAGACCGAGTCCAGGAGAGGCAAATAAAAGTCTGCCAGTCAACTCAAACACCAAATAAAATCCCCCAAAGGGTGACCAGAAGCTGCTGACCACAAAAAAGGGTAAGACCAGGACAAGTCTGGGCATCATCACTTTCTACTCATCCTCCTTATTGGGTCTCTTTTGTTTATCACGTAGGACAGAGGCTGATTGTCTCCACTCTCCAAACCCCTCACAAGTTATTTTTGATTCAGTTTTAAGCAGGACTGGTAGTGCTGAGCTCCCAGTGTACTCGCAGTGACGGCAATGAAACACTCCAGCAGAAATTAACACTGGGGGGGAGGGAGGAGAGACAATGGGTGTTTGAAAGAGCTTCTTTTCTTAATCTACAAAGACGAGAGGAGAGCAATGATGTGCCATCTGCATCGGCTCAGAGTGCACTCACTGGGTATGACCTCTCAATGATATTAAATGGATGCAACGTTTTTAGTTTACACATTTCCACTTTTTGTGATGGTTCAGAAAATGCCCCGCAGCCTTATGAAAGTTATTTTGCTGCAGTGCAATTTAACGGCAATCCAGTGAGCTTTCCATGAGCCACGACGACATCAACACAAAGAATAACACTGCCATTTGCCAGTCAGAATAATTTTCTTTATGCCCTTGGTAAGTCCACAGCAAGTTCATCAATGTATTCAAAGATACGGTTTGGAGGCAAAAGTGCCATATCCTAAGATTTGCATGCACAAGTACCAGTCACTTTTACAGTGCCACCATCTGTTTTTCCACATACAGGCATTACAACTTCCAGAAGCCCACTAAAACACTAAGCCATTAAATTTCCTCATAGCTTTGGACCATCTGCTTCTTCATCCCAAAGGTTTCCCTCCCCACCTTCTATATTTTTTTCCCTAGCTAAGGATCAGAAGAAAAAAAAATTTCCTCCTGAGTAAGGACTGTGCATCTTCCAGCACATACAGGTTCATGGGTACAGTTACAACAGCCTAAAAAAATTACCTTGGACAAACTGTGACTAAATTCCGCGTTTTCACAACTACACATAAAGGTAATGTGACACGTGATACTTCCAGGAACGCACACAAAGGCTCAAAACAGCATTATAGTGGATTCCCAGGGAATTTATCAACAAAGACTTTTTCTCTCATTCATTCCTTTAGCAACAATCTATCTTAAAGGTAGCATAAGAATGTGAAGACCCCATGGTGTCTAGAGAGAAACCAGATCTTTGTTTGTATACTTCCTAATATAATTTAGATCCCTGGAGATAAATATCTTATGGATTACCCCTTTTTATGCCTGAGTTCACTGCACTTTCCCACTGAGAAAATATTCTGTCAATCAATGTAGGTCCTGCTTCCTCTTTGTCGTATGCCAGTTTTCTTCCACTGTGCCAAATCCAGAACTAACAACTTACAGCAGGCAGAACAGATGGGCACACAACTGCCCTGAGCTATGGAGATGCTGTAAACTATTTTTAACAAATAAAAGAAGATAATTATGAATGGTTTATAAGGAGGTTTTCTGGGCCTGCCTCATGTAAAAGGTGAAGCAGTCACCATGGCCTCTTCCAACCGTACAATTTATGCCTGCAATTAAGATGGTACCTTCAGGTGCAGCTCGGTTTAACTTGTATTTAAATATAACAGAAGAGCAGGTTATCAGTGCCCTGGTGAGTCCCCAGAAGTGCTGCACATAAAAACACTTGCACGATCTTGGGACTGCCGCTGCATACATCAGCCAAGGAGCCTCACCACCAGCAGTGCAGCACCCAGCACCGCCACGGCCCTGTCCAGCCGTCCTGGTTACAGGGGGGCTTGGGCTTCTCCGAGTCCCAACCTTAATCCCCATAACACCTCGGCTGGAGGGGCAGAGACCCTGAGGAGACATGGTTAGCCAAAGCCTCGCTCAACCACAAGCCAGCTTTGCTCCAGCAGACATCAGCCTGGAAGCAGTTGACCCAAATGTTGGCTCTGTGCATGTACTGGTATAGTTTTCAAAATATGAATGTTGTATGCATGAGTAGGTATGAAATGCATTTTTATTTCCAGTACTTGTTTTTTAACGCCATCTTAGCCTCCTGAAGCCGCAGTAGTTTCCCCACATATAAACTGTGTAAATGTCAGATTTATATTCAAAGAACCTGAAAATAACAATCATTTGCTACCAACACACAAATAGAACAATTGGGAAGGGGAAAAAAAGAGAAATAAAAAACATATGAAGTATATTACTGAGCACAAAAAGCAAGCATGCAATGGTATAAACGAGATGATAGCAAGAAAAGATCTCACTGCTCTTTGGGAAGTAAGATTTTCTGTGTACCACATGAAGATATTGATATAAAATACTGTCTGTGTAAATCAGACTAGAGAAAATAGTGCCTCTGTGTCTGGATAGTCAGTGTGTTAAGGATTAGATGCGACTTGGTAAAATTTGAAAGCTTCTCCAAATGCATTCTGTTAAATTTCTCATCAGTATTGCACAGAGGTAATTAAAACTGGTGAGAGTTCTTATATATGCTCACTGGCTTCCAGCTTCCCAATACTTTTTTGCTTTATATTGCTAGGTCATTTCTTTTTCTTGTGCCAGAGATATATCAACTCCTTTAAAAAAGAAAGGCTAAAAACGGCAATACAATCCCCCAGACAGGTCATTTAACACATGCTTTGCTTAATTGATTGGAAAAAAACTAGTAATTTCTCGGCTTAGACAATTTAACTTCTCTAAAGCCTCTACTGTTTATTACAAAGCAAGACGGAAGAAGGGATAGGTGCCATTGCAGAACACGCTACCTTTGGGGTCAGCGCTGGATGCAGAAGCTCAATTTGCCGACCCGCAACCACCGCTCCCCCCTCGTGCCACCGTTTGCTGCCCCTCCAGGTTGTGCGGTGCCGCCGAGCTGCACCGATCACCCGACTGATCCAACTTGAAAACAACCATCGCAAAAAACACCATAAAAATGGCAGCTGCAGAGGATGCAGCCATCCCTTCGCACACCAGCTCCCTCCTGGGGATGGCGCCCCAGCCTGAGCAGGGGATCACGACCTGGAGGCTGGTGCCAACCGGGCAGACCCTGTGCACCTGGGCAGTTTCACGCCTGCTGAAAGCCCATCTGTATCTGTGCTGCTGCCAAAGGAGATGGTCCTCGTCTTCCCGACGGACCCCCTTTCCTTTTTCCAGCCCTGTCTCTTTTTGTACACACAAGCACAATCAGCCCGTTCAAGCATTTAGTTGGACTAAAAACATAATCCTTCTTCTTCTTTCGGTTTTGTTTTGTTGCACTGATTTTCAACCCAATTATCATGACAGGGAGGTCTGTTAAGAGCGTCAGTACCTCACAGGGATGTGATAAACCAGTTATCAGGTGCTTACTCTTCTTCTAAGAATAAGTAGCATGAGCAAATAAACGCAAGGCAGTATTCACTATTACAAACATGAAACTATTTCCTCTAGCCACATCAGAACAGGAAAAGTGTTTCCATCTGCAAATGTGTTAGCTAACTTGTTTTAACTAATGTGATTTTAAGCCTGAGTTAACATAAGTGTGGACAAGCCACAGGCTTCCCCAGTGGTCTAGCCACAAACAACCTACATGTTTTTAAACAAAGCTTGCTCTCACTTCACTTGTATCCTACATTCCTAGAGTTTTCCTGATTTGCACATACAAATTTAACTGATGGATTGAGCATACAAACCCAGTGTTCGCATTAGGAGGAAGTAAACAGCATTTGCTGGTGCGCAGGCGTCCTCAGACTCAGTTTTGCCAGTGGGCTCAGGCTGCAGAGCATGGCTGCTGCGAACAGCATTGCACCGCAGGGGAAACACACCCTGCAAAGCCTCAACAGAGGTTAAATGCAACACATTTAGGTCAAATGCCATCTTCCAAATGGTGTAGAAATCTAATATGGACCTAATCCTACGTGCACATAGAAAGGTCTCTAGTGGGAGGTCCCCAAATACTTTGTGGATCCTACACCACACGTCTCACAGAGAGGAGAAGCGTAAGTATATGGGGACCATGACAGAAATTTTCAAACTTCTGGAACTAGACATGTGGGAACCTGGGGGAAACGTGTGCCTCTGTCCTGTTGCTCAGTCTTTTGGTGTGTCCTGTCTTCCTATTTTGTCCCCCTCAGGCAGCATCACTTCTAGAGGGGACACAGCAGGAGCCGAATTACTGGGAGCTGTGTTCATAACCCCCACGTTGAGCGTGGCCTCCTAAATTTCTTCAGGAGCTCAAGCCGCTGCAGCACTCTGTCAGAGTCCTCACTTAGCAGCAGATCTCACCACAATCCCTCTTGCAAAATCCTCTCTTTTCTCCCAAGAGAATTAAACACCTCATTGCAAAATGTCAGCTGCTGAGCAGAGGCAAGATTTTATCCCATTTTTGACATACATTATTTTTTAAGTAAGGTAAAAATTGGTGAGTTTTTTCTTTACTGTGTCACCCTTCAGAAGCTATTTCATCAGCCGCTGGAGTTCCTCCAGCTCTCTGCGGCATCCTAATAACCCCGCTGACAGCTGGGCACACTTGCCTTTGGTTTTTAGAGCCAAGGTTTGAGCACTGGGGCTAAGCCTTGGACAGCCTTTTGCTGTCCTGGCCCCTCTAAGTGCCACCTCAAGCCTTCTTGTCAGGCTGACACCTGAGAATTGATACTCTGGGGTCAGTTAGTGAGGTGTCCCCAAAGCCAAGGAAGCATGGGACACCTGCCACAGGGCTGGGACCTCAAGTTGCTGCAGTTCTTACACTATTGCAGCAGGTAGCATCTCCCTGGTAGTGTGAAAAAAGGCAAGAAAGGGTAAAAATCAGGGTTCTGCCCTCCTATGGTAGAGGGCTCTGCACGGGGAACTTGCATTGGGCAGTATATCCCTACGCAGGAGACCTCAGCCCTGTTTCCCCAGCATCAGCAGGAAATCCACACCTAATTTCAGCAGAAGCGAGACCTGGGTTTGTTGCCTCAGGCAGGCAGCAGACACAAAGGTCTGACACCAAAGAGTAAGGAGACATGCCTTTTAATCTCCAGAATTTAAACAGGTTTGTCTTCTTTGCAACAGACAGATGTTGCCTGACAAATCTAGTAATGAAACTTTCATAAATTCTAACATGTTCTTCTGTAAAGCACAGCTCTGAGAGGCTGCAAAGAAAGGCTAAATGAGCTCCAGTCCCCATTCACACTGCACGAAAACATTCTCTGACTGTGAATAAAACATGTCTTTATCACCCTCCTCCTCCATTAAAATGAAAACCTATGACCTGCTACCCCAGCTTTACATTTCTGGGGGAAAAAGAAAAAGAGAAAGCAAGCCACCGAAATGAAACCTCGAAGACTACCAGCTGCATGTGTTTTAATTCCAATTACGAGGACAGCATTTGTATGCCTGTCCTGCAGAGACGCGATATGGATACCAAAAACTGTTTAATACAGATATTAACAGCTTATTTTAGCCACCCTCATGTAAGACTCAATTTGCACTCAATAGCAAGGTGTGAGATGGGAAAGACTGTTGTTTGCATCCACATTCGAGAGGTCTCATCAGTCCACAGGAGGACCGAGAAGCATGCCAGGTCCAGAAGGCTTTGCTCCACAGATCTGCTTTCCATGCCCTGCCATCCCTCCCCCCAACCCAGAGCCTCTCCACCGGCAGCGAGGAGTTACTTCTGTGCCCTGCTTTTATCTCTCTCCAATTACGGGATGAGTGAAATCTGACTGCATTTTGATGCCACCTGTTGTAAAGCCCAAGAACAATATGCATTGAGACTCACAGCTGTTTCCTATATTGTGCTCATTTTTAATATTGTTAAGCCAGAATTCCCAGAGTATTAAAACAGCCTGAATTTAAAACAAAAAAACAAAGCCACGGCTGCAATGCAATTTAACAGAAACCACAGAAGCACATGCTTCGCACTGAGGTTTACTCGTCACTACACAGAAATGATCAGGCGGATGCGTACAAAGGGACCCATTCAAACAGTCCCCAAAAGCAAGCAGGATTACACTCATGAAGAACATGTTGAATTTGGCACAGACCCCCTTCTCGTGTAATCATTTTAGCAAAGAGAAAAGGCACTCCAATTACTTTAATGCTGTTTTGGACTTTCTGTAGATTCTACTTCTTTAATTGCATTAGGTATTAAATCTGCCCTCCAACCATAACCTAAAGTTTCCACATAATTAAGTACTTCACCTATGCTATGAACAAATAATCTTTCCTCTTTCTGCATGGGAATGCACATGTACAAACAAAACCAGTATGTATTACGTTAACAATGCCTCTTCTCCCCCCTCCTGAAAATATTCTCTGCCGTTTATAAATTTTGGATGTGTGTAAGTTCTCCCAATCATTTTCTGAAAATGCTTCACAAAAAAGTTGAAGCCTATCAGCAAAAAGAAACGTGAGAAGGATCCCCAATGAAAAACTGACAGCAGCAAGGGCGTCCTGCGTTGCTCTTGCTGTCCCTTAGAGCCCCTTTCATGTTTGCTGTGACATTGAACACAGTGCTATCCCTCTGAACTGGAGCCCAAAGATCGTTTCAAAGGTTAGGTCATCCCATTTAGCTCCCACACAAAGGCTCCAACATAAAACCCTACCCTGATTATTTATAGCATAAATCAAGACACTGTCCAGAACGACCAAAGCATCCCAAGCCTGCCTCAACTGGCCTTATCAATAGCTTGTTGTCTTGCCTTATGCCAGGCCTATCTTTGCTGCAATAATCATGCAAATCGACAGCAAGTCATGCATATATATTTGTAATTTATGTGCTCAGGGTTAACCCAGCACCTTTGGTAAAACTGTGGAAGAAGAACTCTGGCAAAGCAGAACCAAATCCAAGGACATCCATAGTGAAACACTGCAGAAAATGCTGTAAAGAAATACTCTCAGAAGAAGATTTTTAAAATACTCACTTATCAGTAAATGGATTATGGTTTATGTCATGCGTCCCATCATTTAAACTATCTCTATCACCTATTTTTGTAATTTAAGTCTTTTTTACAAGGAGTTAAGATATCTTACTCTACATTTTAACAGCAACTCTATATTTTTATGAAGAAAGATACACATTTGTCATTTTTATTAGTGTCTGTCACAGATGCTATTCAGGTTTAGGAATATCTAAGAGAGAATAATCTGGTGTTGTTAAAAGGCTGGCTGGACAACATGATACAATGCTTAAGCTGGGCATAGTTTTTAACTGTAAGCCATTTGTTAGAATAAAATGAAGACTCATCATCACATAAATATTTCATGAATTTGTATCAAATTTGCTGAATTGTTAGCTTCAGACAAAAGAAATCAGTGAAAAATGGAAAGGCTTCATTTTGGCATTTTGAAAATGAAAGGTTTTGATTTTCTCATTTGAAGTTACTTCCGTATACAAATTTCCCTTATTTCTTAGAATATTTGAATTGGTTTGAAACCAAAATAAAACCTTTCATTTCACGTCAAACAAAATGTTTCACTCAACCCAAAGCTTTTCGGAGGCTGTGGGGTGCGGTGGTTATTAGCCCTCAATTCACTGAAAATTTCATCTAATTCACTCTCGGTCTGACATGAAACCATCTTTTTTTTTCCTCAGAGACACTGGGAAACAGAAATGTCTGTTGTTCTCCATCCTCTGCTCAGCAGGTATTTTTCATATCCAGCATCTGATATTTTATGAAATGGTTTTAGTACAAGGAAGGTCTACTCAGCACTTCAAATACTTTTTACTGATAAGTAAAAAACCAGTATAATAGCAACAGAAATACCCAGAAGTTGGTTAATTATGTTTTCTTCCAATTTATAACAGCTTCCTTAGAAACCCTTACTCTAAGGTCTAGGAACTCAGCCTTTAGGTGTTATTTCAAGAGTGACAACGGGATTCAACGAGCCCTTAAAATCACCCAACTTCACAGCTGTAGCAGCTGTGGCATCATCACACGAGGTGACCTTTCAGCATCATTCAGACTCTGAAGACCAGATGCATCTCATCCACCCCTGAAAAGTAGGCATCTGGCTTTTATGGCAACGTAGGGGCTGCCTCTCTAGGCAATGGAGAGAAACAGGCAGTTCAACAAGGTAATTAATCTTATTCTGGGAGAGGTGTCTCAAACAAGGAGGAGAACAGACCTCTGGAGGTTCTACCAGTAGCAAGTGACTATAGGGAGCGTTTGCCCACTGTACCTCAGGGTAGATGTCCAGTTTTAAAATTAGTCTGACTCTGGAGGTCAGCACAGACCCAAACCTCTCATAGCCCTTAACTGGGAAACACTGGCCACGTCTGCAGTGTGCTCTGCCAGCTCTGCGCACCATCCCCAAGTCCTCACAGAGAGGCAGCTCCCATTTCATGGTCAAGTGAGCATCGCCACAGAAATGCTGGTCTCTTGCAGCTCCTGTCCCTGGCTCCATCATGAACACCAGAAGCACTCAGACAAGGAAAACTGCATTTATTTCTGTGTATCTGAGTCCAAATGCCTCGGACCCAGTAGTGGTTCCCCCTTGAAGCTCAGCACAAGGAGCAGTTATCAAGCTGGCTGTGCTTCACCTCCAGTTTCCACCCGAGGAGCAGGTGTTCACGCAGCTACTACTCATTTTTCTTAGGCACCTTTCGCAGCGCATTTAGAGGCCGTGCAATGAACTCTGCCAGTCCTTAAATGACACTTCGCCTGCCCCACACCCTCCATGTTTCCAACACGTGTCTGCTGACCAGTCATCTTTCCTCCGCTCCCAAAACCTGAGCAAGAAATCTCAATAAACTTCCTCACCACCACTGCCTTCACGGGGAAGCACAGCAGAAGCAACAAGAGAGATGATACTTGTGCTTGCCTGCAGGCACACGTTCTCCCAAGGGTGAGCCTGCCTGCCTGCTGCCCTGCCTGCATGCACCAAACCACAGCAAAATGTCTTGCACCCACCTGGCAACCCTCACAGGTACCCCTGCGCCCATGCCGTGGCAGCCCACCTCAGTGTCTGCTGATGGTTAGCATCTCTTCCAGCCCTTCGTCAAGCCAGGGGAGAAGAAATGCCGCCAGGCCATCCAGAACCAGTCAAGGAGGTGCCATATTCCCAGATACTGGCATCTTCCCCATTGTTGCCCCAAGGACAGTTTTGTTAATAAGTGATGATTATTGCCGGGGTTTTTTTCCCTGTTGGTTTCTCTTTAGAGGTTCCTGTGATTTAAATCTTGGGGCAAGGCAGAATAGTATCATGCAGCTCAACTGCAGTATACGTTAGTCAAAAAAATGCATTTATTACCTAGTACTTTCTCACTGAGAGTGCATCTGGGCACATTTCCATTTACTAAAAGAAAAATAGAGAAAATGGTTATTCTAGAGCCAAAGACAAGTAACAAATCTGTTCTTCTGTAAATAAAAATGCTCCTAATACATCACTTAGTTTGTGGAAAACTCAAATAAAAAGACCATTACTATGCAATAAAATACATTTTACTGTTTTTCTCTTATTTTCAGTACTATTATTGTGGATTATTTGTGCCTAATTGTTGTTTCTTCTTCTGTGTTGTTACTTTAACACAGAGCATACTCAGAATTCTGCATAGTATTGCATCGGATCTGGTGCTCTGCGAGGAAATTTTGCAGTCACCCAGCCACTACAATGACTTCTCTGTAAGATGAAGCAAGAAAAATAACTGCAATGTAGGCATAGGGAAAGACCTCATCTAAGTGTTATTTTCTACTAGTAAACATATATACTGTGTCATGTAAACATGGCATATTATTAAAGTTTTTTACAATGTTTGAATTTCCTTTTAGGAAAGTACACTAAAATGCAGGTTTTTCTTTTATTTAACAGATGTATAATTTGCTGAGAAAATTCAAATCATTCTGTGTTCTGCACTTTACATACATTATGGGTAGTGTGTCAAAGAGGATGAGCTGCAGAAATCAGAACGATCTCTTTCAGGACTAATTGGCAGGTAGCAGAATTCCAACGATTATTACAGAAGCTATTCTCCTTACTCATGCGTCAAAGTAAGAATCAGATCTAACATGTTAGTTCCTAATTTAGTCTGAATCCCTCTTCTGTCTCTGCCGATGATATGGGTGATTTACCAGTTTTAAAATACACTTGCCAGATAATTAATGCACTGGCAGAGCTTTAGTGCCTTTCTCAAGCTCAGTTAATTTTCCACATGTTCGTATTCCAGCCATAAAATCACCTTTTAGTGGAGTTCACAATATAATATGAAAGAAAGAAAAAACACCCCAAAAGATTTATAATTCGTGTCTAACTGTAATTGCACGGGCATGAAATTAGCAGGAGCACAAGCAGAGTCGTTCTGACTTGTCAATCATCAGGTAATGCTTGTCGTATTTCAGATCACAGATATTAGCTCTATGTCCGTTTTCTCTGCAGGTGCCATACATTTGCACTGGTGGATGGTGCAAAGGAATGGCACGTGCCTGTCCGTGTCTCCTAAGAGTCACCCACAGCTGCTACACTGACATTTCACAACTGTCCTCATTACTCTCACCGCATGAAGCGCAAATGAGAGAGCTCCACATGAAACTCTATCAATTTCTGAGACCTTGAGACTCGTCAAGACAATACCCACTTTGAAGAGAAATAAAATGCTTTGAAAATACATAAAGAGAAATCGCATATGGAGGGGAATTACTGAAATAACATGTCAATACGTGAAATACTCTTCCAGCCCACCCATTTGTACAATTTGAAAGTTACTTATTCACTGGTGAGATACATTCGATTGTGAAGATGTAAAAGGTGGCAATTCTTTTGATAATTACTTTAGCAATACACACGTAAATGGCATTAAAATTGAATCTTGCTCAGAAAATCCTTCTGTCTACTGGCAGAACATGGATTTATATGAGAAATGTCTACAAAAAGAAGAATGCAAAATAACAAAAAAGGAAGCCAAGTTAAGGAAAAAAACCCCAACAATTCAAGCTAGATGTATTTATAATGTGGGGTTTTAGGTTAATGAGAGCTACCTGAAGTAACCACTTTACTTTAAATGCCTACTTTAAATGTAATAAACACTAATTATGGATAAAGACTCATATAAATTAATTTCTAGAAGCTGTCACTGAACGGCAGAACTTCAGAACGTGATGTAATTGTACCCTAATGACTCCGAACCAGAAGATAATTAAAAAAAAATCAAATTGCAAGACTTTAAAACAAATCTTACTGTGATGGTGTCTTGACTCAAGAGTTCAAGAGTCAACCTGAGTTCAAAAGGCTGGGGTTAGCAACAGTGCAAGCCCCAAGAGGCAGACATGCAATATACAACGTCCTTCTGAAATAAGGTCCTGCTGGGAACAGGCAGGTTCAGAAGAGAAAGCCACAAGGTCTTGGTGGCTGCAAAGCCGTATCAGAGAGAAGGAGGAGCCGGGGTGCCAATGCTGGCCCTGCCTGATTTGCTGCAGGCTACGAAGAGACCCAGCTAATGACCAGTTTTCTTCTCACAAAATAATTCTTCTAACAGGGAAGCCCCAGGAGGCACATAACCTATAAATATTCCTAGCTGTTAAATTACCTCAGCTGTTAACAGGTTTTTATTTTTGTCCTGACATTATTTAATACAAAACACAACAAATGCTGCTGAGGTTTTTGTGCCACCTTCACGACCAGGAGAGAGAATTTCCTTCTGTGATATGATATCAATAGCTCTGTGGTGAAGTACAGATGATTAGCAGAAAGTTTGAGGGATCAACCACTGAAAAAGGATTACTGCCAGTAGTTTTCATCTCTGTTACCACTGTTTCAGCTCTCTAAGTGTTTTCAGTGCAAGAGCATTGGTACTGAGCAGGTTTCTGGAAGGATTAAGAAATATATTATAGTCACTGTTGAAATGGCTGTTTCTACGAAAACCGAATGGGAGCAAAGGAAGACAAAAGCTGAGTGCTTCTGAAAATGCCATCCCAAAGCTTTATGCCATCTTACTCTTCACATAACTTCTCAGTATAATCTGGTCCCTTAACTATACTAATGTGACCATGCGTACCTCCCCCATACCGGGACTAAAGTCCATTTCCAGCTCCACTTGTATGACTCAACCAAGGTAAGGCTGTCAATGGCTGTGCTTCTCAAGTCTGGTCCTCACTCAAAGCATGTCCACTTCCCACTGCTCTTGCAATGCAAAAGGACCTTCAAGAAGATATAAACATGGTAAGCATAAGAATTGAGGATGGAGTTTGTAGGCTGATCCTTTCCTGAATGTCTTGCAGTCTAGTAACTATGACCTCCTAGATCCTCTAAAATATCATAATATCCTAGAACCCTACCCACATACGAAGATGAGTCCTCTGCTCACTGCCTTCATTTACATAGTTTCTTTATATTAGGAGGCATTCCTAATGCCTCCTAATGAATGGGCCAGTTTAGCAAGTCATACAAATTGCTCTGTAAGTCTGCCCTAACCTTGTAGACACATAACGTCCTCTTTTGTCACCACTGAGCTGCAAAGTACTTTACCATTGTCACCTGATTCATACACGTAACCTTGCTTTTTTCCAGAAAAAATACAGAACAGAAATGTTTATTGATGATTTTGCTTTTCTGCATCATTAACAATTTTGCCATCTCCATCAAGTAATGCCTTGTACTGTTGCTAGGATATCTTTTCTTTCTAACATACTTAAATAATCTTTACTGTCCCCAGCTCTGCTAACCATTGATTTTTCCCTGATGTCTTTAGTTCCCTCATCAATTTTCTACACTTCATAACTTCTAACTTATATTGATTACCATCTCCTACTCTTTTTTTCATTTTGCTATAATATTGCTTCTTCATTTCTAATTACTGCCTTCCTCATAATCCTGAAACAGGATGGGTTTTTAGCCGATAGTGTCCCACTCCATAAGAGAATCTGTATCTGCTCATCCAATAAAATCCCCTTTAAAAACTCTTCTTTGCATTTTTACAGCAAAGATTTTCTCGCAGCTAATTTTACTACTAGTTTCTTTTAACTTTGTGTATTGACCCCTCTGAGGAACAAAGCATATGTATTACTTGTTCTTTTATGCCACACACCTGTATGCCCGCATTGAATGTAATCAGGCTGTGATCACAGGTTCCTCACCAGCCCCTAGGCTAGAACATTATAAGAAGATTTTAGAAGGCAGTTAATTCCTGAGGTAAGATATTCGTATCCATCTTTTACTCAGACTTTAATAACGTGTTGGCATTGTCTTCATGAGGCAGCATGTCTCCCACTGTGATGCCCTACACCACTGCCATTCTTCCTTCCGCCCATTACAGACAGAAACGTAAGCAGCACCTAACAGATTTTGATCTCTCGTTTAACGTGGTGAGCAATCTGAGGACCACCACCACCACACTCTTTACTGAGGCTCTGCTGATTAATATTGATCCACATGCTTTCAAGATCCCAAAGTTTTGAATTATCCATATTCATACAACATGCAGCATTGGCTTTATGCAGAATGTGTAGACTCTCTCCACTCCCTTCACACCCTTCTTGCCCTCTCTGTCTTTCATAAGGAAGATAAGAATTAATGGTCTCAATATTTCAGTGTTAGGAACCAACCTATTAGCTTTTAGAAATGGCATTTATACCATAATTGCATCTTTTCTTCAGGGATAATGTTGCATTCCTACGGCTTGTCTGAACTATTAACACAATTTCCAAGCACTACGATTATCGCTTTATCTGACATTCTATACCACATTGACTCAATTTGTTTGCAAAAAAATCTAAGTTTGAACTCTTCACTGCTCCCTCTTTTGTTTTTAGTTTTATATCTCCCTTGATGCGTTATCTAGTTTCCAAGAGGGAAAACTAGCTCTTTTTCCTCACACTTTGTATGTGCAGGACTCTGTGATCTGGGTGGGATGTGACACTTAGTTTTCCATAGAACCTAAACTTGCAGTTTCACCTCAGAAATGCAGACAACTATCCAAACCCTGGGTCTCCTACCTTCTGTATTTTTTCACTCATTCACTTGAAATGATATCTAAGAAAATCACTCTGTCTTTTCTCCACGTTCTTGCCTGAAGTTTTCTATAATCTGCATAATTCTACATTTGCCCAAATAATTTCCTCTATTGTTGATAACCACTGGTGGAAACTCGCCAGCCTTACAGCTTCATTTCATGTTTTTATGCTAGGGAGACAGCTGACAGATTTCTTGCTGAATTCTCTATTCATTCGCCTAAACATAGCATTGCCGGTGATGATAGTTGAATTTTAGGATGACTGAAGAACCTCGTAGCAGCAGACTGATTCCTCACTCCACAAGCTGTAACCCTTCAAGTATCTCTCCAGCGGCTCTCTCTTCTGCTCTGCAAGGGGAAATTTCTCCCATAATCTTTTCAGTGGATATCTGAAAAAGGGTTGATATTTCTATATCTAGGTTGCATGTCTTCTGGTTTGCTCTCATCATCTGATCGCATTTCTTTAATTTCTGATTTTTCCTTTTTCCTTTTCACACATTCCTCCCCTTAGGATTTCAACAGCATGTGGTTGTCCAAGTCTGTTTCTCTCAAATGCTGCACAGTGCCAGGATCCAAGCTTCTAAGATCATGTATGTTCTCCTCCGTTATGATGATTAGCTTGCGTTCATGTACTGGAAATCTCATGTCTTATCAAGAAAAGTCAGTCCAAAGTAGCTCCAAACTCTGGGTCTGACCAAAGAGCCACTGGTCCCTTGCTGCACAAACATACAGATGTTTTCAAGAGGCTCACAAGAACCTTGCCTTGCCGGTTGCATGGAGAACAGCGAGCCCCGTCCCATAGAGACAACTGAACAAAGAATAAAAGAAAGGCACAAATACAGATGCTTCAGCAAAACACCGGACAGGCCTTTCCACCTCTTCGCCCAGAAAGCAGCCTGCAATTCCTGCCTTCCCTGGGTGAGCTCTCCTTAGCACAACCACTGCCACGTAGTATTTAACCATTCTCATTTTATAAACTGTATCACCCTGGGAGACTACAACTAGTTCGTTTAGAATTGCCAGAGAATAAATGACACTTCAGTTAGGTTATTAACTGAAGATTTATACAGATTAGCATAGATATGTCATTGTAATATATGTCTGGATTCGTATAACTTCAGCAGTCAAAAGGGAAAAAGCCACGAGGGGTCTAGGTACGGTGATGCATATGGGCTTAGTCATCCCTCCTGACTTCAGAAACCTACTTGAGGCCCCCAAATTAGAAGCACAGCCACCCTTGCCTCCATATTTAGGCAATGAAGAGTGATAGATGGATTGAGTTTCTCTTGAAACGAGCCTGAAATCAAACTGCCTTCTGGAAAGCGCTTATTCTTCTCCCCTGACTGCATGGAGGGGGCCTCTGTGACATGAGTTAGGTGGGCTGGTCCCTCACAAAGGTCAGCAGTTAGCAAATACCAGAGAAAATACTCAGTTAATGTTTGCCTCCTGCCTCCTTTGAATTACAGTATTTTCCCAAAATAGACTGGTCAGCTTCCTCCTGAAGAGCTATTTTAGTTGCGCATTTTTCTAACAGGCAGCTCTTGTGATCCTGTTCAGACACAACCAGTGATTTGGTGTGTTAATAACACCTCGGTACTAAGGTAACCTAAGAATATAAAATGTCGAGGATGTGTGGTGTTCCAGTCTTAATGTGCTTTTCCTGAGGAGCTCTGCAATGAGGCCAGTTGTTAAGTGTTGTTATGACACACTCCTGGGCTTTCACTTTGACTTCTTTTCACATCTTGTTCAGTTTTCCAACGTCTGAAAAGGTCATTTTGATGCGCTGAGGTCATGTGTTAAAAAGCTGAAAGCAGGGGCCCTCGCTAATGGTGCTCTGAAAGCAATTGTTTGGCAGAAGTTCATTGCATAAATCGCTCTATACTTTTTTAGGATCATAAAAGGAAAAATTATACTTTGTCCTCTAAGGAGGGGATGTAAAGATGATGTCCAAGAGATATTGTTCAGCCACTGAGAGCTGGAATGGGGACTAGCATAAGTGGGTGGGGAGAGAAAAGGCCACTAGCATCAGCGAGCAGCCAGAAGAGCACTGGCAGGCGAGAGGAGGGGAGAAGGGAGTCAGGGAAGTTGTAAATAACAACCAGAAGAAATAAGAATATTCCTAAATACAAGTACAGAGGCAGGCAAGTCCCTCATCTACAAAGCTAACATCAGACTTCTGTTACATGGTCAAGTTATAACATTTAAATTTAACACAGATTTTCATAACTTTCATTTCAAATTTGTGCTAATTCCTGTTTGGAAATGCGTATTTTGTTTTAAGGATAGTTTATTTCAGTTTAGGTGGAACACAGTACTCAGCAGTTTTAACCAAGCAAAGTAACGTTAATTAAAACCAATGAAGGAGACCTCCCACAGCCTGCTGTACCACTTGAGGCACTCTGCCTTAAAGACATACTAAAAGTAAACAGATGCAATTTTTTTTTTTTTTACCTTTCTAATCGGTCAGGAAAAGGATTTCTTCAAATGCCCAGGTGTTGGGAACGACATTTAAGGATTGCAGTAAGGGACAGCTTTGGTCAGTACAAAAAGGAATCACGTGGATACACAAAGTTCCCGCTTCAAGCCCTTTTCTCCCCAAACTGAAATCAACAGCACCTGGAGAAACAGTCCACAGAAATTTCCTCCCTGTATGCACAGAGCCAACATGCCAGGAGTTCTCCCAGGAGCAATGCTCCTTGGGACTCAGAGGGGGTGTGACAAGGTGATTTGCAACCTCTGAATCAGACCATCACACTCATGCAACAGCATTTGGCTCTGCTACCAGGACTCGTCCCACCAAAATGGGCTGGACTACTCAAGGGAGCAGCTTCACGAGTGGGACATAAAAGACTGAGATCTGAACCAGGCACTACTATTTGATCATAATAATATTTACAGTACTTAACTATAGAGTAGTCCTTCTTTACTACTCAAATATTCAAGAATCATATAAAATACAACTGCACGTATGCCTAGTGACATGCTATACAAATACTGGCCAGCAAGGCTTGGGAAAAAATAAAAAGGGTTAAATAAAAAGATAGTCTGTGCTTCAAGAGATCAGATATAGTTGGAACACAAAAGGAAACCATGAGGAAAGTTGCACCAAAATTTACAGGAAAAGCACAAACAGTTCAATTTGCTTGTTTTTACAGTCATCATAGGCAAAATAGAAATGCTAGTAGCAGTAAGAGAGAGCAAACAGGATTTTTGGGAAGCAGGGCCATTTCACTTGTGTTCTGTTTTGTTTCCAGTCTTCCATCTCTATTTTATCTGCTTACATTGCAGACTCAGGCTTGCAGAAAGGCTTGGAAAGTGAGACCCAGGTAGACTGGGTTTTTTAATACGTGAGCCTGATTTTGTAAAGACATGCTTACCATTGTCAACTCAAGTAGTGCCGCCAGCAGCAGAACCAGTTGTGAAGGCAATGGGAAGTACCATGAAGTTTTTCCAGGACCAGCAACTTGACAAGCAAAATCTCTGCCAGTTCATGATCTCTGACACTTGGTGTGTACTGTATTCTACCCTTAATTAGTCTGAGTAGAGTACGAGTGCCCCTAAATTAGGGTATGAATTATTTTCATACACATGGCTATTCATACCGTGCATCAACTGTAAAATATTTTAATGCCCTGTGCAGTTGAAGATGACATCAGACCTTCTGAAATGTATACTAAACCTCCGGATCGCAATTCAAAGCATATGTTCTGCCTGGTCTGCTGAGGACATAATGGTACAAAACTAGGATGCCTTTAATGAATAAAACACTAGTCACTGATACCATGTGCATTATACATACTTCACAGGCAAAGCAGCTACAGCTTTCACTGCCTGAAGCCATACTACATTGGACCGTGACTGTATCACATCTGAGAACGTAAGCACGTTAAGGCGGTGCAGTCTTTGAATAGGAAACGTTGAAATGAAACCACAGGTGCTGCCCAAAGCATTGCTGGCCATCCCAGACCTGGTACCTCTGCCTCTGAGTCAGCAGCAAACCCACGCCACAGCCTGTTCCTGGGGTCACCATGCAGCCCTGCCTGGAGAACCAAACCACATGTTGACCATCGTCTCTGCTCAAAGAGATGCCACTCAGCTTCTGGTTGCCTGGCCAGATTTCAGTTTAAACAGTCATACCCTGCCTATCCCTATTTCTCCAGCAGTTTCAACAGTGTATTATAACCTCATTACTTTTCTGCCCTAAACTATCATTTTATGTCCCTCCGCACTGCTAAAATAACTACCATCATCCATGCCAAAAGTGCATTCCAGCAATACTCAAAATCACATTAAGGCTTTATCCTAAGCTTGCATTCAGCAGAGTGAATTTAAAGTACCTCAGCACAAGTTGCACAAGAAGACCTCCGGCGCCCGTTAGGAGCAGGAGTGGGATCTACCTGTTTTGCAGCTGGCAATGAGTGTCCCTTTGCTAATCCAGAAATGCTAAGGAAAGGCAAGCTGGAAATACATGAGAAATTGGCCCAAATCCTGTCAACTATAAAAGAATAATGCTTCATCAATACTTGCATTGATTTAACCATATTTATTCCAAATCATTTTCAGGACAAATTTAAGGCAAATTCAAAGCAGCTTATTTTGGTGCAGTATCATCAGGGAGAGTGGTGGCTTTGTGATGGTGTTTGGGTTTTTTTTTCAGAATCCAGCTAAACCAAAATAAACCGTTCCTCCGGTAAAATATGAATGTTAATAGATAGACTTATGATGATCTAGATAAATCAGTATCTTAATCTGATGTATAGGTCTCTCAGCTTCCTTCATTCATGGTGTCAAGTCCTTTGTGCTGATGTGTCTGTGTCCAATGCGTGGCACCATGTAATGGTGTGTCCAAGGACAGCCCACACTCCACCAGTGGGTCTCTCTCTCCCCGAGACCTCTGTGCAAAGGTGCACATCACCAGCAGATCACAGATCAAACCAGTCAGCAATAGCTGGACACCACAGGAGCGGATGGGAGCTGCAAAACATCCATTTTCTGCCACGTAGGATTCTCCTAGTCCATTTACAAATAGTGCGTAAGCTGTGCTCTGGATTTAGTATAAATTCACTGAGCTTTTCTCAGTTCCACACACTTTTATTCCAAATTGAGAATGCCCATAAACAATTTTTGCACAAAAGTAAGTTGGTTTGCTTTTTTGCTATTTTTCTGTAAGAGTGCTGGAAGTTTACTCCCAGTTGTATACTGATCAATGTAACAGTCGCTTATGCATCCTTTCCAGCTCTGGTGGTGTATGTTTAAGAAGACAGAATGTGAGTGGTTCTGCTCTCACTTGCATCTGTGCAAATCAGGCCTAACTTCATTAATTAAATGTAATTGCACCAATCAAAACAAAAGTTTGAACACCTTATTTCAAATTATTTTGATAGAATAGAGTTCATGCAATTAGATTTAACCTCATAAAAATTTCAACTTCTTATGGAAAAAAACAGTGTGTTGATTTCCGGTTTTCAGTTCAACATTTCTCTTCCTCATCACACCTTTCCAGCAGAGCAAATATTTTTCCATTAGGTCTAGTAACCAGTGTTTCCTAAGAGAACTATGATGAAGACTATTTCCAAAGTATTCAGCTTTCCATTTCCTGATTCTGACATTTCCTTCACTTTAGGGTAAACTTAGCCAGTCAGGAAAGGCCCTCTTTTTTTTTCCAGAGTCCTCATAATCCAGGTCCTTTTTCCTGGACATAACGTATCCTACTTTACTTAATTTCTGAGGTAGAACCCTCACAAATTCAAAGCAGACTGCTTCTTCCTCTCCTGTTCTCCAGCCTATTCTTAGTTATTCATACAAGTCTCAATACATCCAGAAAAGCTGCCTTTTGCTTTTTGGCTTTGGGAAGTGGGAATTATTTCTGAAGAAATTTATAAATATTTGCTCTGAATGCCTGAACAAATGAGTTATTTCCTGTGACTTGCCTCTCGATACCTTAAATCTCTTCGCATTTTGGCATCAGATCCTCCGTTCCCTCAGTGTCTCAGATCACAGCGTGAATTGATGGCTTATGAAAAAAGGACAAAGTAATCTCTGGAAACACTGAGAACCAAGAAAAAATAATTCAATAAAAGTAGAAAGGAAAACAGCTTAGGCTCATCTGGAAGCAGAGGCTGGGCTGAAGAAACGTTAGCAGTTTCTGGTGGCTCTGTTATTCTGGTGGTGGTTTTACTGTTGTCCTTCCTACATCTCCAAAGGGCAGGCTGAGAAAGGCTTCATGTCAGCAGGTCCCTCCCGGCTCTCAGGCTGCTGCTCGGGATTTACGAGAGCCTCTCTGCAGAGAGGTCAAAACACACCCAGGGGGAGAACAAAGAATCTGGTGCATTTATGGCCGCTTCTCCACCCTCCAGCCGGGGTTTTGCTCCACCTTCACTCCCTTCGCTCCAGCGGGACGCAGGGCCAGCCTGTGCCTGTTAGCCTGCATGTCTCCCAGTTAGATGTGAAAAATATATTTATTGGACACTGAAAATTTGCAGTAGGTGCATTCACTGTGCTCATGAGCCGGGCTTGGAGGATGTCTGCTATCCAGCGCTGGGGGCGGGGAAGTGACTGGTGGAGAAGTTGAAAGCATTATTCTCCAATGGCAGGACTGAGTTCCCCTTCAAAACCAGATCCACAGTTCCCAGTAATTCAGGGAAAACTCCAACTGTGAATCGTAGGGGCTGGACATCCCTCAGACAACAGGAGTGCACGCAAATCCTAGTTCCTGCATGCGCTGCTCTGAAGCAGCCCAACAACTGTCCAGCACAAGATCATTTAAAGACAGAGGAAATATATCTACATCAGCTAGTTTCAGTCTTTCCTAAAATGACTACACTCCAGAAGCACTAACAAAGAAGCAGATGTAAGATTTTCTGTGACTTATCTCTGAGGCAATTATTTATAAATCTCCTTGATTCATTACGTGCCAAGCCTAAATTAATCCCCTGGTTTAACAACAGAAATGTATATGTAGCCTTGCACATTGCAACCAATAGTGCATGCTAGGCATTTTGCTTTATAGATTATTTTTGGGAGCATGAAGCAATTTTGCCCCTTTTGAATATTTTAGGCAGAAAAATAATTTTCTCAAAGAAAAGACCTTGGCTAGGGACAGTTCCTGCTGCGTTATCTTTTATCTAGCTGCTTCTGAAGGCTTCAGAGGGGTCAGGGAAAGCCAGCACCGTATGTGGTTGAGAACTGCACAGAAAAATCACACACTCAGATGCACATGTGCACACACACGCACATACACACGCACAGAGTTATGTAGAAAACTGCAAAGTATGGTCTTCTTCTCCCTTCTCTCCTCCCTCCTATAATAAAATAAAATTAAATGGCATGAGTCCCTAAAGATTAACATTCCGCAGGCTTAGCTGTTTTGCTTATCCAAAAGACATCTTACTCCTGGTTGCCAGAGGCAGTGCAAACCGGGAACGACAGGGCAGCTGGCATGATACTGCGTAGTTTTGTCTGTGCTGTAATCTCCGCTGCATCAGCTATAGGTTTGAAGAAGGGGCAATGTTATTTGCGCTGTGTATGTCACAACTTCTTGCTCAAAGCATTGGAAAGTTCATGTTTGGAGGCCGATATTTTTTTACTCCTCCCCTCCACCCAAACACTAATTGTTCTTGCTTTTTAATGAAAGTCAGCAAAGCACAGGATTTTAATTTAAGCTGTCAGTCAAAAGTAATGGAAGAGGTAGAAGGCCTGACACTGCTTCTTTTCTGTGTGCTGAGTAAAGCTATGTTAGGGCTTATGTTTCAACAGAAATGAGGAAGGAAGGACCAGGACCAGAATAATTAGCAACCAGGCCTTATCTAGGACAAATATTACGAGGGAATAAAGCCATTAAAATATGCAGCTTATTTGCTGATGCTAGAGCAGCTGCGGCTCCTTTTCACGGGAATTAAAAAATAATCAAGGCAATAGAAATTCTGTTCTGTGTTGTTACAGTATCTGGCGGAAACTCCGCTCTCGCCAAGGGCAGGAAAGTTAAACTCAAAAGAGGAGATGTCAAATAGATGTCCACAATCGCACACAGCGTGGCGCTGGCCATAGCCTGGAGCCTGACCAACTGAGCGGGGCGATGCAAAGCTGTGGGTACTCGCAACCTGGAGGCCAGCCTTGCAAACCATCCGCGTGCCTACGCAGAGGCTGTCACCCGCGGCACCGAGTCCCTCGGGGCAGTAGGGACTCCCCCTTCGGGTTCCCCAGGGCTCACACAGTCAAACCCAGCTCTAGAGCAGCCCACTGCAGTGGAGCAGACAAGCGAAGGTAAGCAAGGTGGATCCATCCCCATCCCCCCAGGGGCACCCACTGAAGATGGGGAGAGGCACATTCTGGCTCAGGATGGGGTGACAGGTCCCGGGGCTGGGACTGTCCCCAGCTGCAGGGACCCTAATGCGGAGGGGCTCGTGTGTGCACGAAAGGGAGGGGAGGCTGCCTCATGCCTCTTCTATTACTCATCACGCTATTTTTGGAGGGTCTTTCAGGCTATTCCCCTCTCTCTAGTGCCGCGGGCTTTTTCTCCTGCCTGTCCCCCCTTTCATGATTTCAAGAGGAAGTGGTGTCTGGTTTTATTGTCTCTTTGACATTCATTTCCTATATGGCGTAGGAGGACGACGTCTATAAAAAGCTATGCATCTATCTATCTATCTATATGTATCTCATAGATGGAGAAATAACTCAGCCTTAAATGAGAGGCAATGCAACTCCTCATTAAATTGCCACATTAGTTATGTTTGACATGTTATAACCTTGAATACTAAGAAACTGAAAAAAAAAATTAATTTAAAAAGAAAGCTACATGCAAATAGGAAGGATGATATTTATGTACCAGGCGGTGTTAGGCTTCAATCATTTTGGTTGAGATGCTCAGTTTGACTCCTTCAGTTTCTTTGTCAAAGGGCCACAAGTCCAACTTGCTTTTTACTTCCAGCATTCTGGGACTCGTTATTTGCCATTTACAGTGTTATTAATTCTGGCTGCCTGAACATTTTCATTATCAGAGGGAAAGGAGGAAACCAAAGATAACTTATTGGGCATTGTTCCCATTTAGGTGCTCCTCTGAGATTTCCTTTTGACTGGAATGCATTTCATTAATTCGGGGGACATTCTGGCATGGATGTCTAATTAGATCTGCTTAATGGATTTCATGTCACAGAGGCATGTAAATCTTTCCATGAAAGACAAGGTTTGTATTGAGAGATAATATCTTTTATTAGACTTCCAGATAGAATTGAAAGGAATGACACAATTTTCAGTTTCTCTAAAAAAACCTGTAATACTTTGCTACAAACTTTTCCTTTCTTACCTCTTCAGGCACTCAGAGCTACAAAGACCTGACCACAGCAGTCTCTTCATGGCCTTTGTGTATTAGCAATCACTTGTTTTTCACTAAGAGCTTTTGCCACATCTATTTTTCTTATTTCTTCCAGAGTTTCAGTCTTCTGACAGTCACCTGTTTTTTACAACGGTCCTGGTTTCTGGCTGGGACAGAGTTAACTCTCTTCTTAGTAGCCGGTACAGTGCTGTGTTTTGGATTTAGTGTGAGAATGATGTTGATAACACTCTGATGTTTTTGTTGTTGCTAAGTAGCACTTATCTTAAGCCAAGGACTTTTCAGTTTCCCATGCTCTGCCAGCAAGCAGGTGTGCAAGAAGCTGGGAGGGAGCACAGCCGGGGCAGCTGACCCGAACTAGCCAAAGGGGTATTCCATACCATAGAATGTCATGCCCAGTATATAAACTAGGGGGAGTTGGCTGGGAGGGGCGGATTGCTGCTTGGGCATCAGTCAGCAGGTGGCGAGCAATTGCATTGTGCATCACTTGTCTTTTCTTGGGTCTAATTTCTCTCTTTTTGTTATATTCCTTTTCATTACAATTATTATTATTGTTATTATTATATTTCATTATTATTATTGTTATTATTATATTTTATTTTAATTTAATTATTAAACTATTCTTATCTCAACCCACGAGTTTTACCTTTTTTTTCTGCTTCTCCTCCCCATCCCACTGGGAGGGAGGAGGAGTGAGCGAGCGGCTGTGTGGTGCTTAGTTGCTGGCTGGGGTTAAACCACGACAACAATCCACTGCATGTTATATCCTATGAATGTTTATATTCAATTTTACTTGTTCAGAGGTGGAAGGGATCCCAGATGGGATTTCCTTCCAAGTTTCTATGCCCAAACATCACCAACTCCCAGAGATTACAAAATGCTACTGCGGTCACTGCAATTTTTGTGTTATTGCCTACTTGACTTGAATGTGTATTCAGCAATTGCATACGTTTGTCAATTTGTACACCCAATACCACCCTTAAAATATCCATCCTTCCATCTTAAAATCTTTAGTAGAGTCCTAAAGTCTTTAGAGAGAAAGGAGTTGCTGTGCCTGGCTTGGTGGCTCGCCTGTTCTCATGAGAGCAGTGCAGAATGTGCACCCACAGGCCACTTCCATCCTTCAGCTTAAGCTTTATTTTTCTGACGCTGGAGGTATTTAAAGTAACTGACAAAGCAGATTCTACCTAATGTATTAGACACTGAATAGGAATCTGTAGCTAATTTATGGGTTTTTTTATGCCCGATACTAGTATATTCTGCAAAACATGCAAAATATATTACTACAATTTGGAAAACTTCAGTTCTTGTAATAACTAGTTTGGTATTACATTCCTTGAGGTCTGAGATGCTTATAGTTCAACAGGAACTGTAGATCATCTGTCTTGGCAGACATTACAAAAATTCTGGATTGATTTTGCAAGCTTTCTCATAAACTTCCAACCCCTCTTCTAATGTTGCTAAATACATGGCTTCAGCTACGTCCCATGGCAAGTTGCATGGGTTTATTCTTGGTGGCACCAAACCCCGTATCATGACCCACTTGTGTACAAGCCTGCCTTCACAAAGACCTGTGTGTGTGTTTGTAAGTCATAAAAGTTGCCTCTTCTATATGCAAAAAGCACAGTATTGTGATATATTCTTGAAAAAAATGGGCCTTCTGTTGTGAAAAACTTTCTTAGCTGTAGAGACTAGAAATTAATTATCTCACATATAGTTTTGTTTTGCAAAGAACAGGGGGAGGGATAAATCAACTCCTGCCCCTTCAAAAGATAGCTTTATTTTTTAAGCACATTCAGGTATGTGTCAAAACTGGTTTTAAAAAGCCTCACTTTTTGGATACCTCAATGCTGATTTTCAAAGATTAGGTAATAAGAAACCTCTAAAAATCAGGCCGTTTAAGATGTTTGGAATTTGGCACCTGAAATCAGAAGCTGTAGAAGTGTTTTCCTTATGAACAAATTAGTTCATGCTTATTAAAACTTAAAATTGAGCACATCTGATACCTAATACAGTCGCACCTTAAAATAATATTGCCTTTCTATTTTGCAAAATTACATCCTTCCCCAAGGCCAAACAAGGAAATAAACTTCCCTTGTGCACATCATGTTATGTCCTTTGCAATATTGATAATAGTTATTCAAAATTATATCTTTTCATGGCTCTTCACAGAGACGTAAATGAAAGTGGGTTTATGGCATACAGAAGCTCATCTGCGCAGAATTGTAAAAAGCAAGCACATGCTGATATAGCAAAATCTTTAAAATGGGTAAGCTGGAAACTGGTTGCCACGCTTATCCATTATCCCCAGACACAAAGCCCATAAAGGGTTCAACTTCAGTCCACATCAGTAATGACTGAAAGCCATTAGCATACGTAATGGCTGCTCGGTGGCCTATAGGAAATGAATGGATGGTCTCCGTTTATTTCATGCAGGACAGGCGGCAACATCACAGAAATCACCGAGCATTGCATGGGGAGGGAGAAAGAGTTGCCCTCTCCTTCCCAGAAATCTCTTCCTCCCAAGTATGTCTGGGCTGTACCCAGCAAGCGGACAGACAGACATTTTCCGCTATCAATTAGCTACTTCTCTCAAACATGAAGCTCACTTTTAGGAGGGAGAAAGAAAAAAGTCTGGAGCCTCATGATAAGCCTGGGGGATTAATAAAGGCAGTTTGGTTTACAGGATAAAGTAGAGCCTTTATCACCTGCAGTTCAATCTACCAACTTAAAAATACATGAAATCACAGGATTGGCTTCAACACCACATGAAATAAAAAGCTAAAATAAAGTCTGTATTTGGGGAAGTATTTCTAAAAGATAAAGAAATAAGGATACCCAAGACTGAAGGTCACACTAGGCATTTCTCCCACCCTGTAAAGCTTAAAGTACTGAATATAGTGTTGTAGTAACAGAGAGCATAACAGTTGTCAGAGATTTTCTTTAAGAACATAGATGAGGGAGAGGGATGGGTCCAGGAGAGAATCTCAGCTTCACAGAAGTGGAGGGAGTTACAAGCTTTCAAATCATATTCTGTTTGCCTGCTGCTTTGGACACTTTAATTTTTTCCTAAAACTTAAAACCTCCTTCTAAGGTACTGGTTTCCTCAGGGTGCAATTTATCACAATCTTATTTTATTTTGAAATGCACTAAAGCATCAAGGCACAAAGGGAAGATGAACTCCATTTAATCCCTCTGTTGCACTGCAGTAAGAGCAACCAAGCAGGGAGGTGTAAGTTTATAAGGAAGGCAGGAGAAGAAATGGGAATGGAGTAATCTCATTGCAACTGGCTTTGGAGATCCTGAAAAGGCAATAATAAGCTTCCAGAGCACGGCTGTTTGGTCGTAGAGCAGAAAAGCACTTCCAACCTCAACTTGACATCATTTGGCATCTCCTTAACTGGCAGGGCGAAGAACACGCTGTTATTTTACACGGCTATGAAGTACATGCCACAGGAGATTTTAGCTGCAGTGAGGGTCAAGTACAGACATCAAAGGCTAGCATTTGGATGCAAGGAAGTGAGAAATGCAGTTTATTTCTCATAATGAGAAACACGACTTACGCTTTATCAAACCCTAACTTCTAATAGGAGTTACATAACGAAAAGCTCAGCTCCTCTCTGCTGACTGCCAAATAGCTATCAAATATTAAAGAGACGAGCAAGAGCTCTGAAAGGGAGTTGTATGGTCACAGTGCGGCAGCCTTAATGTGCACGTGTGCGTGCGTGTGCCTGTGCCTCTGCATACATGAGCAAGAGTCTTCATAGCAGGGTGGATCCTGAAGGCCAGTGAATAAACCCGTAAACCTCCCCGCTCTGTGTTGCGTTCCCACCGTTCCCAGTTGCCCCAGGAGGCAGGCATCCCAGGGAGGCTGAGAAGGAAGGGAAAGAATTGGGTCAGGTGCTGTTTGCAGCCACTCTGCCGATGAAGTTAATGGGCTGTCAGGGATGGACTATTAATAAGCCCAAGCCCCTAAGTCCCACAAGCAGCATGGCCTGTTAGAGATAGCAGCAGTACCAATCCTCCCAATAGTGGTGACTTTTTGAGATCCAGTGATGGAGTAACAGGGAAATCTTGGCTTTTCCCTAAATCACTAGTTGCTTGCTGGCCCCTGTGATTAAAGTAAATCCTGCAGGTTTTCCTAGAGAGGAGGAAGGGAAAAGGAGGCTGCATCTTGGATTCTCGATACTTGGAGTTGGCAATGTTGGGGTTGTGCCTAGAGGAACCAAATCAAGCACTGGGAAGAAGATGAAACACGAGGGGAATACTCTGTTGGGCATCTTCGAGACTAACCTTCAGTTTAAATATACTTTCTTGTAGTGCTGAGTTAGCAGGGATGTAAGCCCTCCTGACAGTGGATGAGGCTTTTCAAGTGGATCAAAGTCCTGGAAGGCAAAGAGGAGTGGGATGTTTCTACTGACTTCCAGGTGGTTTTGTAATAAGATGAAGTATAATTTGATTCCTTTTGTACTCTCTGCTGACATAGCCATTTTCATAGAGGGAATAAAAACAACTTCAGGACTTGTGGGGAGCAAGACAGAACTGCTGACTTCTTGATTTCAAGTAGTCCACCAATCAGTATAGTCTAGTCAAAAAGCACACTGGACAGGTATATAAAGAAATGCACTGCAATGAAATATACTTTTGAATTTTTTGATCCTGGAGAAAAGGAAAAGAAATAAGGAAAAAAAAAGTGAAGCTGAAGAGTATAAAAAATGTTACTCCAACATAAACAATGTAAAAAAAAATTTTAGAGAGTGCCCCAATCAATGAAAATTAAATTCAGATCTGAACTTGAACAATGTTACTGTCAGGTAAGTTGAAATCTGAGCGTGAGACACATTACTATAGGCTCTATCTATAAGGCACCTACCCCAGAATTCAGGATATTTACATCTGAGGTTATCATACTCTGGGTGGAATTAAGAAAACCAGAAAGGATTTATCACAAAACTTACATTTAAATTGTACCTGCTTTGACAAAATATAGACACTTATTGAATAACCCAGTATTTGGTACATGTTTAATAAAGGTTGATAACATTATTGTGGAAGAACCTTATTTTGTTTATGTACTGTGGAGTATCATGTGTGTGTGAAGCTTCTTAATTTATCCAGAAGCCTTTGCAACAAGCAAAGTTGCTAGTGAATTTCTGAAGCTCTGCCTAGTAAAAATATTTTCAATTACTAACAAAAAAAAGGCATTAATCTGCTAGTGATTAATGTCATCAACAATTTGGTGGGGAGCACTTCATGAACAAAAAAAAGAAAGTAGTCCCATATTCATATTTTAAAGATAATTAAAAATCAGATCTAAGCCAGTTGTTTACATGACTTCCAAGAACAACAGAAGAAAAAGAAAAAAGCCAGTGAGAAAAAGTATGCTAATGTGTCCTCCTCTGGAAGCTAATTAATGAATAAACAAAAACCAGTCAATTGAAGGCAGCAGTGTTTCTGATAACAGGCGAAATTATCCCATGAGAGTCTTCCCAACATGCTTAGCAATGTCTTGCACGGGTTTTGGCCATTCAGAAGAAGCTGCTCTTTAACTGCCCATTTTTGCCATATTGCCTAAAACCCAAGAGCAGACATTGCATATTGCCATCTTATGGTCTGCCTTTGAAGCAACCAGATCCCAGAATACAGTCTCCTTTCCTAAAAATGAGCTTCTTCCCTTTTTTTTTTTGCCACACCCATAAAACATGACCTACCAAGAGGCACCACAACCCAGACCGCCGGGATGAGGGGACCCGGCGCCACAGAGGACAGGGAGCAGCAAGGCCCACGGCCAAGGCAATGCTAGACATGACAGCTCCCACTTCCACAGCCTCCTCCTTGCAGATCCACACCTGATCCCAGCTGATGCCCAGCACCCACTCTGGAGCAAGCCACACAGTTTGTGCAGGAACATGTTCGTTCTTAAACTCACCTCTTCAGTGTATTAGTTCAACTTATATTAAACTAATACTCCAAAGACGTAAGTTCAAGGATTAATGCCATATTTATGTAAATGATGACAAGCCTTTCGCAGTAAATGAAAGCCCACCAACCTACAGCTAGGTTTAATTTGGCAGTGCCTGCCATGAATAAATGCACTTGAATGCTAACTGCTGGCATCACAGCTACGCTTACTCGGTTTTATAATTCAGCCAACATTAGCCCTTTCATCAAGCAGTTCAGTATACTAATGCTTTTTTCCCCCCAAAATCATCTGTGCCTTTGGGATTTCTTTGGATTGGTTTTTGATAGAAATAAGCCATGCTATGAATGGGGTATTAAAGGACAGACTGGTGACAGAGTGAACTCTCCCTTGTAGGTTTATGGTCAACAGGCACCAATAAAAAGAGCACAAAGTGTTTTTTTTAACTACCACTTAAAAGCGCCAACTATTCCCTGAAGCCCAGGTACTAGACTTAATTGAGCCAAATAAAAAGAAAACTCAAATTATAACAGTGCAGTGATCAACAGCAGGCAACTCCACATTAAGCGACATACCGGGACCCTGATTTTCTGCAGAGGATTCCCACATTGCTTTGCCCTTCACGTGTTCAAGGGTGCCCTGCTCAACAGCAAGAGGTACTATTGCTGTGGTTTCTCATGCCTCCCTGGAATATGATCAAAGACCCAACAAGTAATTTTTGTAGTCCCGCACAGTCGCAGTCTGAACTTTTCTGTCAAGCACAACTATTTGTATTTGATTGTTTTCAACAGTGCATTAAAAGCCAGCTGGAGCAGGAAGGAAGGATAGTGCAGAGGATATACATATTTTCTACTCCAGACATGTTAAACCCACAGCCCTATTATGCCTAGCGCTTCAGAGACATTAAGTAAACCTTTGTTGAACATCTATCTTAAAAACTGTCAGTTATGCTTCATTTGTACTATCCCTCTTCAGTTCCATGTGGTAAGGTATGTCTTTTCCTGTCATAATGTTGCAAAAAATTAACGGATCCCCTAATTACTCAGCATGGCTGCAGGGCACAGAGCACAGGTCAGGCTGCAGCACTGGTGGTCACCATCCAATTGCTCTCCTGCCATCAGTGCTCTGTCTTTAACTGTCCCCATTCCCTCCCTCTCTTTTTCGTTTTCTTTTTCTCTAGAATCTGTATTTTTTTCCTAACTCATTGCCTCTCCTTTACCCACACACAGCTATTGTATGAGCTTGGGCTGATATCTGGGTTTAATTAACCATACTTGTATAATGTAGCAACACAATTTCGATATGACTGCTATGTTAGGAATAGTGGAGTAATATAATGGTCTACTGAAGCGTAGCATTGTCTGTTAAATTGAAGGTGCAGCACCTCCTAAAACACAGCAAGCAAAGCCACCCACATACTTCATGTACTATTAAAACACCCTTCTTCAATTTCACTCTCAAATAGACTTCTGAAAAGAAAAACTATATCTTGTAAAAACATAAGGTGGCCTGAAACTAAATGCATATTGGTTTATGATGAAAAAATGCCTTCCTGTTATCAGCTGGAAACATTATCCACTCAGCACAGAAAATGTACTGGGAGAAAGGACTGCAGTAAGGAAATCCATGTCATGAGACTGGTGTGAGAAATGTTGCAGCTCATGTACATGGTCACCTATTGCTTGATACCTCTGGATACTTTCTCATTTTGTTTATTTTCATGTTCTCTAATGTGCTGTGAGCGCGCATGCGCACACTCACACACACGAAAAAATGCTGCAGATGTCTCAGCTACTCCGTGTTGATCAACAAGTTCCAAAACATTTCTCTGTCCAAGTACACAGGTAACATTTTTACTGCCATAGCCAAGAGAAAAGTCACACCGCTAAAGCTGCATGCATAGATGAAGTCAGGATGACAAAGGAGGGATTATGTTTAGGCAAATTTTGTTTACACATAGTTAGGGATGTTTAAAATCTTCAGGGATCTGAGTGCTGGAGCCAACTCAGAAACAAATGTTCCTGCCCTTGCCTGCTGTAAGATCAGCGCGGTGCTGTTAGGAAAACTCTGCCTTTTTATAAAAACAGACAGCATCTACCTTTTCCCCCAACCTGTTCTAAAGCAAAACCGAGGAGTTTGGTGTTTTCCACAACAGCTCAGTAGCTAGGGTGTTAAGTCAGAACAGAAACAGCCAGGCATAGCTGCCTGCTCTGCCCAATTCAACCCAGGCATCCAAGCATTGGTCTCTCAGGCCTGAGGGAAGGGTCCTAATCATAATCTCCTGCTGGCAATTTTCCAAACGAGTTCTGTCCAAACTGTTCAGTTTTCTATGAAACATGGTATTGGCTGTGCCAAAGTGAGTTCAGCGTTGCAGCGTGGAGACAGGACCCACACAGGAGCCTGGGAGACCAAGGCTCATGGTCCAGGTCAGGAGAATACAATACCCCACAGAAAGATGTGGGAGAGCTGCAGCAGGAGACACCGAAAGATACCCGAAGAGGAACAGCATGTTGATCGTGGGGAGTGGGTGAGAGAGTCCAAATCAACACAGATCTCCTGATCACAGTAATCCTACACGGTCTTCTGATCCCCTTAACCATTTTCCCAGAATAGCCAAATACGTTGTCTCCTTTAACCACACTATTACATCAGTGGCAGGTCTCAGGACCCACCTGGCCATATCAACCAGCAATGGTCATTATAGGCAGGCATGTTGTACCCTGTCACACAAACCAACACTGACAGAGATCTTCAGGACTCCACACCACACATCCCCAAAGGGTTTTAATATCTAGCAGTGCACAGTCTGAGATGCCAATTGAAGGAGATCTGGAGAGAGAGATTAAGGAATGAAGACCTTAAAAAGAGGGTGAAAAGTCAGGTCTTTCTAATCTCATCCATCAGACTATGGCATGTTTTTTCCACTTTCCAACAGGTGGGCCTGGACACTGTTGCCTTGCTCCATGACTCTCCCTTAGCATCATTTCTGTGAAGCTCCCTCTCTATTTGCAGTAAGATCTTTCAGTGACTGGCAACATTCTTCCAGCTACAGGATTTCAAATTGGGAAAGTCAAAGACTACACTGGCCATTCTGGATGTGGCCAGGGTGGACAACAGGGCCTCCCAGAACTCGCCTCTCTATTTTATTCAGAAGCAGAACATGCCAGTCTGGCTGCAAGGCAATCCTAAAAAAAGATTGATGCAACGTTGTGGGGCTGGGGGGAAAATGTTCTGCTTTCCCCTTGCTGATCTGTATAATGGTAATGACAAGATATACAACATTTAAGCCGGTTTGGTCAGATGGTCGTATGGATTACAGAATATCCCAGAAAGCACCTGGATGGCGTGGGTCCAGGTGCTCCGACATGGATCATGAAGCACTTTGTGAAGTGCTTAACAACGAGCAGGGCTGCGGTGCAGCTGGGCTGACACTCGCCTTTCGAACATCGAGCAACCGGTAAATGTCCTTTGATTTTGTACCCAAAATATTTAAATTCAGGGATGTCTGGGCTTGCCGCTGTTATGTTTTATGGCCCATCAGCAGGTGTGCCACAGACTCCTGTACGACACAGCCTGCGAGAGAGGGGCTGCAATGGCAAGGCTGGCCGGCGGCACACTCTTCCTTTGTAAAGCTGGGACTTCTTCCAGTGCTGGGGTGGCATATACAGGATCATGCACTAAGGACAAGACAGGAGTGATCACACAGTATAGTCAACCAAAAAGCACTTAATAAAGCCTAAGAGCCATCTAAATCCAGCCTGCTGCAGTTTGCCACTTTAAAGTCAACATTCAAAGGCAAAACCTCTCCGATCACAGGACTCTCCACGTTGCAGATGAACCTCCAATTAGTTTCATTAGGCCAGCTGGCAGCCAGGATGGGACTTGGCAAGCCACAAACCCTGTAGTTGGCAGCGCAGCTTTATCTGTTTAGGAAATAGGCACCTTTGCACTGAGACATTACCACAATATGATGGAAGAGCAAAATCCAGCATTGAAGTGCCTCTGGACTTCTCCTGTCATTGGAAAACTGTGCCTGCAAACCAGTTTCCCATTTTTTTCCCAGCACAGGTGCTGGGAAGCTTTTAGAAAGACATGAGGAAAGCCCTTCGTCAGCCTTATGTTTTTCTGATTTGAGGTTTTGTCCGTCAAGCAAAATCCCTGTTATTAAGAATCTGTGTTCCTCTATTCTGCTTCTCCACAAGCTATTACATAGCAGCCTTTATTATAGATAAGAGGCCAGATCGTGACTAGGGTTGAACTGGTTTAAGTACAGAGTGAATTAATTCTGCTCCAGCAAATGAAATTTGCCTGGATTTACAGTGATGCAGGAGAAGAGACTCTCACCTGCTTCTGCTCTTCCACTGAGGGAATTAGATAGGGAAGCATGACCATTAGGTGCCCGAGGAAAAAATATATGTTAGCACCCCATTCAGAAATAATCATCATTGCAATATGGCTCAATAAAAGAGTAATTTGGGGAACATAAGACACTCCATTTTGTATTTTGTGGACAATAACACCCGGTTTTCACCTTCTGATTTATGGGTTTGCTTCAAAGTATTCAGTGCTAGCTCTACAGCCCAGTTAAACATGATTTGTACTATTCTGGAAGCCCAGAAAGGATTCAAAATAGACAACTGAGGATTCTTTTCACACCAGGAAATTCTCATTTGGCACAGGACCAACATGGCCAGCTGTACGCAGTGTATGGGACCTGTCAGGGATACTGCTGAGCGAAAAAGGCATGATCAGACTGCAAATTACAGCAACCAAGTTGTTGTTTTTAAGGTTCCTGCCTCCATCTCAGATATCTTTGGGTCTTGCACTGGCCGGTGCTGGTGATATCTAGTACGGCTGCCTTGGAAGGGAGTACGATGAAGGAGGCAACCACAGCCCATGGTTTGATGTGATAAATTAAATACCGGAGAACATGCTCTCTGCAGCGGCGGGTGGAAAGCTGGGCACAGAAGGCGCTGCTCTACCAAACTAATGAGCTTCTCCCCGGGATGTGGTTGGCACCAGGGCCAAGCTGCCCTCATGCCAGGCGAGCTTCCTCCAACAGCAGATTTGGCAGTGTAGCCGTGCCCGCGCCAGGAGCTCTGGCTGGCAAAGCCCTGCCAGTCACAAATCATACCTTATCACGGCTCAGCTCAACAAAGTTATGCTGGCAAGAAGTCCCAGGGTAGACTGGGGCCAAGTCTCGTTAGAGAGCTGTGCTATTAGACTGCACGTCTCAGGGGATTAAAATCGTTAAAACTTGTGAGCTGACTAGACCTTGCGGACTGAGAGCACCACAATACACCTCACGCCATCGCTATCACCTGATACTGAAACTTAGCCTATCCTTAAAAGAAGTGTAATCCTGCATATCATGGCAAAGAGTTGTGCTGCCTTTTGGGAAATACAGCCCCACCGGGAATACAGCTCACCAAGGGATTGGGAACGTGAAGCACCCAAACTACCGCTGCTCTGCAGCACCACGGGACGGCTTTGGAGCAACAGGCTCCAATTTTCAGGTATTTCTATATTCATTTTCTTGTGAAAGTGGATGCTTTCCACATAAATGTTTTGGCCAAAATCCCAATGTTTTCACAAAAATTGCTTTGAAGGAAATTTTTCAGCCTTTTTCATTAAGCACGCACATTCAACTTGCAACACAAGACTGTAAAGCAATGCCCAACTGTCAGCCATGTGCTTCCTTAGATTAGAGATCATTTTGACCAGAGATAAAAGTGAAAGAACTAGCCTAGTTAGCTCAGAAATTTTGACCAGACATGTGGATAAAAGAAACCAAAATTAATCTAACCTGTTACACATTTACTCCAACCTTTCCACTAGCTGAACCTATAGATGTCCAATGTCCTCTGTTCCTTGCACTGTCCCGCTACTCTCTTTGCAGTGAGCAGATCTTCTATACATTTGCTTTGCTGTGATTCAGCACCGCTTGGCTATACTTTTAAACAAAAGCAGGCCAGGGAGTGAGGCCAAGTGCTGGCTCTTGATGGCTCACCCCCCTTTGCTGTTCGCCCACTGCCTGCTCTGTTTTGGCCTCCTCAAGACAGTCTCTGGACATGGTCCTGGGATATGTTGCTGCATCCCCTAAGGTTGGTGTGGTGAAGACTGCCCCAGATTTGTCTGTGTCCTCCTTACAGTATTCCCCCTCTAACGTTATATCAGCATGTCATCATGAGTGTCCTCAAATGCTACATGTGCTCTCCTCCCACAGTCCCAAGGCACTGAACACAGGTCTTCCCTTTCATGTTACCAAAACACCACTCTGGTGCTCCCAGAAACCTGGAACTAAGAAAATGCACAACAAATAATAATGTTAGGACCACCAAAGACAATATGGGGCTCAAAGGAGATTCAGGGCTGAGGGCTATGTCATGTGGATGTGGCCAGTCTGCTCCTAAAGGGCCCCTCAGATTTGGCAGGGGGGGCAGCAAGTACTGTCTAAAACGGAGGCATTTAGCTTATACAGATGTTGCCGCTGGTCCATAGGGCTGAGCATCCCCAAGTCACTGCCCCAGCGCTGCCTTGCCTGGCTGAACACTTGCGTATGGGCAGACCTGCAAACCTGCACGTCTGGCAGTATTTATATGAATGTAGATGCTTTCCTGCAAGCACAGAGATGTCATAGTTCGAGAACGTACCTTGGCTTGTGCGTAAATCCTTCCGAAAACCTACCCCTTCACATCCAGGCTTGCTTTTCCAAGCACGGGTTTTTAAACATACTAAAGACTAGCTTACTATTAGAAATTATGTGTGAAAGGCAGCATGCGGTATCAAGAACAAATAATGACATGTTCTAGAACTTTTATCAGCTTTAATTCAAAAAGGTTCTGTAGATAATTGTGTGCATTCAACAAAAATAATAACATCATATACAAATGACATCCTGAGAAACAAGACTGCATTAAGTCACTTAAGAAGAACTGCTCTACAGGAAATACATAGTTAGAGCCTGCCATCTCCTAATTTTATTTTCAAAACAACCTTCTTTTTTAACAAACATGTTTAATTTTAATCTTTTGTTGTTGTTAGTGTTGTCCGCTATTCCCATAGCAATAAAAAACCCCTGTAACCAGTGCATGTGTGTGTTAAAAATAACCAACTACTTCAGCAAGTTATTCTTGTTTCAGTTTTTTTAAATGTCTGCATTAATGTCCATTAAGATACCAACTCACTAAAACAGATTGACATGGTCAAGAAATGTCCTTAAAATTAAGTTTCTTATTGATGTCCAATTTAATTTTAAAAAGCTATATATTAATGGGTGACAGCTTAAAAGACTCTTTAATACCCATATTTCTGTATTTTTTGTGCGTGACTGAGGAATGGAAGAGACGAAAAAGACTCAATATTTTTCTCTTCGAAACTAAAAATAACCTCCATTAGATAATCTTAACATTTTGTCAAATTAGGAGATTCAACTATTCAAAACCAACAGTTTAGCTAAAGGGCTGTCAAAATACAGTTTTTTGGATGCAGATATTTTTAAGTTGTTACTTTCTTAAAGCATTTGATAGGAGGGGATTCAAAAACTTTAAGCAGTCAAATTAATGCACTCTTTATTTGAAAAGCCCATCTATGGCAAATAAGCTTCAGTATGGACACCGGGACACACGTGACTTTTTGAAGACTTGCAGAAAACTTATCATATTTACAGCACATCCAACTTCATGCTTTATTAGTGTGACCTCAGTTTTCATAAAGTGTGAAAATGGACCTCCAACGTGAAATCTATTTGGCATTTCAGCCTTTCAGCTGCAATACTACTACTGAATAAAGAGTGTAAATTGCTTCCCCACTTTCGTTCTCCTAACGATCAGTGTGCAGCTGAAGCACTTCTAGCTTATTATTAATACCCACTTGAACTAATGTTTTTAACTATGCAAAAATACCAGAATGTATTACTATTTTTTTTTCCCAATCATGCAGAGGCAGGTTGAAGTCATCTCCTGAAATTCAGATTCAAAATGCCTCCACGGAGGAGGATCCACACACAGACCATGCCTGAAGGAGACACCAGCGTGGGTGAAAACTACTCCTGTGGGCTCTCGCCTTCCATCAGCACTTACGCCTCTATGAAAGAAGTTAAATAAAATGGCATGAGAAGAAGAAAAGTGGAGGTCAACAGCAGTGCTGCTGGGAACCAAGAGCCAAA
Source organism: Gymnogyps californianus (assembly GCF_018139145.2). Taxonomy (NCBI): domain Eukaryota; kingdom Metazoa; phylum Chordata; class Aves; order Accipitriformes; family Cathartidae; genus Gymnogyps; species Gymnogyps californianus. The sequence continues at coordinate 67,822,547 of NC_059471.1, forward strand.
ACCTGTTTGGGGATAAGACTAGCAGCTGCGGAGGTTTGTGCTGGAGAGGAGGCAGCAAGGAGGGAAGGATCTGGGCTCCTGCGGCATGGCTCAAAGCCGCGGGAACTTCACCGACTTCAGAGGGCTGCAAGCCAGCTCCTCATGAGGAAGCAGGGAGGACTGGCACGGCAGTGTTAAAAGAAAGCGTAACCTGTTATTACAAAAAGCAGTTGTCACTGAAAAAGGGTCGCCTTCAGCAAGCGGAGCTGCGCTACGGCGTCACGTGAAGCACGCTGCACTGTTGTCTCCATCCTGGCAAAGAAAGTGTCCACCAAAATGGGTTTCAAGCACAAAGTCCTCCCAGAAAACAGTTTTAATTGTGTGCATTCAGATAAGCAATTATATTTAAGGCTATTATGCCAGTTACCCAAAAACAATATAAATAGTCATCTTGCTGACAGATAAAACACATGGTGCCAAACTTCTTATAACAACAGGACAGGCTATTAATCCCATTCAGTTTTGATGATATAATGCCATGGAATATATTTCTGTCCACATTACTGACAATTAATGCAGCCTGCACACTGAGAGGGAAAGCTTTGTGTTCAAGGGGAGTAAAATTTCCATGTAAATGTGGGACAAAGGTTCCAAATGGATGGCAAGCCTGAAAAGGAAAGATTTACTACTCGACGTGCATTTTGCCAAAGAGATTTTTTTTTAAATAGTAGTAATAGCAGAGAAATGTCCTGCCTGTTAACTAATTGGATTTGTGCAATTCACACACCCTAATTTATACTGGAACGGTTTGCCTGCCTTCCCTCTTTTCAGCCTGGCAGATGGACTAGGCAAAAATGTGAAATTCATGCGGTCATTGCTACTCGTAGCCCACTTAATTCACAGGCCTTTGTCAAAACTTCTTTAGTCAAGATTAAAAAAGAGGGTACCATATCTATCATAACCATCTGGACTGAAATTTGCCAATCTGGACTGATTGGACAGAAGCCTAAACTGTACTAAAGAGCAAAACCCTGTTTGGGCTCAGTGGAAGGAATTCAAGCACAACGGAGACGAGGTGCTCCAGGAGCTGGGCACATAGAGCCCCGCTCTCCACTCCTCAGCTCCTCTGCCATTTATGCAACTAGAGATGGGCAAGTGAAAAACGCTAATCAAGATGTTAGCTTTTTTTTTTTTTTTTTGACAACTGGCAGTATACAAAGTGGGAAGGAATTAAGAACATAGCCCACAGGCTTTACTTTTAAAAATGAGAAATCGATTAGGTGACGTACTGTCAAAGCATCGCACTTTCAGCTAAGAAAATTCCTTCTAATGAAAACATACTGCTGGTTGCTGAGCACAGTTAGCGTATTGACTAGGTATTTAGGATTCATCAAAGCTCTGATGTGTTCAAACTGCGTCTAGCACAGGGTAGAGGAGCCAGTCTGGAGAGATGAGGGGCGGGAGATCAGCCTGGGTTGGCAGGTGGGTAAGTTTATTTCTGATTTCATCTGCTGATAAGCAGGAGTCTCCACAGATCCCCAGACTCCTCATGAAAATGAGCAGCAACTGTTCAGAGGGTATTTGTTAACATCTGCATTTGCAAAAAGCAGCTAAGGCTTTTTTTCATCTACACGTACCTCCCGACGGCTATCCCCAGCTTTTTAACCTCCAGAGTGAATTACCATGGCAATCTTCACACGGAGCGGCGCTCACACGCCAGCTGTGAATAGCACCGGGGAGAGTATCGGGTCTGCACTCTACTCATCTCCACGCCGTGCAGATGCTCCTCCCTTGACTTTGCCCCTCTGCAACTCCGCAACTGAAGTGATCGTCTTGAGCACTAGAGCGGGTTGACAGATACAACGTGGTATTTTCAGTCATGGGCCATAGATTTTACTCTCCAGCTTGGCTTCCCCCGGAGAGAGAAGGGATGAGTCAGCTTTGGATTATACTGTGAACTTAGCAGTTCTCCCAAGATTTTCCTGAAGGGTTGGGTAGGAGCTGGAAGGTGAAGTCTACAATGAGGACTGTCTGTTTTAAATAAAATAGAGAGATTTTTTTTTTAATTATACCAAACATGTTTGGATTTTAGATGGGCAAAAATAGAATACATATAAATAAATAAGGAGGTTCCTAGGGGCAAAATAGCTATGAAAATTTTTCCTTTGTAATTCTTTGCTGAAAAGAAAAAATATACCGAGGTCAGACACCTGATTGGAAAAGTGAGGGCAAGTGAAGCTGCCAGGGGAACACACTTCCCTCACAGATGCTCTGTTTTCAGTTGCCCAGTGCTAAACTGTTGGCAGCACACCAAGAGGTAACACATCTACAGAGGCCCTTTCCCATAAAGTGGCCGGCTCCTGGGAACCCAGCTGAGCCTTCTCATCCACACGCAGCTTGCAGGAAAGCTGCACTGACATGGCTGTACATAGCTTTACTACGGAGTTTTTTCAGTCACGTTCCTCTTCCATCTCATACCAATCTTAAATCCTGTTGCAGTTCAAAAGGGAGTGAGCGAGAGATGAAGAGAAGCAATTTAAGTATCATTCGAAAGGCCACCCTGCCTTTCACGGGTACATTCATCCCCACGGGGCTGTGTGAATAAGCAGCATCTAGCTTTTCATCCTGGTAAATCTACACCAAGGCATCTTCATTTTCAAGTCCGGTGGGTAAGAAAGCGGTGAGGCAGGCAGGGACAAGTTCTCTGGAGGATGTTTTGTTTGCTAACTACAAGCAAACACTCCCCAGTTGGCTGGCCGTGCCAAAGCCCTGACCCTCTCCATGGATGCCGATGCTACAACAAACATGGGGCCTGGCATCCACGCACACATCAGCGCAATGACGCCCTGGCGTAGGGTCCTCGTGATTAGATGGGCCAGAAAATGTCTCTTCCCCATCTGCTGTGAGCTGTGCAGCGGTGCTCCCTGGCACAGCGGTGCTCCCTGGCACCCAAGCTCCCAGCAGAAGGCATCACCAAAGGGCTCAATTCAGAAAGCGGCTTGTTACTGAAATGCAGGATCAGACTTCTCCTCTGAAATGTGTCTGACACAACACTGAATGGCAAACGGGGGGGAACCACAAAACTGTTAAAATATTAACTTTTGGGGTGTTTTTAAAGAGAGTCCCACCTGCAGGCAAGTCATGAGGAAGGCAATAGGGCTTATCTCATTTCTTAGTGAGCAAAATTCCTTCAGGTACAACACGTCCGGGTTAGTCTCAGTGCCACCCTTCACTGCCAAACCAAATACTGAGCACAAAGGTCTTCTGCTGTGTAAGAGCCAGGCTTTGAGAAGTGAGCAGCACAGTGGCGAAGCAGCATAGGAGTAGGTATTACCTCTTTGAAAGTTGTATTTATAAAAACCCACTCTTCCAGTAAATAAATTTTAGTAAAAAAACATGATTTGCACTACGCACACATCTAACATACACGCTTGTGAAAACTTGGGCTGTATATCTTATCAGATATTCAGGGTCAAATCTGTAGGTGGCTCCATTGACTTGAATAAATCAACTTAAAGTTTCTCAAGATCTTAAGTCTGATTTTGATAGATTTTACTTTAAACGGAGTTGACTGAGAGCAGACTGACTCTGTTAAACTAAAATGTTTTTATTCACTGAACAGAACTGATAATTACTTATTTTATGAACTGGTGCATTTAGTTTTCACTCATCTGACTTGATTCCGTTATCAAACTTCTTTTAAAGACATCATTGTATACAGTTTGGATTGCACTAAATTAGATTTTTGCTTTTGTACCAAGTCTTTGTTTCTATGAGTTTCAAAGGAACAGAAAGAAAAAGTTCTATATTTAAACAATACTGAGTTTTTTTCCCTAAAAATACTTTGTAATAGTTATTTTTTTAACATCACTAAGATAGAGATGACAAATCAGAGGACAAAACACTTGGATGTATAGATAAAACTGATAGTATTATGAGAAACAAAAAAGTCATCATAATATTTACATGTAAATATTTTATTTTGGCTTATTTATACAAGCTAAAATGCTTATGAACTTTGTATATATTTTCACTTTATCTGTAAATGAGATTAGAAACCATTGTTTTTTCCAGAGGGATTACAAATTGCGTATAAACACAAAGCTAAGAAATAACCTGGTGTGCTAAGTACATGTAAAAGAAAACATATTACAAAATATTTTTATTGGCATAACATCTGGAACTCCAAAGGAGGAATCAGGTTCCTTTTAGCTACAGAATCAGGGAAAGAAGCAAGATTAAAACATGTCAAGGAAAGCTGGAGGCAAATGGAGAGAGATGGGGATAATGGCATGGTGAAACGAGGTACCTATATAGAGTTGCAGTCCCAGGAGCCAGAAGTGACCACCCGTCCAGAAGGAGAAGCCAGCAGTAATGATTTGCAGGGCTCACTCCCATAAAGGACTTAAAAGGTAACAAGACGCTGTCTTTCACAGGTTTTGGGGTTTTTTTCCCCAAGTAAAAGGGACTGCATAGATGGAAAGGGTCAGGTATTTATGGGGAAAGCAGACAAGCAGTTATTAAGAGCAGAGCAAAGATAAGGTTAGACTTGGATGATATAATGTGCTGATAAAGCTGGGGGAGATGTCTCCTACCCAGAGTGTTTTAAAGCCCTTGATCACTGTTGCAATACTAACCAGTTAATTACAGTTGGGACACATGTAGCAATTTACTAGGAAATTAAGTTTCAAGGTGCCTTAAAGGAAAATGACAAAAACCCTCAGGTTTTCACAGCACTGTTTCCAGAATGCCTTGATGTCCAGGTACCTTTAATAAAAATGAAGAAAGCAAAGGTATAGATTCCTGAAATACTGTGGGAAAAGGGCAGAGAAGGAAATGCACTTTCTGTACAAGAGCTGGGTCTCTCAGCTGCGATGCCCAATTTTGTGCCCCTGAGCGGGGACTTGGTCGGGACCTGCTATCCCCTGGCTGAAGACCCCATGGCCAGGCAGCACTAGCCTGGGCAGGGAGCCGACTTCAGCCTCCTCCATCTGCTGAGCCTGCTGCACGCAGCCGCGGCGTACCTGCCCCTCTCGTCAGGAAGGCGGGTGAATACACAGCCACCGCTCTTACAGCATCCTCGCACGGTAATAATGCGGTTGTGCGTTACGGATCCCAAACTATCTCGGAGGAAACAGAGAAGTCTGTGGGCACAGGGAAGTGCATTACCTCCGGTCCCCAAAGTGGGACAGCTCGGGGTCTGGGTGATGCTGCAGCCCCAGTGCAATAGTGGTGGCTGTTTAGCAGCAGGCTGATGAGCCGAGGACCACAAGCTCCCCGGGCACCGCTCTACATCCGGCTCCACTGCAGAGAGCTCGCTTTTTTCCTCGTTTAATGAATATTTAAGTAAGCTGTGCGAAGTGGGAACACCATTGGCAAAGCAAAAAGGGTATTCTGGGATCAGCCGCTCCCATTCACATTTATAGGAACTGTTCCTGGAAATGGGTTCAAGTCCCCCCAGGCAGTAAAGGGAATTGAGCCTCTCGTATCTCAGGTTAGTGGTATAATTATCTGCAACTGAGTAAAAAGGCAATGGGTTCACCCTTCCTCTTTGGTTTTCTAACCCGGGCTTTTATCTCATTTGCTTTTATTGCAGAGCTTGAAGATGAAATGTGACACAGAGAAAGAGAAACTACTGGAACAAGATGCATGGGGTTTTTTCTTTCTTTTTGGGCAAGAAAGAATTGCTTTGGGTTGATTTAAAACATTTTTTCCCAATTGCTTGCTCTTGGTCAGAGAACTAAAGAATGAATAAGTGCACTACTAATTGCAGTTTGGGATTTTATATCAAGGTCTCCTTGCTTTTTTCTACAAAACAAGCAATGCACACGCACACACAAAGCTTTTAATACATTAACAAATAAATGTCACATAAAATAATTAGGTTCTATTAAAGGCAAAAGTTAAAAAATCCTCAGTATCTTCTTTTTAACGTCACTTTTTAAAGGAGAAACCATATATCCATATATCTATATATCCATATATCACAGTTCAAATGGTATTTAAGGATATTACATTTCTTTTGTGGAACAAATAAAGACTTGTAGATGACCTTAAGTTGTTTTTGAAATTCGTTTAAGTTAAAGCATAAAGGGAAAAAGAATCCCTAAGAAAGAAGTTTCTGTTTCTCCTTGGGCACCTTTCTCTCTTGCAAAGTAGTATTTGGCAAATGTCATTAAAGAGAGTTAATATGGCCTTATCTGTCTCAGTGAGACCTGGCAAACTTCACTAGCAGAAAGCTGAAAGCACTGCTTCTAATTTGTCTTTGTATTACAGTCACTTTGCTGGTCTTGGCTACTTACACCAGACCGTTAAAATAAAGTAGTAGATAGGAAAGAGAAGAAAAAAAAAAAGGAGGAGGAGGAGAGAGTGGAGGACAGGGTCAGATGCAGCAGCCACCTGACAGGCAGAAAGGGAGGAGAGTGGCTGCACGGCCCCACAACTGCCTGCGAAAGTAAAATCACTCTTCACCCTCCAGGAAATCTTTCCCTGAGCAAAAGGGGACTAAAACAAATGGCAGACAAAAAATTGGCAACTGACAACTTTTTTACTATTCGGTTGCCCGAACATGGAAATGGTTTGATGATGGTTAAATGTGTTACAAATGAGCAGCTTTCCGGTGTATTTGACCCAGATTAACAGTCTCCATCTTGCTAGCACCGATGTGAAGGTGAAACAGTGGTAATACCGGGAGAGCAACTGCAGGGAAAAGGTTTCTACAGACAGAGCCTCGGATAGCTGGGAAGGAACAAGGTACCCCGCACATAGAGCAAGTCTGCCCACACACATATTAGTCATTTCAAAGTCTGAAATCTCCAGTTCTCACTACCTCTCCTGTAATCAATGCGGGAATGAGAGATGTTCATCAAGGTCTAAAATAGATCTCTTCCCCCTAAATCCTTCACTCTGGGGGCTGACAACAACAGCGTGCAAAAACATTGGCAGGAAAACACTCTCCCCTTGACTAGCAATAGCCGTATCTTGGCTTATTCTTACTGGTACTCCAAAACATGTAAATGCCCCAAACTTCCCATCCTGTTAATTAACTTTGTCAGAGGAAAATGAAATTATACTTCATAAGTATAATGAAGTGGGACACAAATGTCACACCACCTCTGTAAAGCAAGCTTTTAATGCATTCTGTGGAGGGGTAAATTTTGGAACAGACATGCTGTGCTGGTTTTGGCTGGGATAGAGTTAATTTTCTTCATAGTAGCTGGTATGGGGCTATGTTTTGGATTTGTGCTGAAAACAGTGTTGATCATACAGGGATGTTTTGGTTACTGCTGAGCAGTGCTTACACAGAGTCAAGGCCTTTTCTGCTTCTCACCCCACCCCACCAGCGAGTAGCCTGGGGGTGCACAAGAAGTTGGGAGGGGACACAGCCAGGACAGCTGACCCCAACTCACGAAAGGGATATTCCATACCATATGATGTCATGCTCAGCATATAAAGCTGGGGGAAGAAGAAGGAGAAGGGGGATGTTCGGAGTTATGGCATTTGTCTTCCCAAGTCACCATTACGCGTGATGGAGCCCTGCTTTCCTGGAGATGGCTGAACGCCTGCCTGCCGATGGGAAGTGGTGAATGAATTCCTTGGTTTGCTTTGCTTGTGCGTGTGGCTTTTGCTTTACCTATTAAAATGTCTTTATCTCAACCCACGAGTTTTTTCACTTTTACTCTTCCAATTCTCTCCCCCGTCCCACCAGGTGGGGAGTGAGCGAGCGGCTGTGTGGTGCTTAGTTACCATCTGGGGTTAAACCACGACACATGCCCACATCAGACAGTAAATCACTGGCAAAAATTCTTGATCCTCTTGTACTAGCAGTTAACTGGAAAGGCAAGGTACTGATGCTGTAGCGCATTTCCACTGGTTCAAACATTTCCTTCCAACTCCTTCCATACATGCCCTGCTCAACATCCTAAACTAAACTGTTTAGGTGATAGAGGAGCTCAGTAAAGAGACTCAGCAAGATATCTTGAAAGAGACTTTTTTTTTGTTATCATACAGTGCTAGCATTGAACTCTGTGTTGTCATGGAAATCCTCTCTTTCCCCAAGATGTTTAAAGTAAACAGCCATCCCTCTGCCTTTCCTCCGTTTTCATGAATGACAGCTTAACTACCACAGCCACCACTTATCCACAGGTGGTTTTGGCAGTTTAGGGGGTATTTCTCATATTTTTTCACTTAAGTCTGGAATAGAGGTCAAGGCATTCCTCTCTAATCGCTGACCTTCCTTCCCCTCAATTTCTTTTCTATGCCAACTGCTAGAAAAAAAAATGCAGTGCTATCCATTCATTGATATCCACAGATGGAAAGATATCAGTTTGAAATCTCCCACCTTTCAAAACCACATGAAAGTTTTCATTTAAAACTCTTCCAGGTGGTACCTTATACTCTTCTACTTCTGGTGATGGGGAGGGGAGGAGAGGAGAATCATCCCTATGTAAATGAATAATATCAGCTTCTTCCTTCATCAAGACTGGTATTAACAACATTGCTGTATTTGCAGAACACATGAAAAACACTGGAATCATTTAGAAAAACACCATGTTAGTAAGTTGGAGCAACCATCCTTAACACAAAAATGATCTTCTCTTCAGGGTGTCCACTAAGACAGACAGCAATGCAGATGACACTGCAAGTCATCTCTTCTTTGGGCACACCTCCATCAGTATTGTCCAAGATGAAATACCTTGAAATTCTGCCTCGAATGGATGAGTCACTTGATTTTAAGGAGAAACCATATTTTTTCTGTGCTTTTAATGTTTTAAAAAGGAAATCCGCTCAGGAGGATTTTCTGTTGACACAAATCTACCTCACGCTCTCCTTATTTTAGAATGAAAGGAAATAACCTACACAGAAACTAGTATCACCATACTTGCTGTTTTCCCTCTTTTGCAGTAGCAAAGAAGAATACGGACAAGTAAACTAGTCAGCACTGCATGCTCAGAGAAAATCCTTCCCACCTTCCTGTGCTATCTGCTAATTACCACCATGCTCAAAACCAAGGGTGTCCCTAAGGTACCGCAAAACGCTTCCAGCAAGCATCCCTGGGGAGGATGCTTCTGCAGGGAGAAAGGGCATGCAGCCACGTGCGTAGCAAAACAAAAACGTAGAGCTCAGCGGGGAAAGGCATAGAGCTGGCAAAAGTACTTCTGTACTCATACCAGAGCTACATCTCTCACATCACAGGTCTCTTCCCTCTGTTTCTGGGTCACGTTAAGGAACAAGAGAGAGATAGTGAAACTTTGCACAGAGACTGAGTCTCAGCAGCACTGGCTGTAGGAAAATGCCGGTGCCTCGCTGTTGCTTACCTTCATCAGTCCTGGCACAAGCCATGCTGCCAAAATACATCCTCCCCAATCCCCTGTCTTAAGCCAGAAGCTTTGAAGGACACTCATTGTGAGCATATAGCGTGCAAAAAATTAGCTTTAAGGTTGTTTTGCACTGCCAAGTGACCTTCCCAAAAGCCTGGCTTCATCCCAGGCACAAAGCACCGCATTGCCATCAGGCTCACAGTTTCATTTCACCGCTCTCAGAGGACTAAATCACAGCGTTCGTGTCCCAGGCTGGTGGAGTGCTTTGCTACCATAAGTTCAACAAAAATGTGCAACTATTTAATTGCTTCATTATTCAGGTTCTTCGCTGTCACCTGAATTTGAGCGGTCAGAGTCTTCTCTGCTAAACGTCACTGATTGCCCCTCTCAGCAGGCTTGTGCCCGCGCAGTCTATTTCCCAAAACAGTCCATGCAAACTCAGGGAGAGAAGGCCAGCTGCCACCTTAATGCGCCCACAGCTTGCTTTGTCAAATCCTCTGTTCTTCAAACTCCATGAATACAAACTTGGAACAACTTCAAATATAAAATTGTTCTTTTTACCATGTTTTACTGTCAACTTAAGTCACAAAACCACATCACTCAATGTCTAAAACACTATTTCAGCCTGCAGCAATCTCCTTGATTCATTTTGGCCCAGGGAGTTACTCCTTCAGGTTGAAATACATGGCAGCGGACTTAATAAAGCCACAGAAATTTCAACTGTTTAAATATTTGCTGTGCCAAAAAAAAAAAAAAAAAAAAAAATTAGCTGACATAAGAGTGATGCAAGTTGTCTAATGACACAGAAGAGGTCTGTTCTCACCAGCTCCCCAGTGCCCTCCTCACCCATCCTCTAATCTTTGGCAGATGCTGATAACAACGCCTGCAGGCTGCCTGATGTGAAAATCCCAGATTGTTGGGCATGAGTGAGGAGGGGTCTCAGGTCTGATCTAGCAGCTGGACTGTGCAGCTTCTTGGTATGCAAGGTTCCCAGTGAGATCAGCGGACCACGCACAACAACTTTCTGATGAGACTGAAGCCTTTAGAAACCCTGGACCTGCTAGCTGGCAACTGTTTCGTTTCTTCGGCTCTCCTCCTGTGCACATGAATCGAAGACTTTCTGTCGTGCTCTGGCTAGGTCACAGACTTGGATAGTAAGGTAAAAGTAAGGGTAATGAACCACTTTCCTCTGCTGCTGAGTCCCATACCTATCCTATCTGTGGCTAATTTTCGCCTTTGCTAGGATCAGGATAACAATGCCTCCTCCATCCGCAGGGAATGTCAGGAAAGTACTTCCAGATCAATGGATGAAAAGTGCCACAGAAATGCACTTTATTAGTCTGTTAAAGATAATATGTCATTGGTAACCATGTAACTAGACAAAGAAATGGAAATAATGAATGTCTCAATCAATAAAATAAAATAGTCTGGAACAGTATCAAACCCAGAGCTGCTTATCATCACCATGTAAATTGTCTTTTCATTCAAGGTTTAATACAGCATAAAGAAGATAACAAAAATGAAAATTGTAAGGAATAGAATGGCATCCTCAATTGTTTATGAATTATAACACTAACCAAAAAAAAAAAAGAAAAGAAAAAACAAGTGTGTTGGAAAACAACTGTTGAGTACATTATACATCAAAACCAATTTTACTTCTGGGTTCTCAGAATGGAGTGTTTCAATTTTCATACTCTAAAACAAACCATACGAGAGCTTTAGATGCTCCAGATGGGACGCCTTTTGTTCAAGCTTTTGAAATCAGCACTATAGTTGTGTTTCATGGATGAATTTTGGTTGGTGTGTTATTGCAATCAGTAATGCTAAAACAGTCTGTCAAGCTCTCTAGTAGAGAGAAGACAGAAGAGAGAACTAAGGGGAAAGAACACACACAAACACTCTTTTAAAACCCATAATGTGTCATGTCACTTTTTTTGGAGGACATGAATTGAGAAATAAGAAAAGGCAGACACTCAGGAATGGCTCGGCCGGGAAACTGCAGCTCATCATTCCACACACTCCTGAATTTATGGATGAAAGCTTGTGGGAAACAAATAGATCATATTTCCTATATACTATAAACTGCAGGCTGGACTCAGGATCCTAAGTATTACGTAAAACAAATGAAATAATAGATTTCCCTTAATTTCTAAACACAGCGGTCCAAGTTATACTCTTAATGAAAAGCTGATAGCATAATTAACTCTCATCAACATGGTTTTACAGAAAACAGGTCTGGTCAAGCAAACTTGTTGTTTTCTGACAGAACCATGAGTTTGACAGGCAGAAGCCATCTACAGTCCCAGGACAAACCTCCATACGGCATCCAGATGCGTGCAGCTAGCAACCCTGACTTTTTTAAAAGCGTTTACACAAAATCAATGCAGCCAATGCTAATTCGATTAAAAAGGAGCTGACAGTGAGTTCACACACACGAATGAAACCCCTGTAATCATAAATGGGATTGATCATCTGACCGTAGTTTTTTAATGTGGCCTACAGGGATCTGGTTTCTGACACAAACCTGCTCTGTATCTTCATCAATGATCTGAAAGAAAACACCAATCAATTTTTGGTAACAGTTGGAGAAGGGTGAAAATTGGAGGGAGGGGGATAAACACAACTGTGGATGTGTCAATTATTTCAGTTGTCTTGAGTCGCCTGATAAGCAGGGTTCTTCTGAATTACATTAAACCCATGCAGCCAGCTGAAAATCTCAGGTGTACCAGCAAAGACTAAGGAAAAAAGGATCAGGGTCTACAGCAGCGGTGAGGCCGTCGAGGGAGCATCGTGCCCCATCCGGATGGCTGCCCATCCATCAGGAGAAAATACTGACAGATTGGAGCAGGATTGGATTCAAGAAAATGCCACAAAATTTATCTGAGATTGAGGAAATGAAACAATATCAAAAGACTTTCTTATTTACCCAAGAGAGCTCAGAGGTGACTCATTAGCAACATTGAGGTTGTTACAGAGGAAAGGGGTTTCCAGTTATAAAGCATGCTTTAATCTAGCAGGAAAAGACACAGAAGTATCTAACAGCAAGTTTAAATTCAGACTAAAAAGCAGAATTCAACACTAAAAAGCTGTATTTAACATATCAAGACCTTTTCCTAGGTAAAAGAGTTTCTCATTTGCTTTGCTGTTTTCAACAAAAACGAGGGGCTGCACCAATGCAGGGGGCATGTATCTGTTAGATGTGAAAACAACTGACTTTAAAATTAAAAAAAAAAAACAATCCCTTCCATTTTATAGGCATACAAACTTCTTCAAGGCTTCACTGAAGAGGCAATGCTGACTGAACCATCACGCTGAAAGATCAATTTCCTAAGAAGAAGCAAGCACCATATAATAAGGCCTTGAAGGGGTACAGCAGAGATAAACAAGGCACGGGGGAGGACTCGCCGGCTGCTCCCTCAGCGCCCCACCGCCCCCAGCCCTCTGTCGCTCCTGGGAAATCTCATCAGGCGTAACGCAAGTCTTTCAGGTGGATTAAGTGCTTATTACGTTTTTTGAGTAGTAGCACTTCAGTTGTAAGCATGACCGTGCAAGGGACAGGCAGGATTCTTAAGAGAGGTGCAATACTTTTTACTAGTGCCTCTGGGAAAAAAGCACGCGCGCTTTTGGGCACGCAACCCCCTTTTCCAGGTGCAAGGTAAGCCGTGGAGCACAGTGGGGTGGTAACCAGAGGAGCAATGATGAAAAAGGAGGTGGTGGTGGGGAAACAGCGATGGATGCTGGGGAACGGTCCTCGCTGGCCCTGGTGCGGCCTCCCCGTGCCCCACATCTGCCCCTGCAATCCCGGCACCGGCTCCCCCTGCCCCACACACGCTGCGGCCAGCACCACGGCTGCAAGGCTCTCGGCAACGTTAGCGCTGTGCAGCTGCTTTAATAAGTAACTGCACTTAATTCATTAAGTCTCCAAGATTAGCAGAAGATGTGCACCACAGCCAAGACCAACAGAGCCAAATAAATTCGGAGTTTTCAGGCCAAGTCACAGAGTTATGACAAGCCAAAAAAATTTTTTTAAATGAGGAAAACATTCACTAAGTACTTTTCATTCTTCAGACCTTTGCAAAACCCTTTGTAGGATTTGCTTCAAACAACGCTGCTCCTAGAGCAAGCGCCGACACAAAACTTCATGAAGACTTTTTATTTTGATGACGTTATTTTTAAATACATAAAAAAAGTGGATTCACAGCAAAAGGTCAGCTTCAAACTCACCTATGAAAAAGAGCAGGATATATCTGAAACAGATCACGGCAAAGAGCTGCCAGACCTAGTGAAAAACTGTCAGGGTGGATGTGGGTGGAAAGGAGATTCTCCAGGAAAACAGCTTGGGGAGAGTGAGGCCAATTCTGCTGCCTCTGATACCAACTGCCCCAGTCTGAGGGACCAGCACTGCCTGCACGGGGCACTGCACGCATCCGAAAATGCCATGCCAGCGAGCACTTGCAAGCCAACAACCTCTTTACATCCATTAACGTTATGGTCACCGCAAGAGTGTTCAGTAACACCTTGAGTCTGAACAAATGCAGTCCTGTGTTAATGACTTCACGCTCGCTTAACTTGACTGCCAGGCATCAGGCAGGTCGGGAACCTTCCACGTTTCCACGCATGCACTTCGCATTAATGCGCCACTGCCCGAGGAAATAATAAGTTAGAGAGTTTCCGTGAAGCTAGTCTCGCCTTAAGATATGTATGTACACAAACCCGTGAGGAGATATCACACACACAGATTGTAGGAGGACTTGCAAAGAGATACCATCCATCTGAAGCAATGGGAGGTGGCCAGCAGGCGCCTTCCCCTTGGGGTCCCCCTTCCCCTCCAGCCCCGTTCACCAAGTCACTCCACAAGCTCATCCCAACTCCCTGCCCCACCAGCCACCCGGTAAATCCATCCCCAGTTCAATGGGCAGAGGGATCTCAGCGAGCCCTCTGCTGTCCCCCACGCGCCCCAGGGAGTTCATTCACCAGTGCTGGGGCTGGCACCCAGTCAAAACTGGTGAGTGCTTTGGGAGGGATGTGGCATCCCAGAGCGCTGGGTCCAGGCACACACTTCAGGCACACCACCTATATGCATAGCATCCCTGATGCTGAAACAAAAAGCCCCGCACCTTTGACAGGAATAAGAATAATAAGCAAATCTCAAGAACTCAATATTATAGTTGTTCATTAAGAAACTCCCCTAAAGTCTGTGCTTTGCAAGCGATACCATTTACATATTATTCACCTAGAAAAATGTTATTACTGTTACATACCCAATATACGCTAACATAAGCTTTGTATGAAATTTGTATGAATGCGTTCCTATACCTGAGCTTAGACATTAAGATGCCAATACTTACTTCAAATAAAAAGGCAGAGGTATGGAGGCTGACAGCAAGCTCATCTTTTAAATACTCAAAAAGTCCCCAGGGAACTATAAAACTCAAGAACTACTGCGCATTATTTCACAAAAATGTAAGAAAAAGTAGAATTTCTTATAAAAGGTGACACATAGTAAAGTGTAATTCACATAGTATAAGAACATAAAAGCATGAATAATAACCTAGTATTAAGTATATGTAGAAGTTATTATTAGGGGAAATCACAGATTTTCTTCTTATTATGAATTTGGAAAATTCTAAAAAGAATTTGAAAAGTGACAGGACTTTATTCAGAGAAGTTTCTCCCAAGCAAAGCTTCTTCTAAAAATCCTTGAGAATAGAAGTTTATCTACATCTTCTACTGCTCCAAAAAATTTTGGAAGAAAGGTGACCTCTGGCAATGCTCGGCGAGGTGGGCTAGGATGGTGCCAGCCTTCTGCGGGTGGCTGCAACCTCCATGCCTCGGCCGCCCCAGTTCTTGGTGCAACGTCTTAATGACAAACCCCCCTCCTGTGGTAGTTTTCTCTAACATGCTGGGATGGAGGTGCACAAAGCCAGTGTAAACCAGTGCCGCTGCTGAAGAGCATGCTCTGGCCCTCCTCGCCACCTGCAGCTGCTCTTTCCTCTCCCGTCTGCTCCTGCCAGCATGAATATTTAGACGCTGTTCAGTGAGCCGGATCAGGGAACTAACCCAGCTGAAAATGAACCCAACATGAAATATAATTCATTTCCCTTTGGTTTTGCTCCCTTGTGCAGCTGGGTGAACCCCAGCGGTGGCAGGAGGGGGAAAGGAAAGGGAGAAAAAGCAGTGAGGGCAACACACAGGTGGGTGATCCGGATCCCCTGCCTAGCAGCCTGACAGGATGAGCATAGAGATGTTTAAGCCTCTGAGGCAGAACAAGCTTTAGGTCATATGCCTCTAAATACTTAGATGGAAAACATTCGGGTGGGAAGTTTATATTTTACATCACTGCCCCAAACCCAGTGAAAGCGAACTTCCGAGAGGTGGCAGGAGGGGAGGAGGAAGGCTGGTGGTGGGTGGGACCAGACCAGCCATCCCTGTGGGTCCAACTAACGCCCGCTGGCACGGAGGGCACAGCAGCACACCGCCACAGCAGCACACCGCCACAGCACAGGGGAGAGCCAGCGGCATGTGTCAGCACTCAGAGGGACCCCAGAAGTTCAGCTGTGGTTCTTTATCCCAAACACTCAGCCCACACCTGCTCCACCTCGCTTGGGTGATGCTGAATTCACTGCAAGACAACCCATCCTGTAACGAGGACCATCAAAACCCGAATGTTACCACTGGATGCAAGTACCCCAGCACACTGCATGTCAAGCTTTTTTCTTCTGTCTCCTTTGCTTTTCAGTCACTTTCCACCACGCACCTTTTCCAACCATCTCCCTTGTGTGACAACACGATGTTTTGGTTTGTCAGCTTTTACGTGTCAAAGTATATCGACACTTTGGCAAACAAGACACTCCTGCAAGCTGACAAGCATGACTTCCTGCAGAAATTACAACTCTGCACCCTCTGCCACCTATGGCTGATGTATGATTCTGAAAACAAACTTTACAGCAAGCCTTGAAAACTGAATCCTTCCATTTATGCTACTTCTTAAAACAACTGGAGACCATTCACTAGCTTTTAGGAATACATACGCTAAAACCCACATCTATCCCTTTCTTTCTTTGATTGCTCAAAACTATTATTCCTTGCTTCTTAAAACCTCTGCATAAAAAATTTCTAATGTTTGTAACCCATAATGTTTGTATTATCCACAAAGAAAGGCTAGTGATAAAGCACCAATACATTTGGGATAGAATAAGAGAGAGGTGGATCATCATAACCCATTTCCATAGAGCAGAGAATACAGCTCCCTGACTTTGTGTTTGCCACTGAGATACGCAAGCTGGTGTCAGGTGTGTAGACTGATGAGGATTACAGTATTGGAGTGGAGGCTCATTATAAACATACTAATTAGTACCCTGAAGGTGGCAAATGCAGCACTTTAGACAATGTGAGTACTAGGTTGCAAAAGTCAGAGAGCTGCTACTTTAGAGTCTATAATTAATAACATTGCTTATGATGGCCAAACCAGTGAAGTAGAAAGAAGATTAAATTTTTTCACTGGATCACTGAACGCTTGCCAGAAAGATCGCACTAAAATCCAGGCAGTTAAGTTTCTAATTCACAGCCATGAAGTTTGACCCTAGTTCATAAACCAATACAATACATAACAGCAGTATCATATCAAATAGGCTATTTCATATTCAAAAAGCCCTTTCACTAACAGAAGTGTTTTCCCAAAACTCACTAACTCCTTTTCCCCTTTTCCACAGTGATTTAGAGTCACTCTAATGAGAGAAAGTTGTGATTCAAACCCAGAAAAATCTGCATCTTAAGAACTGGCTACAAACCAGTGAGTATCTACATTAATCCAGAAACATTTTCTAATGTCTCTAGCATGCAAAGAAGCCTTTTGTGTATTTGTTTCTCCTACAGGAGACAGCAGAAAGGAAGAAATGAAAGAGCTGGACTCTGGAGGGTCAAATTTTCTATGAGGTACTAAACAGTCTCTCAGTTTGGAGACCCTAAAATTGTGCAAAAATTGGTTTTCGTAAATATTTTTAAGCCGCTGTGTTTACATAAAACAATTGAAAAATGCTTCACATCAACATCAAAGCACAAAATAAGATTATGTCTTCAGTTTGACATCGGATCTAAAAAGCAAGAAAATCACTCTTCTTTAACCTGCTTTCAGTCCAGTCTACAATATAACACAGATAAAGAATGGTAAGATTGTATGCAGAGGCCCACATGCAAACAGGGAGCCAAAAACTAACCTGAACCCAAGGTGAAATTCAGAGAATTGAGAATGTCTTCTGCTTTCAGCTACAATTAGCTGTTCCACCTTTACAACAAGGACTGTGGAGAATTTGGCCTATATTTTCTACGAGAATCTTGTGCTGTTAATGAAATGTATGTATTTTTAGATTTCGTTCAATCTCTTTGAGCAACCTAATAGTTTTGAGATAAAAATACTATAGAGGAAACCCCCCCTGCCCATATCAATGAAAAGCCCTCAGGGAACAACAGAGCGTTAACCTGCCCAATGACTGCATTAACCTTTCCCCGAAGGACTTTTTCTCTGAAACTGTGAAAACCTGCCAACATGTCAGAATATCAGGATGCGTCTGCCAGCATATCGCCCCCCGCCCTTCTGTTGTAAAAGGGCAGTAATTACCGTAAAACAACAGTTCAAGGCAGAGACAACAGTACTGATGATTTAATCAGGGAATTTCCTCACAGGCTCTCCCAGTAAAAAGGACTTATAAACATTGCTATCCAGAGTCTTTTCAAAGTCGGGAATAACAAATATTAATTATCTTCCATGGACTACCTTCATGGCTGCCTCTGTAAACTGACATTCAGGAACCTTGAGGATTAATTACAAGTAATGAAGCTCACTTCTGCATCGCACAGTTAAACACAACTCCCTGCAAATGAGTTTGACCTTTCCTGCACCGCATGCTCTGGAGTTTCTTACCCAGAAGGGAATTACCCGCAGCCACCTTCTTCACATGAGAACCAGTATCACGTATGATCCATGCTAAGAATCGGGCTCAATATTCAGGCTTTAAAAACGAAATAGATATTTGACAGGAAACTGTGTTTTAGTAGACGACACCGTGTGAGCCACTGACAATTATTAAACAGGCTTCCTGTGGAAAACACTTGACGACACTTGTGCAGTCTTGTGAATACGTGTGGAAGGTATATCTGCACAAACACACAGCTCAGTACAGAGAGGCCTGGGCTCTGAAGCTTGAAGCTACCCCAAAATCGGAGCGTTACAAGGTCAAGATTACTGCAAGAATCACCTAAAGAGCTGATATATTATTGACAAACTGTTCAGTGCCAGTAGCACACTGAGAAACATTCCCATGCTCTCAAGTGATGACATTAAATAGGTGATAGGATGAAATTTTATCATGCATTCCGTGTTGAGATCTTTTGGAAAAGAAGGAAGATATTAAGATTATATAGCAATGTTTTGCAAAATGAACATGAAAATTTGTGTCTAATGTAATTGTTAGATGTAACAGGACTTCTGTTAATCAATCATCATGTCAAAACACACCTTCTGCACTTTTGCTTGAATCTCAGATGCAGGAGTCAGGAACTCAGGAGTTATGGACACACAGAAGGCAAAAGAAAGTGTTCATCAAAAGATCTCATTGGCTTCAAACATGTTATTTTGTGTCATTGTTTGAAAAAAAAATTAGCAGTGGTATGAAAGAAAACTAGAAAAAACTCATTCTCCAAAGTTTCTCCGCAGACATGCGAACTCAATAAATCATGTCTTAAAAGTCACATTTGACATCAGAATTTAACGACCCTGATGGACTTGATCCTCACAAGCAGGGAGGGCAGCGTCCTTGCCCTGGATAAAGGTGGATACCTCCTCCTTTAATGTGCTCACTCCTAAGGCTGGGAACTGCCTGGTTGCTGACGAGTATTTGCAGGTCAGTTTGCATTGCCGTAGACTTTAATTGCTGTCCTCAGTCATTGCTCCCAGTAGAGAAGAAACAGTTTTGAAATGCCAGAAAATTGACAGTCTCCACTCTTGCACAGGAAAGCCACTAAATCTAACATCACTTCTCATCACCTACCCTTTATAGGTCAGACGTGTCCAACTGCAAGTTAAGATTAAAAATGGCTTGCTACTAATCTTAGCACAAACATTAGTGCCGCTCTAATACACCACGCTGTGCAGTAGGGTGGGAGATGAAATAATCAGCTATCTGGCTGGCCTCTAACCTTGGCTTTGAAGTACCTGGGGGTGGGAGCAACATTAAAAATGTGTTTAATGATCTCTGCCCATCTGGGCCAAGTTTAGTAATAATGATAACAAAAAATACAAGTAGTCTCACTTCAGGATCCTTCAGAAGATGCTGACAACAACTTTGACTTATGTTATTCTCAGTCAAATAAACACCATTTAGACAGTACTTCTCAAAACTACAGTGTCTCCTGCTTTGTCTTGCAGCTGCTCACATGACTTGGGATTCAATGCTCACAGCAGCTTTAACAATTTTTAACGAATAATTACACTAACCAATTTTCCATATGACTTTATCGTCATCAATATGATTATCTTTGGAGATATTCATGTAGAGATCCCATTGGAGCATTTCAAGCAGGGCCAAGGATAACATGTTTGGATCTATAAATTCAACATGCAAGTGTTTCCGGCAATATCGCTAAGGATCTGTTCCCTGGGTGCACTTTATTTTTTTTTAAACAAAAACATAGTTCCACCACAAATAAAGACGCAAGATGAAATTGGCTTTTTCCTTCTGTGCATCTAAATGAATCGAGATGTCTGCAAATTATTAAGATTTCTTGGAAAATCAGTGACCGTAACAAGAACCTTCTGTGCCCCTCAATGAAAAAAAAAACTATCACTGAGTTGCGAACCAAATTTACAGAGCAGAAATACTTGTCGACTTCATTTGGGGAAAAAGGTCTGAGGTGTAAGAAAAGCCTGAAGATAATGATTTACATCATATGGAACCTCTCAGCCTCGTTCTCTTTTAATTACCTTCATCACTATGGAGACAATGGGGGTTTTGTTTCATTCTTTCAACTTCTTGGAGTGAGTACTGTTGCCTTATTAACCACAGTACTGCAAATAACAGCGAAGGGATAACTAGCCTTATAAAGAATTAGCTCATCGTACCTACAATTTCTCTGCTCAAAGCACCGAATCCTAACCATCCTGCTAAGCCGCCCGCTGACAATAAACCTGGAAAGCCGTGTTAGTGGTAAAAGAAAAAGGTCTGACTTGCTAACACCATCCCAATCAACCACGGCAGAGCTACCGGCTGCTCCTTGCTGCTGCTGCTGCAAGGGGAAATGCTGCTGGGAGTCAGCTGTAGGTCAGCTGCTGCTTCTGCTGCTGCTTCTTAAAATGCACAGCTAGTTTAAGGACAGATGCGATTAAAAAAACCTGCACAGATGGTTTTTGCCAGAGACTCTTCAATAAGTCACATTTATATTCACTTAAGCTTGGAGTAAAACAGCAACATTATCGTTAAAATTAATGAATTCATGCTTTGGTTTGCTGTAATAGTTATTTTGTTGTAGATTGATTTACCTTCTTCTGTACAGTCTAGCAGACAA
This sequence comes from Gymnogyps californianus, assembly GCF_018139145.2. Classification (NCBI taxonomy): domain Eukaryota; kingdom Metazoa; phylum Chordata; class Aves; order Accipitriformes; family Cathartidae; genus Gymnogyps; species Gymnogyps californianus. Next base: position 67,843,405 of record NC_059471.1, read on the forward strand.
CAGAAGGTAAATTTTCACCATCCAGAGTATTCTCTGTTAGGTAAAATTCTTCACCAAATAGGAATGTTTATTACCATGAAGGAGCTATGGTTAAAATAAAACAAACACAGGTTTCCTGGGAGAAAGATGGCCAAAGTTTGAAGTGCAAGCAGAGATATAATCCTAGTAAGGCCATGTTTTGTTCAAACCAGTGACTCTAACCTTCACATGAACAAAACAGCCTAATCCCATGCTTGATGCCAATGCAGGCCTGGTAACATAAATAATTTAGATATTCAGCTTCAGGTAACCTAGAGCTCAGTTCGGCATGGAAAACATGACTAGCTCCTGCCTGAAGGCATTCAGCTAAAAAAAAAAAGGTTAATTTTCTAGAGAGAAGCAGCACTGAAGGTATCAGACTCAGCCACGTGCTATTTGTCTTCCACTTCCCAGAGCTGGCGAGTGACAAAGATGGCACTGCAGTCTTAAGAGACTTTTCCTGGCTCCCAGCCCTGGCTGGCTGGGAACACGACCTTGCACCCGGCAGCGCACCCTGTAAGCTGGGGAGATCTCAGCCTGGAAAGCCTCACGGACCACTTTCCCTTCCTCTGTTAAATCATGCTGACAGTTTACCACAGGGGCCACAGGAGTGTTAATCACTCCAAGTAATGCCAGCCACAACGCTGTACACTTACAGCCCTGCAGCTGCCCCTTCCCCTCATCCCCCTGGCCTTACATTTGGACTATATCCATCCCTGAACACGTAACCTTTATGTAGCTAGGTTATCTAGGGATTTTTCCTTGAATATTTCTTGAATATTTTATATTCCTTGAGCACCGTTCACAGTAATTGAATAATCCAATAATTCTCAGCAGCGACATACAGCTTAGTCTCTTTCTAATTTGAGCATGATGATGCCTCATAAATGAATTGGGGCAAGCCAAAAAGTAAAGGCGTTTCAGGCGGTAATGAAATCTAAAATGCTTGCCTGCATCAATTTATTAACGTCACCGCAGAGCAAAAAAGCAATACAGCATCACAATGAAACACACTGCATCCGTGGCTCGGCTATCACCTATCACTTACACGCACACGCACATAGCGTTAATTAAAGACTGCAAGGCTGTAGTACAGGTTTCTCTTTATCGAGCCTTTCTGCATTATTTCATGTATAACTCAGACTAAGATGCTCTGATAAAAGCTCAGTAGAAAAATGTCTGAGCAGCCTGCCAAGAACCACACAGACTTGGCCTGTGGACAAAACACAAATCCACAACTGTGGAAAGGAAAACAAAAACGAGGACAGAAAACCAACTTCTCTTTCATTTTGCGATATGGAAAATAGAAGCATGTTTTTCAGCAGCTGATTGCTTACATGAAATATTTAAAACTTCTCACTGCAGCACAGCCAGTTGTTCAGAACCAGAACCACGCCAGAGGTCGCAGGGCTCCTGACTGCCAGCATCACTTGAACAAAGTAAGGGATTAAAGAACCTCCAAAGTCGTCCCAGTGTAACTGTTAACCTTTGGGAAGCAAAACTTTTCCTAGGGGAAAGCCTCAGAGAGATTGTCACAGATTTACGCTACACCTGTTTGAGCTCCTATTACAAAAACGCGGGAAGTTATTTTGACACTGAGCCAGATTTTTGAGAAAAATGCATATAAAGTACTCTCTCTGCACAGCAAACTGCCATATCTCTGTATCTGAGGGTTAGCTATTTGATAACAATTTTTTTCTGATAACATACTGTGCAGACAGCTTTGTCCTGAGTCTAACACCATGTCCCTGCTCCAGTTTGCACAGTCCTGAAGAATTCTTATAGCACTTCACAGCACTCCACTGTTAAAGTATAGTGTTTTCCAGGAATTCATATACATTTACTTAAACCTAGATTTATATGAGAACATTTCTTGTTGATCAGCTGACAGTACCATACATGAGCAACAGAACGTCTCAATTTTTACATTAGTATGCTTTGAGAAATGCTTTTTCAACCAAGAGAGGAAAGTTGGAAGACAGGCAGAAAGAATGAGATCATGAGCCCTTCCCTTAAAAATACTGAACTGCAAGAGTGGAATTAGGCTGACATATGTAGGTACTAGGTATTCGTATACATGTATATGTGTCCAGGTAGACATATTTCCCAGCCTTCTCCTGAAAGACTGGAATACATTGGGAAATAATTTCAAAAACAGCTAAACAGAGCTTTACTGACTTCTTCTTTTCTGGCCTATCACACCCCCACCCCCCACCCCAAAAGAAAAAAAAAAGAAGAAAGAAAAGAAAAAAAGAACATTTCCATTCTGTGCCGAACAAAGTGCTTTATTTGAATGAAAAACTGATCCAACTTACTTTCCTTTTTTTTTTTTTACCTTTTGTATTACTCAGTTTATATCAACATAAGCAGTTTTGAAAACTGAGCCAATTCATCAGTAGCTCTGTTTTACCTTGAGCTGCAGCTTTTGATAAATAAAATAATGGACCAAACCACTTTACTCAGTTTTATGTCTAAATTGCTGGATGGTCATTGCAAACTACACATTTTATCACATTTGAAAAATCCCCAGAGCAGAAAGTCTAGCTGGCCTCTTTCCTGGGGTTCATCTCTCCTGTTTCCTCAAATGCCCATTTTCGCCAACCCTCTTCTCCTTGGTAGGTTGTTGCTGTGGCTTCCCAGGGAACACACCAGCCTCGGGAACTCTAATTGCATCTATCCACAGTTGTAATCCAACTTCTTCTATATTCTACTTGAAGGTACAAGATCCATCTCATAACATGACTGAAAAATAATTATACCATGCCTTACTGCATACAAGGTTCATGTACCTTGTATCACAATGACCCAAGAGGCATTTATCCTATCATTGAGGTTCATTAAAAGACACCAACTAAACAGGCAATGGATAGCAAAAAAGCAACACGTTGAAGTTAAATGACAGTAATTAAGTAACTTTACAACTCCTTATTGTTGTAACGCCTGACACTGCCTACTGCAAATCAAGAGCCAGGAACCTTGTGCAAGGAACCACAAGAAAATTTGACCTTTTGTCATTCACTGTAAAAAAAAAAAAACCACAGAAAAGTAGTTCTGTCATATGAGGACAGCCAGGATGAATCACACAGCTATTCAGATAATTAGTATGTACTTTACCAATAGATCCTCTTTTGTTCCTAAAGTGGAATTACAAAGGTGGCAGGCCACCTGCTCAGCCTCCAAAGCCCTCGGAAAAGGGTCAATTAGGAGGGTAGAAACCACTCAAGCAAGATACATAAAGCAGAATAATAATAACACTGTTAAACTTTGAAAATCACCGCCAGCCCGAAAGGTATCATTGGGCCCATGGTAAATATAATAACAAGCGTAAGGCATGTGTCCTGAAATTCAGTTATCTGGCGTTAAAAGTTCAGAAGAAGGACAGAGCAGGCTTTGCTCACAACTGTACAACATGCCGGCTGCAAGGACTGGAGCACCGAGCATTTCGACTTTAACAAAAGGTCCCAACTGGAAGGTCAAAATTAATGGCCTTGTTTAATGTCAAAAATGTACACAAACTCTGTCAGCGCCATTCCAGTTTAAAAGAGATACTGCCCAAAAGAAAGGTCCACTCCTCCCTTCTTTTTGTAACCAACAGAATTTAAAGAGCAAATACAGAAAACACCTTACAGCCAGAACAGACTACCAGTTTCTTCACTGATGCTTGATGCAAGTGTTGTGCCTCGCATGCCAAATGCCCCCCCGCCACGTGACAAGGACAGGTCTGGTGCCATGTACACCCACCCTCCAGAGACCCAGGAGAGAGGGAGGATTTTGCAACTTTTAAATGCAAAATCACAAGGCTATCTAATTCTTCCAGCTTTCACTCTCTTTTCTCCTATTTTCCTTCACTTTTTCCTTTCCTTCATATTATTTCCCTTATATGAATTGTCCCTATGTTTTCCAGGCCTCATCCCACTTTTCTATATTCTGACAAAAATTAGGATTCTTCTTTGTACAGTTTTGTACCATTACTGGAGTATTTGTGATCACCCCATTTAGCATCGTCTTTCAGAGTCAGGATGTGTGGTCTACTTTCAGATTGCCTCTGTGTCTTATACCAAAATGTGCCCAATATAAAACCTTCCTATAATCCCAGTCACCTCTCTTACAGCCTCTATGCTGCCATTTCTATTCACCATTTCTGGTGTTTCAGTAAATTTCCTACCCATGCAGTAATGGTCACATCCACCCCACGCAAATAGCTTTTCATGCAAGATTTCAGGAAACATTATGCCAAATGTCCAGCCACTTAACCAGCTGAAGATCTGTTATTTGTAAAGGGCCATTCAGTAATAACATGAAAAAGAACCTCCAGCAATATAAATGTATATGCAAAATGACCAGTCATCTTTACTGCAACAGCTGCTGAGGAAACACAGGATTTCCTTGACTTAAAATAACTGAAGTGTTTCCATCAGGTGGAAAACAGTTTCTGAAAAAGCTCTGTATTTTGCTCTGTTTCACTGCATTAACCCCAACGCAGTGAACGGAATCAGGAACATTTTTGGGTTTGTTTTTTTTTAATTTCTGTGCATGCTGTGAATAAAAAAACGACCCATTCCTCCTGGCCACACAGCCATTTCATTCAGCACAATTCTCCACTCCCATCAAAACAGCATCAGGGCTATGGCATGCCTTAAGACAACAGAGCTTCAGCAGCATGCTGCTGTCACTATTGCGAGCCTTGCCAGGTTCAGAAAAACCTGGGGAGCCACTGAGGCCAGGCACCCAAACCCTGCTGCTTGCAAATCACCTTGGGGCTCTGCCAGGACCTCTGCCTTCTGTGAGAGCAAAAATCAGCACAGCTAAAAGCATCATAAATACAGCATGCCAGGTCGCTCGCCAAAATGCGGTCCACAGGCTGTTGGCTGCTTGTAAGACATGAGTTTTCCTCTTTGTTTCCAGATATTAAGATGAAAAAAAGAAAAAAAAATCCAACACTTTTTTTCCCAGGAGTACTTTCCTGTGTAAGTGGGGCATCCCTCAGGGCAGCCCCAACTATTAACATGAAATCAGAAGAAGTAACACCTGAAATTGTCCCTTCACACTCCCAGTGACATCCTATGATCACACATGGAGTCCCAGTAAAAATACTCCACGGTATGCTCCTTCCCTGGCCGATCTGTGAGCCACCAAGAGCGCACCCAGGTCTGTAAACAGCAAGTCTCAAAGCTTTGCCGGGATCAAACGCGGTGGTCTAGTGCAGCTGAGGTTCACCTCACAAAGACTTCTTCCAGATATATTCTGACGAAGGGAAAATAAATTTGCATTATTTCATCCTACTGTATTTTATTCCTGGGCTGGTCTGATTACCCACCTGCTCCAGGACCAGGAGCTTGGTTAGACCAGTGTACATGCCCATTTCCATCCTCAGACCATCTTCGCTGCTCATTCAAGGTTCAAGGCTTGTGAGTGTTTCAAGGTATCCCATAAGCACAGTACAACTTTTGCCTGCCTAGAATGACCATGGTGCAGATTTTGCATTTTATTTTCTTTCTGATTCTCATTACAAAAGGGGAAAAAAAACCCCTGAACTGTTTGTGAGTCTGCAAAGATTCAGGGATCTCCTCCTGGCCGTCTGTGTGGTCACAGCTCAGCTTTCGTGTTATTGTTTACTAGTGGTGTAATCTCTTTCACAGAGAGATGATACAATAACACCAACAAGTCAAAGACACATGGTGAGAACATCTTAAATGAAGCAAACAATGCATTCCAGGTGGAGAAACATTCAACACATACTAAGTTACCCATCGGCTTTTTATACCCATTGGCTTGCTATGGATGTCATATTTTTGTAGTGTACTGGCCACACAAAGAAAATTGAGGAAATGTTTCAGCAACTATTTTTAGAGTATCATTTATTATCCTTCTGTTAACTCTTAACTCGCTGTTTCAAACTACATATACATGGATAAAGCTGCTTCCTCTGACTTGACTTAAAAATGTAATCTAAGGGTCACACAATTCAAAATAATTGCACGGTTCCATTAATTTCTATGTGGTGACTCGGAGTTTACTGAGCTGCCAAGTAACCACAGGACATGGTGGAACAAGAAAAGGGCTGAGAAGGAGAAGGACAGGCTGGGGCTTGGAGAGCCTTCCATGCAAGAAGACACAGAACAGACTCAGCCTGGGCAGCACAAAGAAAGAGGACTAAGGAGCTGGGTAAAATCATGCACTGTAAGAAGTTGATTATCTAATGAGTATTCACAGTTTCTTATTGCACAAAAACTAGAGTCCATTCAGTGAAAAATTATCAGTCAACAGGCCTGAAATAAATCAGAGATTTATCTTTTCACAGAAAACGTAATTATAATTGTGAATCTGAATGCCATGCGATGTGGTAGTGGCCAAAAATGTATGTGGGCTCAAAAAGAGAAGATAAAAAGTTTCTCAGAGAGAAATCCATTACCGACCACTGAACTGCACACGACACCCGGCTTGGGAAACTCCCAAGCTGCTGGCTGCCAGCAGCTAGCAGAATATACCACTGGGAAAGAATGCTTTAAAAACGTCCTCCATTTTAGACTCATTCCCTGAGCACCCCATACAGGTCACCACTAGAAACAAGCTACTCAGTGAAATGTATTTCTGTAGGAAAACACCTCCTGGTTTTGCATTACGTTCAAAAACTGAACTACTCTCAAGGCAATGATGCCAGAAGAAAAACAACAGCAGTGCCTGGTGTATGCATCTATAACACTTTTGCATTTTAAAAGCAGTATGTTTGCCACATCTGAAATATTCTTATTTCCCTCAAGTAATTCATAATTGCCTTTGAGAAAGGTGGCAGGCAAAGAGGCGGAAGAAGAAAAACCCAGACAGACTTAACATGTGGGTATCTTGGCAAGATACTAGTTGGCAGAGCCTTCCTCCCTACCCCCTCCTGACGATGCAGAATCAGTCCCTTCCCATCCTGTTCAGGACGTTGGCCAGACTTTGTACTCCCCCCCGCAGCTCCTGACGGATGCACCGAGTGTCTCATGGACTGCATGGAGGACACGGCCTCTGGACACCTTGAGAGAGCCACCTCCACCCCACTCCTCCCCCAGAAACACGGGCTGTCCCACTCAGCCTTCCCTCCACCCTTGAGGCTGACCTGCCAATTCAGGTACCCTCCAGGAAGGATAACATTTCCACCGAGGAAAACACGTCTAGTTTTGCTTTCTTTTCTGCAGAATACAATGCATGGGGAAGAGCTATACCTGCTTCCCCCTGGCCTGGGAAGAGCCATGCCCAGAGCATCCTGCTCAAGGGCAGGTCTGCGGGTGCTACTGGCACCTTTAGTTATTATAAAGTGCCAGCCCTGAGCAGGGAAACACCGACTTCTTTCCTGACAGGGAGTGCGTAGGTGTCGGTGCCAAATCCACAAGTTAATTAAAAACTGTATTTTCTATGGGAAAACAACATGGCCAGCATAATAGAGCTATAATTATAGCCAGGTTTCCACTGGCAACTTGTTAATTGAATCTTATTCTGTTTCTTAAAGGAGAGCAGGGCTGCTGTCACGCCCTCTTTCCTTCCCGCTGCTGCAATTTCTCCAGCAATATTCCCACCAAAATGTCAATACGTTTGTGTCCCGGCTCCAAAAGGGGCTTGGCATAATGTTGCGAGACATGCAGCATCCTGAAAAGAAGCTGCTCTGCTGCACGGCAAACCACTACATGTGTAATTACCTACGTCATTTTATATAGAGCATCAAAAATGAAAATATGGTAAGTCTCGTCTCTCCTCAGCCCTGCTCTGTCGCCATGGCAACCGGACACTTTCTCTCCCCCCCCCCTCCTTTTTCCCAAGGGACAAAGAAAACCGCTGGAGACTTCACAAATTGGCATAGATTAAGCACAAATAGTTTGCCAAATGCATTTGTTCACTGACATCTCTTACTTCAGTAATTGCATGCATTGTGCTCGCTAAAAGTGAGCTGCTGTAAACACGGCCGCCTGCTTTCTGCCCAGCACCATCCCTGCAAAACAACCCCTACCTCCTCTCCTCCACTTCTGCCTCCCTCTGCATACCCAGGCAAACTCCCTCAAGCCAAGCTATTAATTTTTTGTTCCGTTTAGCCATTATTTTCCTGTTTACGTGCACAGGGATGAACAGAGGTGAGCTCAGTTTGACTCCACCCATACCACTGAGTCCTAAATTCCTCTGGCGAGCAACAGGTTGGAGCAAATACCTATGTCCTGTAGACAGCCCCTTCACACGTGGCACGCTAAAGGGAAGAGAGGCGAGGTCTGGGTTTTGTGACCCAGATAAGTGGAAACTTTCACAGCAGTGCTACATGTCTTGCAAGCACTGCCTCGGTCGGAGGAGGTGTGTGGACTGGGGCTGGCACAAGCCCTCCTGGAGAAAAGCCACCGGGTGCTGCCTCCCACCCGGTTCCAGTTGCTGCCTCCCACCCGGTTCCAGTTGCTTACGGCTTTGCCAAACTTTAACTGACTGGGCTTCGGTGCCTCGCGCCGGGTGTTTGGCTTACACCGACGGAGCGGTTTGCTTTGGTTTTGTTGGAACCGCTGCTTAAAAGGATTCTTCTACTCCTGAAAACAAGGCTGGGGAAAATACACTCTTTGTGGGTACTAAAACCAAGATCTTCCTAATTTTTACATATTCCAGAGTTGAAAACAGGAGGAGAGCGGCATATACTTTTGCATGAGAAAGATGTACCTCTTTCTGTTCCTGTGAACTTTCCACTGAGTTTGAGTACTCGAATCCCCCCAAGCCCCTCCATCCACACGTGATGAAGAGCGATACCTGTATTGGCGGAAGCTCCCACCTCCACCACGTCTGTGACACCGGGAGGACGCCCCAGGGAAAGGGGTCTGTCCTGGTTTCAGCTGGGATAGAGTTAATTTTCTTCCTAGTAGCCGGTACAGTGCTGTGTTTTGGATTTAGTGTGAGAATAATGTTGATAACACTCTGATGTTTTTGTTGTTGCTAAGTAGCGCTTATCCTAAGTTAAGGACTTTTCAGTTTCCCATGCTCTGCCAGCAAGCAGGTGTGCAAGAAGCTGGGAGGGAGCACAGCCGGGGCAGCTGACCTGAACTAGCCAAAGGGATATTCCATACCATAGAGCGCCATGCTCAGTATATAAACTAGGGGGAGTTGGCCGGGAGGGGCAGATTGCTGCTTGGGCATCAGTCAGTGGGTGGTGAGCAATTGCATTGTGCATCACTTGTCTTTTCTTGGGTTTTATTTCTCTTTTTTTTTGTTATATTCCTTTTCATTACAATTGTTGTTATTATTATATTTTTATTATTCTTAGTTAGTATTATATTTTATTTTACTTTAGTTATTAAACTGTTCTTATCTCAACCCATGAGTTTTACTTTTTTTTCCGATCCACCTCCCCATCCCACTGGAAGGGGTGAGCGGCTGCGTGGTGCTTAGTTGCTGGCTGGGGTTAAACCACGACAGGGTCTTGCCAACCCGCTGCACTCACCCCTTCCAATGCTAGCTGCTACATGGCCCCGTGCCTGTGCTTCCCTGCTGCAGACAGTCACGGAGCTGCTGGCCACAAGCACCGAAAACAAGACACTCATCCCACAGGCAGCACGTGGGCGACACAACCAGCCACCCGTGAAAATGCCCACCTCCAAATGAATGAGGCTTCTCACTGCTTTCAATGCAAATGAAGACAAAGTGCTGCAAAGGCGATGATGACCTCTCGTGCCAGCTGTCAGGAGGCCATGTGCAACGTGACATCAAGGATAAAGACTTACTGGCACCCTGCACCAGCGATATCCACTTGCCCCAGCAGTCACTAGACATTGTTCTCGCAGATGTACCAGGCGCTCTCCCGTTTCAGGTCATAATGAGCTGCAGATGTGACAGGCGTTTCAGATTCTGAGTCTGCAGCAATGAAACACTCTACATAGATGCTTCTGCCTCATTTTTACTTGCTAATTTTTAATAATGACAATTTAACATCATTGTGCGCTTCATATACTGCAATGGACAATTCAGAAATCATCCTAAAGGGCTCTGATTGCTTAACAAATCTTGCAAATAGCTTTCCAGCATTTTTTATAAAGCGTGTATTCTGAAATTTCAGTGTCACTTTGATAGTTCTCTAGAGGGAAGTAATAAATAATTAGGAGGCACCATACTTTGGAGATACAGAGCCAATGCTCCAATTAGAAGCTTCCCCATCTCAGTTTTAAAGAACTTCAAAATCAGCATGAAAAAAAAGCTGGTGTTATACAGAATATATTTACACACATCAAAGAATAAGTCACAGGCAAAAGCTTAATTAAACTGAAATTCGGGTTGATCAATTCATTCATACATTTCAGAAGGGAAAAATACCTTATATAACTCCAAGAAACTATGATAAATGTTGGAAAGCCTAGACTTTCCAAAAGGAGGCTCAAATCAAATCCTTCAAAGTTGCAGGTTTTATTCCATCAAAAACCTTCACACTTTTCCTGTAACTCTTTCACATGGTGATGTAATTAGCTCAAATTTTTTGGTTGCTTTTGGCACAGAGCTAAAGCTATGTACATGATCCTGCGGTACCAGCTCCTACTGCGGTTAAAAGTATAGTGAATGCTGTAATTAGAAACAACCTGGAGTTCCCAACAAAGCTACAGCTCCTCCATATCAAACTCCAGAGCTGACTCTAAAAGCTGCTTTCCAGTATAGTTTATTAACATTAACCATGAATAGAGTCTTAAATGCTCCTCATTTCAGGGAGGGGCTGCAATAATATAAGCTTCGCCGATGCTTGCAACACACAGAGCAAGATTCTTGCAAGTTATGTCTGGATATCATTGCCTCTCAGCATTCATGAAGGCAGATATATTTTCCAAAGCATGTGTTGAAATGTTGTAGAGGAACATTTTTTGTTTTACAGAACCAGGAATTTATATTAAATGACACTGAGTTCTACCTTATTCTACTTGCAACCCAATTTTACCTAGTTTTACCTGTTTACCAGTTAAAGTAATAACCCTGAGGAAAGGTTTGCAGTAACGTACTTCACTTAAGGAAGGTAAGCTCTTTAACAGATATGCACATCGTACGCACAAAGGGAACATGTACACACTTATTTTGGATGCATTCTTACACTTCACATATTCATGCCTTAAACACCTACCAATTGCATGCATGTTCTGCAAGCATATGGAAATGGCTTCTGCCCACTAGAAATATCTGGAAGCAAGATTTTTGCATTTTTTATGTGAATCTGTACTTAACATCCATATAAAAAAATTTACACAAACGTTTCTGAAAAACAAAATCTTTTGAATTTCTTTAAGTACCTCTTCCTATTCTATGTGATTCACCCACTCATTTCAGAAAAAAATTAATTCTCTATTATGAAAAGTTACAGTGTGCAAAGTCTCATGTTAATTAGTTCATTTTGGTGCATTTAAGCAGAGGGAAGGGTAGAGACTGAGAAAACAGGCTCAATGCAGAAAATGAGTTTCGACTTCAGATTTGGAAGGACAAGCATTCCTCCGTAAGGCAGATCATCGCAGCACATTTCCAGGAATAAGTAAAACAAACCAAAACCAAAGGGGGAGGGAGGGCAGAGCCTAAAATCTAGGTCAGAGGAAGAAACCAGAGAAGTACGAAGCATCCTTTTCCATGAGCCTCACAACTGATTGTGTGAAGGTCTCATCTCCTTCCACACTTGTGCATACGTGACACAAACCGCCTCCGTGCCACAGAGGGAATGACAGGAATGTTAAACAAAGGGGGCTCAAGTGGCACCTTCGGTGAAGCATGAGAGATCACATCAGGGTAATAACATACCTGGGCCTACTAAAGAGAGCTCACTTCAGGGAGAATTCACTCATGGCACAGCCTGCAAAAAAATTTACTTTTCTCAATAAAAATAAAGGCCAAGGAGCAAATGGGATCTCCAGCAATACTGTGCTCAAGGTAAAGCCTACAAATATAGAAAGCGTTCACTACCTTTCTTCATAAACAGACCAGACGTACAAGTGGTTCTTACACCCCAAATTTTTATGATCCTCTATTTGCAATCTTCATTCTGCTGCTCAGCCACCTGGTTTTACATTTACAGATGGCTTTGAGATCACAGTTTGTTATCTTATTCAAACATAATTAACAAACACATTTCATCCTCTTGCATCAACAGAGATCTGACTCTCCGTGATAGAACAACGAAAATGGAAAACTTCAGCAGACGTAGCTGGTTATTGCTTTCTGTTATCCTCTTAGAGATGTCTTCAATACCTCCTTCTATTCTTGCTGTCTTTGGAATAAGTCCTTTCCTATTGTACCGGGGACACAACTCCTACTTAAAGTCACTATCATTTTTCTTGTCTTTGAATAGGAAAGCAAATTAACTGATGAATGCATCTGTTATTTCCTTATCTTTTGTGTTCAATTAACCACTATCATTCTGAGTGACAAAAACTGTCTCTTACCATCTGCCCACTAGAAATCTGCTTTAAGAATGTTTATCATCATTTATTAATCCCTATAAATCAACTTTTTATTTTTATTCTTAAGGTAGTAGTTTTGCTTTTCTTCTGGCTTTTGCTTTTCTGTTGGCTCTACCATGAAGCTCACAGCAACCTATATGAAGAGAGTAACACGAAATTATTGGACATTGTACCTTCCCATTGCATTGCACCCAGACAAAACCTGAGCAAGTATAAATTTGAGAGCTGCATAGAAATGCACAAACAACTGGCATTCCATCAGAAATTTTATTTCTAGCATCGTGCAGCCTCTTCATCCTTGAAGACTAACTTGGGTGCTGTGAGAAGCAGGAGGGCAGAGAGGCAAGATGGCTGTGCTGGCCCCAGCGCTTGCCCACCCTAGCGCAGGGGAGCTTTCCATGCCGCCTGGAAGCAGCCCACCCGGATAATTCCCATCAGGCACACAACAGCTTTCTAGCCGTTCCCTTTCCTAAAGCATGTGTAAGTGCAGGCCAAGGGTGAAACCGGGTGGCAGAGGCATGTGTTGGGGGTATGGGCTGACCCGTGCCTCCCACCTGCACCCCCAGGGTGCCCCCTTGCACCCACTTGCTGCCTGTCCAAGGTGCACGTGCTCACATGTGTTTTCACAGGTCTCAAGCTGGGAGCTGTAATAAGCCCTGGGGTGATGGCAGCCCCAGTCTTCCCCTACAAAACTAGCTGGGGCTCTGCTCTGAGGCTCGAGGCAGGGGCTGGCATGCCACTGGGGTGGGAGCATGGTCACTCCTAGTTCATATCAGATGCTTCCACCCCAGCACTGAGTGATCCCAAGCTCCTCTGATGAGGAGCATTTCTTTGCCCCTTCTGTGAATACAAAAGCAAATTAACTGATGAATGTATCTGTTATTTCCTTATCATGTATGTTCAATTAATTACTATCTATTCCCCCTTTTTCTGGCTACACCTAGAGTGAGGTCAGTCATGAGAGCCTTGATCATCCGCAGAACTTAATTTTTGCTCCGTCTGGCTCTGGCTTGGTTCGCTCCAGCCAGCTCTCCCTAAGCCAGTGCCTCAGCACCCCCCTGGGGATAACTCACTCTGGGTAGCACTCCCCCAAAGTATGGAGAAGACAACAGATGACTGCCTCCACCCCATGCAGCTTTATTACATTATCCCAATGGGTTTTTTATGCTCAGTTTGGGTCTTACAACCTCATGCCATGCCCCAGGTTGTGTAACATGCATCTTCAGCTTCACAAAATAAAACCACTCCTCCAACGGACACTGAAAAACTCTGAATAGAAAAGAAAAACATAAAAAACCCCCAATTATACCTCAGAGCTACTGGAGCACCATATGGGGCCCAGAGGAGATTCAGGGTTAAGTACTATGTGGGGTGGATGCACCTAGTCTGCTCTGGACAGAGCTTGCCATAAGCAACGTGGGTGCAAACCAATCCATGCCACTTGGCCTCGGGGCTAAGAGTTAGTCCCTGGCTTTCTTTTATGTTAGTCCAGTGGGTCCAGGAGATAAAAGACTCCTTCGTTTAGTCTGCCAATGAGACAGACATTTAGTATTTCAAAGTACATTGTCCAGCTAGTAACTCCTAGCATCCTTTTTCGTGCTTCTCGGTAAGCATTGTTCCTTGCTGCTTATCAGGAGTCCCGCAACAACTCCGGACTGAATCACCTTTCTTCTTTGACCTCTTCTAGTACTCCTTTGTCGCTAACATTGAACCTTTAACAATACTGACTCCTACAAAGCAACTGTAAAATCCTTTTCTCCACGGAGGAGGCATTGGTTAGCACAGCAGGCCAACTTCCAGGTTTTGTGAAAGCCTGTCTGTGCCTCCGTTCCCTAGGCGTGAAAATAAAAAAAAAAACCCAAACAACTATTCTGTTAATAATACTTCCTTACTCGCAAACATTTTGAGGGTGAAAACATCTATATCTCTTCCATTTTTATACATTACGATGAGAACGTATTTGGCACTCGTATCAAAACATGACACAACTTTGTGAGCCTTACTTCACACACTCCCAGAGCTGTCACCACGTAATCCAATGTCAATGTGTCTCCACTCTTTGGTCCTTTCAACTGCAAAGTGGATAATCCTACGTCCACGACTGTGTGGGAAGACTTAGGGCTGGTAAAATAGCTCAGTAGCCCTGAATGAGAATGAGAAGTTTGTGCCAGAACAACGAGGAACCATTAATAACTGCAGCTATATTACTTTCTCGAATGATGTCTCCACTAGCCTCTGCAGGATTTTTATTCAGATTATGTAAGAAAACAGTTCTGCATTATTTCTACAGAAAATAAACCTCCTTTCATTTTTTTCTTAGTTATTTTTTCAATCAGTACCAGAATAATTAAAAACCTTCAATGTCCAGGATTTGTCTGTTTTTTTTGTTTTCAAATAAGCTTTTCTTATCTGTGAAGAGACTTTGTCATCTATTTTCTCAAACTGTAAGAGATTTACAATGGCTAGGGATTACAGCAAGGTTGGGTGGTTCTTAATTTCTTTGTATCAACCTCTGGTGTCTTTTCCAGAATCCTTAAATCTTGTCCTTCTGTAGATGGCAAATTATCGACCGTTATGTTTATTATTCTTTTTCCCATTTTATTTGTCCCACATATCCTGGTTTTTTTCATTCCTTTTATAAAAATCTATAAAAGGACACAGTATGTGGAGAGGAGATAACTATGTAATGTATTCCAGAGAAGATTGATCTATAATTTAGTAAGTTCATTTTGAAATCATAGCATTTGGATCAGTTTTGTTTCCATCTTGTATAGCAGTCACCATCAAAACATTACTTCCTTCTTGCAAGGGAAAGCTGTTACCATGGTATTCCCATTATTCCTAACACAGAGACCGGGGAAAAAATTGTTAAGCTCCCTACAAAATTCCCTTACTTCCAACGCAAAGGTCTGCAGGGGTAGTTGCAACAGGACTTGTACCTGCTTTGCAGCTTGAGGGCAAAGGGAGACTGGTTGGTGGCCGGTAGCAGTTTCTCCAGCTGGAGAGACTCCTGCACTCGCTACAGTTCCCATCTGTTTCCTTGAATTACGATCGTGTTTGGGCAAACACCACAAAAATTTCACTGTGGTGTGGCATGAGAAAAGCTTGCCCATATCATGTCCACTCGCATCTGAATTTTAAATGCTCCATTTAAAATGATTGGCAGGCTTTGTTACTCAAAAACGGAAATTTTCGAGTGAGAACAGCTACATTTTCCGACTCTGCTGTGCTGTGGCCTGGCTGAAACCCACTGTGGAAAAGCATGGAGAAGCATCTGCAGAAAGAAGGACATTAGTGAAAGACGATGGGCTTCTAAAAACATGATTAATGAACATGATCACATCCACAGAGACATCCTGCTCCCCGGGAAAGGCAGGAGTGCCCAGGGACAGGGCTTGGGTGGCTGACAGCCGGTGGGGCTGGTTTGTTTCTCACTTCGAATGCTACAGCAGCAGCAGGGCGACAATACAATACAGGAAAAAAAGCCGCAAAATGCTGGATGAAATCATCAGATACAGCTCCCAGCTGCCAAACCTGGCTCCAGGGAGAGGAGGGTGCTTCTAAGTCAGGGCTTCTCCTGAGGGCGCCTTTTGTGATGGAACCTCTTCAAACCATCTCCTCTTGAGCACCTGGGTCACATCCCCACTTACAGAGGTCTGTCCTGGTTTTCTGGGCACTCTCGACATGTTTCCTGAAGAAATTGGAAGCTCCCTTTGCTTAAACGTGCTAACTGAAAACATGGACTTTGGTCCAGCCAGTGGTTTAGGTTTTCTTTGATCCTTCCCTAGGGCCCACAAGCAATATCTGCCCCACATGTCCGCCCCGATAAGGAGCAGTTGTTGCAACAGGAGCACCACCTCACCAGGGACGTGCTGCCATCAGACATCCCACAGTGACAACAATCACAGTGAAGAGCCACATGCCCTTCAGGAGGCTAACCCAACCAGGGACCAAGGATGGGTGTCTTCCAGTTACAGCAATTTATCTGGAGGTTTGATGAAAAGTTTTGCTTCAGTTTAAAACATTTTCTGCCCCTTCTTGTATTGAATCAAGTGGAAGTTTGGAATAACATTTTCCAAATAAGAAGTTGACTTGGTTTTGTTATGAAAATGCCAAAAGGAAATGTTTCAAACAATGCAAAATTATTACTTTTGTTTTATATTTGGCCAAAATGATTCAGCAAGCAGATTCAGATGCCCTAAAACTATATTTCTGGAGAATAACAAGCCAGTATGACAGTAAATTTTTGCACAGCTCTAGCCTGGATTTGGTTTCGTGCAGCTCTCTCTTTGCTGCAGACTTAACTTGAATTATCTGCACTTATGCTCCCCTCTCAAACTGAGCTGCCACACTGTGAATGGCAGCGTGCAAGCATCAGGATTAGTGAATGGGATTATTTTGTTAGCAGTGCAAACAGACTGCAGTGCTAACAATATGGTCAAGTGAAGTTTTTGGATAAAGTGTTTATTTGTCAAATATGCAGTTTCAGAATCATTAGAAGGATTCACAACTTCCATTTGAATTTAGAAAATAATTCGATAAATATTTGATACGTGTTACATTGCAAAATATTTCAGACAACTCCAAGTGCTCTGTTTCAGCACTTTTATTTTTTTTTAAACAAAAGGTTTTTCATCTTTCATTTTGATACGCTCTTCAGGAATGGCACTTAGCTCTTGCCAAATGTCTCTAAAGATCATTTTGCATCAATATTGACAGCTTCACCGTCCGTCGCTTGTTCCATGTGTGACCTGAACAAGTCTCACAGCCAGAGACTGTTATCTGGTGTTGGCTGCGGGAAGCAAGCATGACCGCCTGCCTGATGGGCGGCATCCCTGGTGTCACAGCCTTCCCTGCGGTGCCAAGGGACCGGTGGCTGTTGCCTTGAAGCCAGTTTTTCCCTTCCTTCTCGAGGAGTGTAACTGAGCAGCCGCAGCACCTCTGGGGGCAGAAAAAAATAGATGCATCTGGCAGAGCTCAACCATGAGCCACTCACTCACTAGATAGTGAAGCAGAAGACAAATAACTCTCATTTTCTGGCTCTCCCCAGGCTAACCCACCTCTGAAGCCCATAGCAGCAGCAGCTGCTGCAAATGCTCCTTCCTCCTTCCCTCTCCACCCGCTGCCTCATCCGCCCAGAAACCAAACGTGTTCCTAGAGCACAGCCGAGAAAGGAGACAAGCGTGCTACGCCAAACTGTTAGTGGTCATTTTGAAGCAAAGCCCGGGGAGAGCTGGCTGAGCTGCTGGCCTCTGGGGAGGCAGCAAGAAGGAGAGGAAACCCCAAGGGATGGCTGATCTGCTGCTGATGGTCCCCGACAGCCTCCCCGGGCTGCCACAGGCTGCAGTACCCGCCACTGCAAAGCCATGGACAACATGGACAAGCTGTAAATTCCTCTGCAATGTCTATTGTAAGTCATACTTCAGTGAATCACCATTGCAATCCTCTTCTGTATTACATATTCAACATCTACTCCAAAACAATGTTAAAAATAACTGATTTACTTCCAGCGGGCAGATGGCTATTAAATCCTTCTCCTTTTTTATGTATCCTATAAAACCTAGGCTTGTATCTTTGCTATATATACTCTGTGATATTAAGATATGAAAAGTACTGAAAATACAGCAGTTAAAGAGCTGCTGTAATTAAACATACCCTCTGAAGAAAAGCTCAAAGTTGTCACTGAAACTATGCCAGAGCTGTTACTCAGACATCAATGGCACAGCATCACCCAGAAATTAAATAGATGAACAAAACTAAAACTTCTTTGGGGCCCCTTCTACATAGTAAGTAGTCAGACGGATAAACCTTCGGGAGACACAGCTGCCTGGATGATGCATCCCATCCTCTCAAATCCAAGTCCTGCATAGGAGGCTCCAAAATCACAGTAATGTCTGTTTTCCCCCCCGCTGCATCTACCAGGAAAGGCAGCGAGGCTCAGCCTGGAGCTGGGTGCAGGGCAGGCTCAGGGAGCTGCAGGGAGGAGAGGTGATGGCACAGCACAGGCAGGAGGGAGCCAGACCCCGTGTGTAAAGCTGCCAGCAGGCAACAGCCTCGGGGGCTGACTGTCCCCAGGCCATGCTTATCTCTTTTCTCAGAGGGAGCCAGCTGGGTCACTCAGAAAGGCGGTTTGGAAGGAGAACAGTACATATGGGGCAGCCACTATCTGTCTGGGGAAAGGACCCAGGAACAAACTAGGGAGATAAGCTATGAAACAGTGCAGGTTCACGCATTTGCTCTCTGGAGCTAATAAACCATTTTTTTCTTGTGGAAGAAACCCCCAGCTTATTTATATATGACCCTGTGTCTACAAGAAGAGCTTTTCAACCATCTTCAGGCATTCACCAGTATCATGAAATCCCTAAGAACAACCTAGCTGGGACAGACTGGGCTGGATATTTGCTTTCTGAGTTTCTAAACACTTGCTAAGGAAAAAAGCGGGTAAATGCCCAGTCTTCAGCGGGATCCTGAATTAATTGCTGGCAGCCCATCGCCTGACTAGCTGGTCAGGACACCAGACTGCTGCTTGTCCAAACAACTCCATGCCCAGGCTCTTGCACAGGACTTTCACCATCAGGATGGAAGCATAAAGGTCCTTGAAATCAATGGGAAACTCTGCTTATAAAGCTGATGGCATGATACTGCCCTCCGTCTGCTTCAGCGTCAAGGACGCCTAGGCCTTTAAGCCATGTACAAGCCAAGCATCCCTGCCCTGAGCCCCTTGCAGGCTGAGAAACTAATGGCAAGCTCAGATATATCATCCTAAGCGACAATTAATTGACCTCAAAGTTGCAGCCACTCCAGAGGCAACGTTGCTGGCTCCATTGTTTTTTTAATGTGTCATTCGGAGAAGGTCAGGAGGCTCCTCTAAGAGACATATGAAGGACTTGCTGAAGCACATTGCCAGCTCAAGAGAGGATTAAATTATGATTCCTCAGACTCCAGTTTTATCTTACAGCAGGTGATTTGTATGTGGGGCACAAGAGAAAGGAACAGACACCTCAACATTTCTCAAAAGCTTTTCGTTTTCAAGGGACCTACAACAGACATCATAAACTGTTTGTAATACAAGAGCAGCAGGTACAACGACAGTGTCTCGCCCTTGCCAGATAGCATTGCTAGGCCCTGTTGATGTACTAATGCCACTGAAAAAACAGCTGTAAATCAGAAATGTGGGTCTCGTAGGGTAATCAAACACTGTTAAAGATGTGCCGAGTTTGGAAATGAGAAGTCCTACACTAATAAAAAATAAAAGAACTTCACTCTGAAAATGGAGGTAAAAAAGCAAGGAGATGCCCTTCCCCAGTATCCAAATCTTCAAACTCACTTCCAGAGTGCCTGAAGAAAACAAACCATTTGCCTTACAACACTAAAAGCTGCAACCACGCAAATATCAAAGGCCCAGACTTCCTCTGCCTGTCAGCAACTATTACAATTAAATTATATTGTTTAAAAACAGCACCAAAATGTCTGCATCGCACTGAAACCTGAAAACAAAGAAGTCTGCATACAACATGTAAAAACCAAAACATGCCTCACTGAGGCTCTTTCAACAACTTCTATTGCACCACCTTGCAACTGGACGGTATTTAAGCAGGCTGTGAAGAACAAGAGGGGCTCACCTGCGGTGCACTAACTTTATGCATTAATGTGGTTTGGTTGTGTTGATGGTGACTACATCCTCGGAAGAGCACACAAAAAGCAGCAATAATCAGTGCTGGCACTCCAGCATCCTGAGGTACTAAACAAAAGAGCATGAGTAGCAACGTAGGCAGCGCTCAAGGTGGAAATCTTGAGGACGCGAGAGACAGGGTAAATTTGTGCTTCAAGAGGAATGAAACAGCACCTCAATAAAGGCAAAAATACTTCTCGCTTTAGGAAGCTCTCTATTCACCTAAAATAAGGAGCAACAAATCTGAAATGGTCTTTTAAACTATTAGAGCATACAGCTAGGCTAAATTTTCAGGAAGAAGAGTGTGTGTCAAATTTGGCAAATAGTTTTGGCCGTTTTCGTATTTTGTAGTCAAAACTAAACTTTTTAATAAAAATAGTATATTTTGCTGTCCTGACCCTACACTTAGTTTTGGGGATTTATTTACTCTTAAAAAAAAGCTGTGAATAGCTGGTGAATGTTACTAAGGGCCTTCCTTCTGCAGTGATTTGAAAAAAGTGAAATCTTCCATAATTGATCTTTACAAAATATTTGTAAGGAATTTACAGTGACAGAAATGCATTTACACTCTTGCTACATGCATATATCTATTGGATCCCTGCCTATGTTTTTTTTGGTTTCTCCTAGGCATTTTAGCAGCCTAGAAACCTAAACCTGCAACCCCCTCAGTTACCTGGGATGACAGTGCGTGGGGGGGATGTGGGGTAGGGGGTTATGCCAGCGTGCAGTATCAGTCACCCCTCCTTCACTCCGACTCCAGTGTCCCTCACAGCACCACCATCCATTTGAGACAGCTGCTGGTGGGAACTGGAAGGGCCATCAGCTCCAGACTTGCTCTGGTTACTTTTTTTGGACATTTTGCCATCTGGTTTCACGACTTTGAAGCACTACCTTCTTAATCCATTTATGACAGTTGTGGAAAATTTAGGATCCCATTCCCCTTCCACAGTCTTCCTTGAGATCTCTTCTTTCAGGCTTTAACAGCTTCTTTTAGGTTTAACAGTGTAAGTACTTATCTCCCTCCCTCCACACACATGGTACATCTGTAAATGTGAAGCTGAGAGCTACACAAGCTCAGAAAAGGTGTTCCAAGAAATGCAATGTCAGAAGAAGAAAACAGCAATTTCAGTTAATGGGGGATGCTATGTAGTTTGATGCAGAAGAAATAGGACCTGAAATTTTAGTCTCTGATTTCTGTGCATGTTTGTGTGTGGCTGTGGGCATAAACCCCATTTTTCATCCTTCGCATACCTCACAACACACCGGTCTAGGCTGGTGAAAGTAGAACGTTGGTCAAGTAGAATGCAGTCAAGAGAAATGGGATTTTTGAATCGCACTTAACAAAATAGAAATCCTGAGTAACTTCCATAAAGGTTGAAAATAGCTTTATTCAACTGCTATTGTGTTAAGGTGGAAATTATTAAACATTTTTTTCTTTGGTTATGCAGGCTTCCTCAAAAAGCTATTATCAGCTTTTTTAACGGGAACATAAAGGTGCTATTTCAGAAAACAGCAACTTAAAATCATCATGGAAGTGCTCATACACAGGCAGGTGGATGGGATTTTCACACTTGCGCCTGTTTCTGAGAGAGGACAGGCCTTTTTAGGACACTTTGGGTAACACGAAGAATCACGAGAAAATTCCTGATGCTTTCAGAGAACAAGGTGGTATCTACAGAGCATTTGTAAAACTGAATAGTGGAGCTGGAAACTGAAGAACAAGCATTGACATGACAGAAATAACACCCATTGACTGAACGTGGTCCTTTATTAGGGCTTAGCTATTACGCACATTATATATGTGAGGTTCAAATGTGCGTAAGAGACGCAGCTAAACAAGGTGACACTGAAACCCCCCGGGCCAGGAAGAGGGATGGGGCCTTACAGGGTCTCCATCATTCCTTTATATAGTCCTGCTCCTTTTTGTTTCCCTGGGCTCGCTCTGGCTGGGGAGCAATCCTTACCTCCAAGGCAGCACTGAGGGGGGACCTGCCAAGCTGATGAGCAGGGGGGTCCCTCACTTGCCCAGCACAGTCTGCTCCAAGCCAGTCACCTTGCTACTTCTCACACAAATGTATCTTAGGAAAGTGATGTAATTTTCTATACTTGGGCACGAAAAGCAAAATAAAACATACAGCATAAGAGTCGATCCTTAAATTGGTTAGTGTGATTATTATATCAAAAGGGAAAAGCTATTTCAGAAATACAAAATCTTATTATAAAACAATGATGAAACCATATTTACTACATCTGATTAAACAAAAAATAGGCAATTTCTTGGATAGTACACAAGATCCTGGTTTATTTTAGTTTATTAATAAATCATGATAATTGTGTTCCATTGTTTTGCTAGTAAAAAGTTAGCATCAATATTGTATTTGTTTCTATTAAAATAGTGATTTATAGAGTACTCTTTACATTAAAACCATTACTGAAAGATCAATTTATCAGTAAATTTTAATGGACAAATAAACTGGAGACAACATGTTCAGTTCAAATAAGATTTAGCCTATTATCGGGTTTCAGACTAAGGACACAGAAAATTGAACCTTTGTACATTAAACAATATTGTAAGCAAATGCAGTTTACCGCTTTGTTTGTTAGCTAGATTTCCATAAGCAACCACAGCCCTCTGCATTGTAAACCCTTTATTTTGCGTTGAGTTTGAAGCAGGAATACAGCAATATGATACGACAGGGCTATTTTTGTATTATTTCCATCTCACCTGCAGGAAAAGGAATCCAGCAGCACCCTGCAATGAGTTAACAAAAAAGGTTTCTCGAAGTTTGACCACACCAGGAGAGCTGCCCAGGCCTCCCCGAGGCTGCAGGCAGGGCTGACAGCAGGCAGGCGAGGCGGGACAGCAGGCAGGGCAGCCCATGCCCAGCAGCCGGCTCCAGGGTGGGTATTACCATTTTGTGGATGTAAGTTGAAGCAAGTGCTGGCCTTCCTGGGACGAACCCTTTGTGGCGATGCTGGGAAGGATGCAGGGATGACAGGAGGTCCAGCCCCAGGCAAAGAGTCGTCCCATTCCCTCATACGGAAGTGCAGAGCGAGCCAGGTTACTGCCGTACTGGCCTCACAGAAAGGCTAACAGACACCCAGCCCATTTCAATAGGTAGGAACAGGAATTTTCTCTCAAAAACTTTGCGAGCTGGCAAGCGGCGCTCAGTGCATCATAAACCACCAGAGACCAACCACACAGCAAACCTGGTCTGCAGCAAGGGGGCTTGGCCATTGGCAGCAAGATGCATCCGCGCAGCTCCTCGGCACTCTGCTCCTTACGCTTGTAGCAAGACCCAATGTTAACTGCACGAAGTATCTGTATATACTTAACGTAATTTTTATCAACCTTTCAATGCATCTATTCTCCTTTTTTCTATATGTGTTTAAGGACAAACAGCGGTTCCTGTCGACTTCTTGGCTTGTCTTTGTATTATTTTTGAAGACACCACAGATACCTTTGCAGTGAACTAATTTACTAATTTGGTCTGAGAGATTTTTACATGCCTGCTAGAGAATAACTACTAAAAAACTGCACCATAAATACACATACAGTATCTGGCTAGACGGGAAGCTTTGGTTCTCACTGAAAATACTCTGTATTTTCCCATATGCTAATATATGATTAGCATGCTAATAACAACAACACATCACTGGGGTAACTCACAAAGTGTTTTGTCAACTAAAGGAAGCACGTGCCTTGTTATTTAATAAAGCCACGTTTCCAAATAGCAATTAAGTCGAGACCTTTGCCATACAGTAGTTCTCAGCAAACTTAAAATAGGTGAGGCAGTCTTAAACCAGAGCAGCCTAACAAGCCGAAGGATGTGTGACTTGGCCACCTCACCTGAAAAGTATTTAATCAGTTATAGCCATGCAACGTCTATTTCTGTATCAAAATTATTATTAAACAACACATTACTAACACCAATGCTTGTAAGAATTCACTTACCCTCACTGCAATGGAGTTTCAAGCAATTTACTCTCCTACTGCTCATTTCTAAACAGTCTAAATAGGGCACTGGCAATAATGAACCAATTTCAGTCCAAGAGTTTGAAAAGCAATTGAGACATCTGCCGTGGCCCTGGGGCTAGGCGCTCGCATCCTGCCCAGGATGTGCTCCACAACTGACAAAGCTGTACATCCAAACAAACGCTCCCTCAAGCCAGGCATAATGCTGATCACCACAGCAGACTACTGACAGACATGATGGCTAAGCAAAATCTGGACAGCTACAGAAATTATTTTTTAAACTAAAATAGCCAAAAAAAAAAAAAAAAAAAAAGAAAAACATAGTGAGTAACTTGGTAGCTCTGCAAGTAGCACACTTTAAGGAAAAGGGTGGTTAAGAAACATTTAACTGCAGTGTAGACTTTCATGGCTGTTTTAGATATTAATCCTTTCATGTGTACAAGAAAAATCTCTCCTAAAGAGAGAGGAAGATTTAGGTGATAGCTGGTCTATGTCCTACCATAAATTCAAAACCATAGCCACGTATTTGGGATTCTGTGTACCCGATCCACATGCGCGCAGCAGTTCTGCCATGCAGTGCGCATGTCAGAGTTACCATGCAGGTCAGGAGCAATTCACCCTGCAGATGCAGTGAGCGGGATGTGACCGGAGCCCATCAGACCGGCAACCAGTGCCCAGTGGCTGTTTGCCCCAGGCTGTTGGATTTCCAGCCATCCAGTCCGAGCTACTGCTCACCCTACTTGCTGGGCATCCAGAAATGTGGCAGATATAACCACAAAAAAGCACAGCAGTAATCAGTGGGTAACGCAATAGTCTACCAAGACTACAAGAAGCAGTAGAGTTGACAGACATGTGCCTGTTTTGCCTACATCTTTTTACTAGGTAGGTGCAATTGAAACAAAAGCTGTGAAATGAAAGATGTCAAAAAGCAAGAAAGAAGAAACTGGTCAAATTCTATTAACGTGAGTGAAAATTAAATGCCTAGCTGCTGTACATGCCTTTGAAAATCTCTGACCTAAATTGAGAGAGAAATGTCCTTTGCAGAACACACAGAATGCCAAATACAGATTTTGGATTCATCTATGAAAATAAAACAGATTATGTTACAATCAGAGAGAGTATGGTGAAGCATCAACCCTCCCATAAACCCAGTTACATACATACATAAATAAATCCCTGACCTGCCAAATTTCCTTAGTTGATGTAAATTGTTTTTTAAGATATTTCTATTACGTGAGTAAACATCACTTCCTATACTTTTTGTCAACTAAGTGAAAGGATTTAAAGAAGACAAATCAAGTTTATTTTAGATTCCCTGAGAAAAAACAAACCCATCTGTCCTCACTCCTTCCCCACTGTTTTACAGTGTTCACTATTAGTTAATTCCGTAACATATCTACATTTATCCTTATCTGCAGGAGGAACTTTTATCTCACAAAAATTCCTGTCAAATGGCTCTAAAATGCCAGCAGATAGAACAAAAAAAAGTTGGTCCCCATCGAAATGAAATATATAACATAGCAAAGGAGTCAAGATGAGCTCTAACCTGGTGAGCCTAAAGCTGATCTCTTGACACCTCTCACACAGTGTGACATGGCCTACACGGGAACAGACAGAAGAAGTTGAGAAACAAGTATAATGGGCAAAAGAGAAGCGTGACGCCTGTTTTACTACATAATGTAGGGCTTGTTATCATAACGGCACTTCTTTAATAGCTCTCTGGTTGAAGACATCACAGCTGCTTGCTCTTTTCTTTTTCCCCTCATGGGTGGCATATGTAAAAGCTGAAGACCAGTACTACCTGTAACAGAGGTGCGGTCCCAGCGTGGGAAGTCCCCAGCGCGGAAAGATTTCTCTTTATTGTCACCGGCACAGCGGTACCTCTCAAAGGCGGTTGCTTACAGTCCTGCAGCACAGAGGAAGGCCCCAGCCAAACTCCTTTGGAAGTTGTTTTTACAGGCACCCTCTCCCAGCATCTCTGTAAATCACAACAAAAGTAAACCCACCGAGAGATCAGCAGCATTAAAGGTGGCAGGGAGCATCTCAATGTGGACAGTAGTTTAAGCGGCCACCACAGGATCACAACCTGTGTTCCTTTTTGCAAGAAAATGCTCCACTTAAATCTAAAGAAATCTTACAAAAAGTGTATTATCAAATCACAATGGCTTAAGCCAGTGGAGCTGATGGAAAGCCATGTGTACTGAGCCTCAAAATACACCTGTAGAGGATGCTTCTCTGGAGAGTTTCATGGCGGTGTGATTTTAGCTCTCTACAACTGTCATACAGGGCAGTACGAGTAGATGCACTTACAGGAAGTGTTTCCAAGCCCCTTGCTATGTAAGCAGGTACTCAACCCAACATTTATAAATGAACCTGTATTGTGAACTTCCACTGACAAAATACTATAATGCACTGTCATAATGACGGCTTTACGTAGTTATTTCCAGGACAGCAGTAGTTTACAACACGATTTCTGTTGTGCTTTGGCCTTACATCTTGGGACATCAGTTTTACTCCCCCTCATTTCCACTGACAGTGCCGCTGTTCACACCACATGCTGAGGTGTGAGCATGGCGTATTACCATCCCGATAAGGAAGTTAGGACAGCAGCAATGGAGTTGGCAATTTTATTTCTCAAAAGCTGCTTACTGCATGCCTCGCCTCCACGACACGCAAGCCTCCGAGGCACGTCTCTCTTAACACGCGTTTCCACATCAGTGGATTTGGTGAATATCTCAAGACAGTTTTGTTTAATCCAGCACTGAGCTGTGCTGTTTCATTAGTCTCAATGACAACATCTCAGCTTACCTGAGCTGCAGGTTTACATTTCTCTGCACTGACAGTTTGAACACAATTTAGCTTGTGCTCAGGATAATCACAACTCCCATCTGTCTTTGCCTCAAGAAAGATGAGGGCCCTTCTGGGGAGGATCCCGTGCCATTTTGTCTGCTAAAACTTGGTCTTGTGGTACCAATTCAAGGTAGACGAGACACGAGGAGGCAGCTGAGCCAAGCAGGGAGCCCCACGCTACACCCACACCACCCGACCATGTTCCCACCGGTGTCCTCCCATGGAGCAGCAACACGGATGAGAGACAAGGTTGGCATCGGGCCCTTTTCCATGGCTGCGCACACCCAGCGGTGTAGACACAACTGTGGACCTCAAGCTGTTCCCCATGTCTTTCCGGTAAGTTAGCTGTCTGGTCGAGGCAGCTTCGGCATGATATAGCTGGGAGGTTGTCAATGGAAATCTTTACCAGAATGGTGTGAATGCGCTGGCACGGCGTGTGCTGGGGAGAGAAACCCCGGGCACACAAGTCAAGGGCAGCAAAGAGAAGAAACGCATCCCATCGTAAGGGTTATCAAGAAATAAAGACGATGTAGGAAAAGCTAAGGCTTTTTCAATAGTCTGAAGAAGACCAAGCTGTTTGTAAGAACTATTCTCATTACTTCTAACAGCCCGCCTACAGGAGTTGTTGGACAGATGAGGTGCATTTAGACTCTGTTCCTGCAATTTATTTTTTTTAATTCTATCTGAAGAAAAAGCATTTCAATGAGCCTTGAATGTATCATAAATTTCATGGTAACTACTTCTTCTGCTATAATGCCTACTCTAGTTGGAAAAGATAAATGTTTAACTAAAGTTGAACGTACATTTGCTTTCTATTTGGCTTTATTCTAAAGTCACAGTAGTCGTAATACCAATTCTGAACACAAAGATATATAAATTGTTTACTTAATTCTTCCTTTTATTTGCTTTGATTTATTTAAAAACAAAAACATGCAACATCCTTAACATTCTCACCATAAGCAAACACAGACAAACAGCTTGCCTCAAACTTGAATTAAGTCCTATTTAAAGCACACCACAAGGCTAATTTCTAGTACTGGCAGCACCGTGATACTGATAACCACATTATGCTACTGAGCCCAACTGTGGCTTCCAGAGGAAACAAAACAGATGAGGAAAAATGCATCTACTTCTGAATAGAAGTATTCACACTATTACTCAGGCTTATTTAATGAGCATCACAGTACATGTGTTGTTGGCATTAACATTATCCTCTTTATAAGAATGCCCCACCAAAGTCTTTACCTCTGAAAAGATGAATGCTACAATACTTCACCTTACACTAAAAATGCCTTCTACATTAAACACGCAAAAATTATATCAAATTTTATTTGCTTTACTTCATTCTTCCATACTTCTTGCAGCCTGCAAGACCACAGGACAATTCCATCTAACCCTCAAAGGATTTTCCACCATCATGTAACATTACAAGGTAATGAGTAATCTTTGAGTAAACTTCTACAATTTAACCCAGTCTGCAGTGCACAAAAGCCTGGCCAGCCTGCTCTGTAAGTCAGCAATGCAAGTTTCCAGGACCAAGATAACACCTTGTCTATGGTTGCTCCTGCTAACATGGCCGTCCCTCAGCCACTCCATTCCCAGTCTGTAATTGCTGAAGTGGTTTGAATGTACCTTTCATTAAGGATCTAGTATCTTACTCTTTCAAGTTTCAAAAATACAGTTTGAAATGGAGGGTACCTCAATGTACACTAAATTAAACCTTCGCAAAGCTTGAGGTCCACAGCAGCAGCAGACCAGATGGTCAACAGAATAAAACACAACCTGCCAACAGCAGAGAATTACTTTCACATATGGCAGCACAGTGGCTACAAATCTCCACTGACAACATGAAAAAAACCCTCCTGCACCTTTGACCTGGAATTAAAACCATGGCTTCATTAACCTTGTTCAGTAAAAAGAGTGGTCACACACATCTCTTTGCTGATACACCTCCTCCATGTTTAAAATATCTCTTGAAATTAATGACATCTTATATATGTTTTTTTGTTGAACCTGCACCTCAGGATTAACTCAGGCCATGACACAGGACAAAACTGTACCGCGGTCCTTCCAGATCTGGCAGGACAGCAAACAGAAACCAAGGTTTTTAACATTGCAAAGTAATCAAAAGCAGTGGTTTCTAGTACACAGTTCAAGTGCTGTTGTCACTGCCCGGGCAGGAGGGGACAGACGTCAGTGCCGAGGAACCAAGAGCCAGGTCCCAGGGACTCGAAGCTCCTTTTCTGAGTATCTCTTGTCATGGCATGTCCACTCCCACCGTGGGAGGTCGTGGGAATGACGGAGCTGAGCAGAGGTGCGCTGTGGTCAGATCACACCCCCAAACGCTGCTGCACCCCAGCACCCAACAGCACACAGCCGTTTGCGGTGACATACACAGAAACCTGTTGTTTCTGACCACAGCCTGGTAACATGCTGAGCACTGAGGTCCCCTGTACAGCTAATTTAAGCACACTAGGCTCCTTGAGTGTTAGCAACATTATGTGCTTTCCCTAGGTGACAAGAGGATTTAGCTGCAGAAAGATAACTGCAGCATACCCACAAGTCCCCAAAGAGCACTGTTCCCATCGCTAAATTGGGAAAATCAGGTACTAAGACCTGCAAACAGGGTGAATGTGTTTGTGTAACTCATGTGAAATGCTGAAGGTAATGCCTCAACAGTCACCTGTCACAGTGCCAATTATTTTAGTAAATTTAAATAATAGAAAACTGCCCTGACTTTTGCTTTTCAGTAGAAATAAATACCAATACATGCTAATGGTTTCGTCATTTCTTACCTCCTTCTTTGTCATCTACAAATCACAGTGAACTCATAACTAACTGCAGTGGTGAGAGTTTACAGTAGACAGTAAAAAAACATTGTTCATCTTTCAAGCTCTAATTCAAGCTCCATCAATTCCCATATCCAAAGGTACCAGAAGTTAAGGGCTGTGTTAATGTATCAAAGAAACAGAAGAGGGCTAGAGAAGAAGCTGTAAAACCAAGTGTAGGATTTGGTAGTATTCAGTGCAATTCCGCTTCTCGCATCTTTTTTAAGACTGTAGGAACTCAACACTACGTCGTGGCTGGAAGAATAAAATCTCACCTTACAAACCTAAGAATTAGCATTTGAAAAATCAAGTTTTCTATCCACCGATGTAACCCTGTTGATGTGTCCTTGTAAAACACCTTATTCCTTAACCCCAGGCACACCTGCAGCATGTGTTGCGTTCATGCAATGGCAATTCCATTAGCCTTACCCAAAGTGTCATCAATTTGCTGCAAAACTCCAGCTCCTGAAGTGCACTGTGCACTGCAAACAGAGCAGGCAGGTCTTCTCCCTTGAGCCCATACGTATGCCTGTCTGTGTATTTTCAGCGATATATCTAACTTCACACCTGAATTCATAACTATTCCCAGGGAAACCAGCACAGCCCATAGACAATATACATGGCAACAGAGGTGAAGATCTGAAGTCCTCACTGCTTCCTAAAAACACCCTATGACAGATTTCTGGAAAGCAGTGGTTGCATAAATAAAAGGAAAAAACATCCTCCTCATGTCTGCCGTTTCCCTGCTTTTTGAGCCTATTTCTGAAAGGCAAATTTACCAAGGAAAAAAAGAAAAAAAAAAAAATACTATTGTGGAGAAAGCTCATTTTGAACTATATACCCACCTTTTTTTTTTACAGTTTTCCCTGTACTTCACTTCTCAATAGACCAATCCACAAGTAGCAAGACCATAGAAAAGTGTTACGCTGAAAGCTGCGAACATGAAGGAATCTTCAGAGAATCTCCTCTTGAGAAGAAAGTAAAGTAACATTAACTTCACAGCCAGAGAAACTGAGATAAGGGGAACTCGAGTGAGTGACCTGGACCAGCTGGAAAATGGCTCAGCTTCAGTACTGCACTACAGCTGGTCATTGTTACTAGTAATACTTTTTTACAGAATAGCCCACTAACAGGGGACTTTGCAGGTAACATCAGGATCCCGGGTTTCAGGAGTTTATGGTCTAAGTTACATGAAAAAAATGGCAGTGATAATGTACATATGTATGCTGTAAACACTGGAAAGCAGATGAGCAGAGCCAGCAGTACAGCCAGCAGAAGACACATTGTGTTATGGCTCTGGAGAACCATCATTAGGTGCATTTCTTAATCATTCAAATGGGCCAGTTTTAATCTCTTCTCAGAAATATACTTCACATAATTGAAACACTCTTTATTTTGTTTTTCTTGAGAGCCCAAAGGAGGCAGCTAAAGCCAACTTTTAGAAACAGCACAGAAGACAACACAATTTTGAGTGAGGATGCATCTCCCTTACTACCGTCCAAAGATCTTCCAGAGAAAACAGAAGGTATTATAGGAAACTATCAGTAATAAACATTCAGGTAAGGTTCTCAAAGCTGAATCAAGGCTATTGATCTTCTCTTTTTCCCAGCCTAAGCAGAAGTCAGAGAAGGGAAACAGCAGAAGGCAGCTGCACCAGGCGGCTTTGGGGTCCCTGCTCCCCTAGGTCTCTTCTCACTCTTCCCTTCCTCTTGGACAACCCGCTCCCTTCCCACCTTAAATTCTGTCTCCGTTTGAAGCTGAAGGCCTGCACTTTCAATTCACACCTGTCGTGATTCAACCCCAGCCGGCAGCTTAGCACCACGCAGCCGCTCCCCCCTGCCCCCTCCCAGTGGGGTGGGGAGGAGGGGCAAAAAAAAAGGTAAAAGTCGTGGGTTGAGATAAGAACAGTTTAATAACTAAAGTAAAATAAAATATAATACAATACTAACTAATAATAATAATATAATAATAATAATTGTAATGAAAAGGAATATAACAAAAAAAGAGACATAAAACCCAAGAAAAGACAAATGATGCACAATGCAATTGCTCACCACCCGCTGACTGATGCCAGAGCCGCCATCCGCCCCTCCTGGCCAACTCCCCCCATTTATATACTGGGCATGATGTTCCATGGTATGGAATACCCCTTTGGCTAGTTCAGGTCAGCTGCCCTGGCTATGCTCCCTCCCAGCTTCTTGCACACCTGCTTGCTGGCAGAGCATGGGAAACTGAAAAAAATCCTTAACTTAAGCGCTACTTAGCAACAACAAAAACATCAGTGTGTCATCAACAGTATTCTCACACTAAATCCAAAACACAGCACTGCACCAGCTTCTGAGAAGAAAATTAACTCTATCCCAGCCGAAACCAGGACAACACCCTAAGGCGGGGGCAAGCAAACAGAGCTGGCTGGGGTCCCGGGAACATGTATGCCAGCAGCCCCGGGTGATGGACAGCACGATCCCAGCTCACATCCTACCCACCCACTGGGATCACCCACCTCGAAGCAATGATGAGAGACAGCCATTTGCCACACAACTTCCCAAGTTTTCTTTTGCCTGTTGGGCACACGTAAAACCTACGTGCACGTGTGAAAGTCGTAGTTCATAACTTTATAAAAGAGCACTCATTAAAACACAATATATTATTCGAGTCCAACGACCTCTCTGGCTTTATAGGGTGAAATCTAGTACAGAAGGTAACTGAATGTGTTCTGTAAACACCACAGACAGATTACTGCATATTTTGTTTAACTTTCGTTAAGCTACCTCAAGCACTCTTACCTTATACCCACATACATGAAGAGTGAAACTCTCTTTTTAAAAACTGCCATTATCAAGGTATGTGTATTTAGAAATAAAATTATTCGGTCATTGCTTCTTTTGGACCCTCAGGCTAGTAAGACCTGGTAGAGTATTAGTTAAACATACATATTAAAAAATCTGTTAAGAGGTTTTCACCTTCACTTAATTCTACAGATTTGGGGTCTACTATGAACCTAATGGAAACACCCTACCACAAAAATACTGCTTTTTTTTATGTAGCATTTTGAAAATGCTTCTCAAGTGTTGATTACTGTTTCAGGTC
The DNA here is from genome assembly GCF_018139145.2 of Gymnogyps californianus. Classification (NCBI taxonomy): domain Eukaryota; kingdom Metazoa; phylum Chordata; class Aves; order Accipitriformes; family Cathartidae; genus Gymnogyps; species Gymnogyps californianus. The sequence goes on from NC_059471.1 coordinate 67,876,258, forward strand.
AAACAGAAATGTGAACAGAAATTGTTTGTACGGTATCATTTACAATAGAGTTCCACGGTTTGTAGCTATCCTGTTAATGTGAACAGTATGACAAATAAGAATGCATTTCTTTTCTAAAAATTAATATAATGGCCATCAGATTTCCAGTATTCACCATAGTCACCATTCTTCCTCTATTACTGAATTAAGAGCACATTCTGAACTGAATTAAACCCAGACCTTTTATACAAATTAATTTGAAACCCAAGAATGGAATTGGCTTTTGCCATCCATTAGCATGCTTCTGTTACACGTGAAAAATACTCTCCAAATTTCCATTAAGGAACTTGAGAATTTATCTTCCGTGCAGGGGCTGAAATGTAGCACACCTATAACTGCGGACAAGTGGAAGCCCATTAGCGGTTACTTTCATCATCCATGAGATCAGCTGTGGGGAGATCACAAGAGACCAGGGAGAAAAGCCACACAAAGGAGAAAAATATAATCATTTGTAAAATATTCCCTTTTATGTCATACTATGCCCACTAAATAATTAATTACAAATACATCAGACGCTGTTAAAAGAAAAAAAGAAGGGGGGGGAATCAATGAAAAGCTCACAAATGTCACTAATAAAAAAAGTACAAGAAGGACTGCTGTTCAAAACCACCCAGGTTAAATGCTGAAGAAAGCACTGCCAGCAGCAATCGCCTGCAGGCATCCCATGCATGATTAGTGACTTGGTGCCACAGAAACCGCTATGTTGAAGAAACCCTCTGACCTGAGGATCTTGACACCAGGAGCTAATTGCAAACCGTGTAATCGCCCTTTCCAGATGGCTCTGCAGCGTAAAGCCACACTGCCTGCACCCAGTTTTCCACAGCAATAGCACCATGCAGGTCAGAAGGAGTCTGCATTAATTACTCCCTGTTGTCAGCATCACCTAAAATTCCTAACGGTTTTTGGATTCTATCTGTAAATAAAAATTTCCATTAAAATGCTTCAGAGGAAACACCTTTCCCCTAGTTAAAGATGTGAATTACAGATAAGTACCCTGCCTGTTAACATGATTTTATGTGAATACAAAATGAGATTTTCAAAAACTACTGCACGTAAAATATGAATGTCTTTATTCTGGGAGAAAAAAAACATTGCTGTGGAAGAGTCACTCACCTTTACCCCCTCCCCGGCTATAGCAGAGACAGGCAATACATGTTTTTGAGATTTCGTATTGCCACAGATTGATCTCTTTCACATTATGTGCGAGACAGCTGATAACTTGCTACCTGAAAGGCAACTGTACGGGTAGAAAACCATCCGAAAAGGGGAAATGTCTCAGACGAGAGAGTTCACAGTGGTTAACCTCCTGGAACACATTAGCTACACCAACTCCCAGTTGCCCAGACTAAACAACCCTGAAAACCTCTTGATTTTATTCACTAACAGGAAATGATTCAGATACAGTTCTGCAAAGGCAGTCAACAACAAGAGGTAAATTAGGCACACTCGCTGTACTACATTTTACTATGAAACAATCGAGTATAAAAATTATTCAGCTCTGGTGTAATTTTTTCTTCCTTCCTTCTTTTTAGTGTTTTGCCCTCAGTTGGCACATCTACAATATAAAATGTGATGCTTTTATCTTAGAGCTCAATACACGTCACTTAATTTTTAAAACACACATATCCTACAGACTTCTGCCAGAGCAATGCATCGCCAGGTGTGAGAGAGAGGGAGAAACTGGGATCTCTTACAGAGAATGGTGCCTGCATATAAATAATAACAAAAACCAAAGTGCTGTCAGGTCTGGGGCTATGAACAGAGAGTCTTTCTTTTTCTTTTAAAGCTTGCTTTTCCTAAGAGAGATTTACTTACCAACATAAATGTTACACACACATCACCGAACCAGCACAAAAAAGGATAAAAATCTTTTCTGGCTCCACAACTCATCCCAACTGTTCTACGAAGCACAGCTATGGTCACAAAACCAAAAATCCCCTACCCCTTGTCAATCTACGTAGAGTCAGCAGCAGCAGAGCAGTCCTGTTACCTGAAAATAAAGTCAGCCTCCTTCCTCCTGCGTGTATCCATACAAATGAAACAGCCAGACTTCAGCTTGAACTTTCATGATAAGGCAGAGGGTTCATACATTTTGCAAAATTTTAACTATATTGGCCCTATGTATACACATATAGACTTACAGCCACACAGAGCAGGCAGAGGAATGATATTTGGGATAAGCCACCAGCATTCTTTCACATTTTGCTGGTCAAACAACACCTAGTATGTTGACTTCTCCATTATCAGACACCTGGAGCACTGCTGTGATCAAGGACAAACTAGAGACCCAACAGCCTGCCCCTATCAGCAGCTCCAGACTTTGTTGATGCAGACTACTGGCAATTATTTCCCGTTGCCCTTATTATAAAAAAAAATAAATCCCAAGGGGCCTAGTAAAACCCTGTCATGGCCCATCACTGTTCAGGTTTTAATTAAGAGCTGCAACGAAGTGTTTACACCCCATACAGCCAGGCAGAACCCGCGTTCAGGATAGGTCTCCTCCTGAGGCAACTTCTGCAGGTCTTCATGCCAGCCAAGACCTACCTAAAAAGGGGCGGGGGGGAGTCTGGTTGAGCAATTTGACCTCAAACACAACTCCAAGGGCTCCAAAAGGGTAAGAAAGCAGCAATTTGCCTAGTCACATGCTGAGGCTTGCTGGGAACCGGCCGCTCTTCAAAGGCATGGGAGGAGGCACCTCACAAAATGCCAGCTTGTGACAATTTTAAAATACGGGTTTTTCAGCACCCAGGTTGCCACAGCTGGAGGGATGGTGCTGGGCAGGGTGCAGCACAGCACAAAAACCCCTCATGTGTCGGGCTGACATACTCTGTTCCCGTGCTCACATCAAATGGATTCCCAGGTGGGAGAGATGCTTTCCTGGATATCTGGGTATCTGTACTGACATTTTTCCATGCTATCCGAGCGATCTATAAACACTAGCAGGGCCCTTCCTGCTCTTGCTGTTATCTTTGAGTTTTGGTCTTACATTTATAAAAAAAATGCTGGTAAGTGACTGTAGCCTCTGCTGAATCAGACCATGGGGAGGCAGGTGGTTCATGGGTCTTTCCAGAATGACCTTTTTTTTGCATAGTTGTCTCCCATAAGGGGAAGCTGAAGGCAATGACCATGTGGTCCCATTTATATATACAGCGTTGGGAAACATAGGCCAAGAGTGCTCTACTGCCTTACCCGACTTTTAAGAGCAAGAAGAGGGTCACGTGAATTAGCAGGAGGCACCAGAAATGACCAGGGCCCGGCCGGGTCGTGGTGTCAGTGTCACCCCTACAGAAGGAGCAGTCCGTGAGACCATCCAATGCACCATGTGCACCAAGGCACCCACTTGCAAGACAGCAGCAACTGCTAGGTAGGATTACTACACACAGGGCATCCTGCAAGCAAATTTCTGAGTAAGTCATCTGGTTAAAGCAAGGCTTAAGTTTGGGACATTTTCCTAAGAATGACCATGACTTGGCTCGAAATACCATACGAGGAGGCCAAGAGGCGTGTATGACTGCAGCTAAATGTGTCTGTGAATAAGGGCACCCGCAGTGAACATCATCACTGGGCAGAGAGGGAGGAAGCACCTCAGGGTCACATATAGTTTAACCAGTCTCAGGGAGAGATGTGTTAGCAACCTGCAGACAGGGCAGGGGACACAGCAGCAGCGGCTCAAGCAAATGCTGGCATGTGTGAATGGCTGGTGTCCAGTGCAGGCTTGTACCGCGGAGAGGTTGTTCCCTGCTTGCACAGGAGATGAGAAACAAAATTCAGTGAAAGGCACTCCCCAGAGATGGGGGGACTAGGATAATGCTGCAGATGTTTGGTTCACCAAGATAACGCCACCCTTCCTCCCCTTTCACCACCCCCATGTGATAGCAGCACAGTAAGGGGCTGGGACCAGGACGCACGCCAAGCCGGTGACAGCCTCAAGTGTGCAGAAATGAATGATGACTGCCCACGGAGGGTTACTGCTGGGCTGCACCTAAATGAGTTATGTTATTAAAACCACAGACCCTTTAACTCCCGTTGTCTGCATCTTGCCCTTCCCCTGTACATCCAGAACAATCCTTCTGTTCATCATCCTCCACCTGTTGCCAGCTGTAAAAGTTTAGTGTTCCTATTTCTAACACAATCCTAACGTAAGCGCAGGCAGTAAAAACAGTGCTAAAACCAGTTCCTCTATTTTTACATTTGTTTCAGACTGGAATTCACACAATTTGCTAACCATAACGCTTTACGGGACTTACCAGTCCTGCAGGGCTCACAGGACTCATCAAACCTAAAACTGAAGAGTATACTTGCTTCTGAATTCTGCAACGCTTACGTTGTCCTATAAATCACTGTCTCTACTCCCCAGCTGCTCATCAGGAGCCAGGATTTTTTCACACCTGCAGCACTTAGGACTTTAAGACATATCTACAGCAATCGTTATTGTGGGATGGTTTACCAAGGCAAAGAAGACGCATGGGTGAAAGAACAGCTTTGACATTTTTCTTCTGTAAATGCAGCAATCCAGTCAGTTTGCTAGATGGAGAACCTGGAAGGGGAAATCACCTTGTTGATATTTAAGAATAACCTTTATACCTTCCAACCAGAACTTTCCATTCATATCTCTCTTTCTTATGAATATTTCAGGAAGTAGGCCATATATAATTAAAGACACCTGTGACACTTGTAATGCTCATCCTCCCTGCAATAGCTGGCAAAGAACAGTAACCCTGAAATTACATTTTGTAGTCCTGCTTTTTCCCCAACTCCTTCGGTTCCTCTCTTACGAATTAGTCACATAGAAGACTTCAGTCATGCCCTTAAACAATTCCTGATAGGAGGACGCAAGCCACAGCAGCCCGCGTTGCCTTGTGCTAAATAGATGCAGACAGGTACAGCCTGAACAGTGTTCAGTAGCTACTCAAAGAAAATTATCTCTAACCTCAAGTCAGCCCTTTATTTCTGCAGAGGACACATCAGACACATGTTTAATTGAGAACACGTTGCTATAGTTAACCACAGGCAAAACTGCTGTAATGGAGATTAACACAAGCATGCATTTAAAGCCTCTGCTGAATTGGGGCCTTAAGTGAGTACCTCACTTGGGAACAGGGAATTATCATCAGAATACCTGCATCTGTAATAGGCCGCTGGCAACTGCTTTCAAAATTGCTTCTGAAATACTCTGTTTTCAACATCCTATTATCAACTCTACTTGGGAAGCAATGGATTTAATTTGGAGAAACAGTTCAGCAAAACAGATGGGCTGTGTGTCACTTCTGGGCTCCTTCAAGACCTGTTTCCTTCCTGCATTTTGAGAAAACTCACCAGTACCGAAGGGAACAATAGTTATGAACCCCATATGCTTTGAATACATAAAACACCTATATTCGAGTCCTAAAGCTGTTTGGCAAGCCCTTCTTACTTCTGTTTCTGAGGGAAACTAGGCTATAAGGCCTTGTGACCTCTTTGTTTATCATATTCATCCATTCAATACTACTGACAAAGTGACTGCTTTCTTTGATGGTTTGTGATGAGCCTTGCCAAGTTAAACAAAGGGCTCCCTGCTATTAATCTGCTCTGCTGAGGTCTCTTATTTGGCTGAACCTGTTTGTCAAACTATAATAGCTATAAATACTTCAGATTAACTCACAGTAGCACCAAAGCAAAGACAAGCTATAAATTTTCAGGACAGGTGACAATTTCCAAAGTCTGAAGGAAAAGAAAGACCCTCACAGCTAAGTGGCTGGAGCAATGGTTGCACTTTCCAGCTCTGCTTCCAGTCACCGGTAGCACAGATACGAACATTAAAAAGCACATCCAATCAAGAAACTAGCCAAAAACATCCTTTAACGATTAACAAAGAGGGATGCAACTCCTAACAATGTAAGAGCAATGGGTCTACAGTTTTAAGGACTGCTTACTTCTGAAGCCAATATCTTCATTGCCATGACCTGGCACAGCCTCTGTTGCACTCATGTGTTGTTCAGTATCTCTATTCATCTTCCTGGGCAACTGGTGGCCCTGCTGGAGCAAGGGACTTGGACCAGATGTCCTCCAGAGGTCCCTGCAAACATCAGCCAGTCTGTGATTCTGTGATCTACCAGTAACGTACAAGGACTCTTTGTATTCAGACCCAGATCCTCCTACACAGCCCGGGAGGCAGGTCAGCTGCTTTTCTAGCACTTTTTCAGTACTTCTTTCCAGGTCCCTGTTAAGGACCCTTTTGGCTGTTTCCATCCTACCAAGTGTGCATGTTCCTCAATGCACCCAGGACTCCTGGTCCCCTGGCACACAACCTGGCTGGGCTGAAAACCCAAGGCACGTCACCTCCTCCTTCTGATCCTTCATGCAAATGCACCTGATAAGAAGTATGGAATGTGGATAACCCTATCATTTATTCTTAATGCATTTAGAGGGCTTTAGTGCATTAAATAAGCTTATAGTAGAAGATAATTTTAGAAATTTTAATAATATACATTGCCGCTTAGCAAAGCTATGTGTAGAAGTTACAGTCTGTGTATGCCCAGCTCGGCTTTAATCACTTCAGTAGGAAATGAGACAATCAAAATATGATTCAGAAGAAAGAAATGAGCCAGGGCCTTTCCACTGGCAAATATTAGAAAACCAGACTGATCACAAACAGCCAAGAAAGAGATTTGCGTGCCTTGTACAGAAGGAGCAATAGACCGTTCATATTAGCTACAGATGAATTTGTTTGTCTTAGCAAACGATTTCCTATCAGCAATGTTGGTTTTTTTAAGGTTAAAATAGCAATGTTTTATATTGAAATAAAATAACAAAGCAAAGGTTTCACTCTGAGGCAGTGAGTTGAAGTGAGAGCAACATTTCCTTCTTAATAGACTGACCACTTGCTATCAATCTTCAAAGGAAAATACAATTCTTGAATCAAAACACTTATATTCTTCCTCATTTGCTTTCCTTCTTGTTACAGGAGCTGCTTTGCCAGGTGGTGGTTAGCAGATGAGCAGTTTCCAATGACGTGGCTCCTTTGGACCTGTATTGCTGATGTACATGATATTTAAGGGCTACTGGTCCAGCACAGAACTTCTGGTTGGCACATCCTAACCCTTTCAGAGGGATAGGTGACAACCCCATCAAGAGCACCACCAAAGGAAACCTGAGAAAGCTGCAGCAGCATAGGGATTTATTCCTTCCTGACTTTTCTGGGAGGATTTCAACAGGAGAGGGCGGTGCAGGCACAAGTGAACATCTCCCAGGAAATGATAACAGCATCCTTAATCATAGGTTTCAAGGAGAGAAACTACCTTGGTGTCCCTTCTTCTGGGTTCTCTGAAGGACTGCGTGCTCCATGGGTGGAGTTTACTCTGGACAAGTACTGATTTACAGCAAAGTTATATTTTTCCTAAAACTGTCCTATAAACAACAACATCTGTTAGAGGAAAGAAACGGATATTTTAGGGTTTCTCCTTTTCCATTCAAATTCAGAGAAACAAGTTTTCAGGGGAAACTTGTAGGAGCCTACAGGAAATAGACGGAGCTTTGACACAAACTCTTATCTTGCCTTTTTTCCCCCCAGTTTATTCATCAATTATCTAACACTGGTAATAATCTCCTATACCATGGATAAATTAAGTGTACCAAATGGTTAATATTTTGCAAACTTACTAAACATGTCCTATTTTCCCACGGCAGATGTATCTAAGAGCATCAGTTTCCCATATTGGACAAACATAAGGAGAACTCCCCCATATTTTATCTGCTGCAGTAGGCACCAAAAAGGAGGGTCACGTTTCAAGTCCTCAGACCTTCCTCAGAAAAACAGAGTGGTTTCTCTTTCAAGCCTTCCATGAGGGCCAGGGGAGAAATGGTTAAAAAAAAATTATATTATGGTCAGCAGAGGCAGAATCATGATTTCCATGTTTTTCTTCTTGTCCAGATATGGAATGATTTCTTCTAACAATACAGAACAAAGTACTATTTACAAGAGAAGTAAATTGAGGCTGTGCTTAATCTTTTTCCTTTGCCAACACAATGGAACTGTCAGTAATATAACCTTGAATGTGTTCATTTTCACACATTAACCCTTTGAGTCTTGTAAATATAAGCAGTCTTTTTGTCTCACGGGGGAGAAAGTACATTTTAAACTCCTGAAACAATGGAGAACTGAAATTTTAATTAAAGTTTTCCTTGTACACATCCACGGATAACCCTCTCTTTAGCAAAGAAAAGCCCTTTTTAAAATTAAAGTTATCATGCTGAAATTATTAACATAACTCCTGGGAAAAATGCATAATCTTTGCATATCAAATGCCAAGAGGACTAAGAGAACTATGTTTAATAAATATTATGTTTCCCTTCGAGTTCATACACTCAATCACGCACTGATAGGTGAAGAATATTTTTAAAGGTCCAAGTATTGCAACTTAATAATTTTAAATTTGACTGGCATCCTGGTCTTTGCAGGTCCCTGAAGCTCTCCAGTATTCCCTCCTTGGGATGTGAGCCAGCAGGAATAACTTGAAAAAGACCGGGACTCTCAGATCAACAGCGCTTTTCCACTGCTGCCAAGTTGTACGCTGTCCTGCTGCTCTCAGGTGAATCACTGAGCACATTCATCTGCGCCGCCGAGGGGCCGGTATGCCTGCGCTGCTGCCTGCAGCTTGCCGGTACTGATTTTTGTTCTGTTTTGGGGCAGGGGTGGCATTCTTAGTGGGTGCCTGGGCTAGCTGCATGTTCACACTGTGTGATTCCCACTGAACTAGCACCCATTCGTTATTTGTTTTGACCCCAGAGCTTGGTGTGGGGCTGATTCCTTATTTCATAGTATCAATATTTTGGCATGCAGGGGAAAGAATTTACAAGAGGAAATACAGAAAAAGCTAGGCCCTATCTCTGTATTTTTGAGGCACACCTTTTCAAATCTAACTGTTATCAGGCTTGCTTAAAATCAAATCTCAGTCTCTCTCAATATCCAATAGGGTGGAGCAAAAACTGTTAACATCATTATCTGTTTTGCACACTTAGCAAGAAGACTTAAATGTCACTCCAAAAGAAAGGTTGACCACAAAGCTACCATGGCTGCACAATTCTGCATAGGTGAAGGGAAGACCCAAAAGTAAGAGCAACAGGATTTCATTCAGTCTCCTATATTTATCACCACTCCTCCACCCTGGAATCAGCTATGTCCAGCCCTTGGTTCACAATATATATAACCACGATCGAAGGATACGAAGTCCTTCAGCCCAATTAGGGGATATGTTGATCTGTGACACTCACCTGTCCCTAACTTCTCCTCCCAAAATTCAAGCTGCACTTGCATCCCAGCTGCTGTGGTCCTCAGCCATAACTACAGTTCCTCTATGAGGTCTTCTACCTTGGGAGACCGGTCCTGGTTTAGCCAGTCACCTTAATAGGCATATGTCATCTTTAAAAATAATAATAATAAAAGCAAGTTATGAGCACAGTTGTACCACTTAGCAGCTAAGTATATAGCTAGCTGTATTTAAAAGTAGCCACGACCATCCAGTGAAAGCAAATTAATTATTTAGATAAATTTATAGGATTTATAGGGCAACTGAAGCTAAAGCTAGTTAATTGAAATCCTGATAACAGATTGAAGCCCATGCTAGATCCTATACTGTGAAATGCAAAGTCTTTATTAAATAAAGCCATTAAGGAGGATGATAATCCCTGTGGCCTTAAATATGAATAAGGTGCAATGTAAATAATAAAAGGCAAAAATCCAATTTTCATGCAGTGAACTTTCAAATACTCTGCTGTTTCCATTAAATTACCTTTTATTCAACATATTGCAATGGCACTGAGGGCACATCAGGCTTCCTTGTAATACAATTATTGTTCAGCATAAAAACTAGTTTTTAACTTGAAACAGAAATGTGAAATATTTTATTTGGCTTCTCTCATATGTCAAATGACATGAAAATTGAGAACATAAGCTTCATAGATGCAATAAAAGAAAATAAGCAAAGGAAAAATAAACACATGCAAACAAAAAAGACACAGAATGTGAAGACAAAAGAAAGAAACAGGGTACATAATAGTAGTTTTCCAGTTAATTTTACAGCAATTTAATGCTAGGAAATAGAACAGGAAAACAATTTCAGTGGATATAGGCCAAATGGAGCTGTAGCACACAGAAAAGGAGGTGAAACTCATCAAAGCTCTTTAACTAGAACAAAATCTGGTGTGAAATGTCTGTCGTGCTCCTTCCAAACATGAGGATGATGACAAGAGCTTGAGCGCATCAAGTGGCACAACAGCACAGTGCTCGAGTCTGGAGGCGTGTGATTGCTCCCTGGCTCTGCCGTGCTGGTAGCGGGTCACTATGGATGTGCTTTAACTTCTCATCTACAAAGGGAGCACTGATGTTTACTGTTTTCTATAAAGCATTCTATGGAGTTAAGAAACATTAACTAAAGATAACTCTATTAAAGAACTGGAAACTGTAACATAAGGTCAAGAATTTACTATTATTGTTCAGAAACAGAATATCCCTATTGCGAAATTTAAACAATCCATTAAAGATAAGACTATACTTGCTATGGATGTCAAACAATTTTTCCACTATAAACCTTTCTCCAAATCAAAAGAATTCCTCAGGCAAAGCTGCGATGGAATAAAGAGAAGAGAATGACTCCATATTTATTCAATTCTGTATTCAATTTGGAAGCATTATACCGAAAGAAACACTTCATCACGAAAACGCAATTTTCCTTATAGCATCTTCACTGCATCAAGATGTTTAAGGAATCAACAGTAGACATCTGAACTCATGTAACCTCCCAAAACACATAAACACGCATTTTACAATATTTACTTTTCACTGTCTGTAGTTGTGTTTGCCACGTCCTATTTTCTGTGCCCATTCTCTGGTCATAGAGTCAGAATCATAGAATGGTTTGGGTTGGAAGGGACCTTCAAAGATCATCTAGTCCGACTCCCCTGCCATGGGCATGGACATCTTTCACTAGATCAGGTTGCTCAGAGCCCCATCCAACCTGACCTTGAACACCTCCATGGATGGGGCATCCACAACTTCTCTGGGCAACATGTTCCAGTGTCTCACCACCCTCATCGTGAAGAATTTCTTCCTTACATCTAATCTAAATCTACCCTCTTTTAGTTTAAAACTGTTACCCATTGTCCTATCACTACAGGCCCTGGTAAAAAATATCTCCCCAGAGCCTTCTCTTCTCCAGACTGAACAACCCCAACTCTCTCAGCCTTTCTTCATAGGAGAGGTCTTCCAGCCCTCTGACCATTTTGTGGCCCTCCTCTGAACCCACTCTAACAGGTCCACATCTGTCTTGTACGGGAGACCCCAGAGCTGGACACAATACTCCAGGTGGGGTCTCACAAGAGTAAAGTAGAAAGCAGAAATCAACCTCACTTGACCTGGTGGCCATGCTTCTTTTGATGCAGCCCAGGATACGGTTGGCTTTCTGGGCTGCAAGCGCACATTGCTGGCTCATGTCCAATTTTTCATCCACCAGTATCCCCAAGTCCTTCTCCACAGAGCTGCTCTCAGTCCATTTGTAACCCAGCCTGTACGGATAGTGGTGGTTGCCCCAGGTGCAGAACCTTGCACTTGGCCTAGTTGAACTTCGTGAGGTTCACATGGGCCCACTCCTCAAGACTGTCATGGTCCCTCTGGATGGCAGCCCTTCCCTCAAGCGTATCAACAGCACCGCTCAGCTTCAGGTGTCATCTGCAAACTTGCTGAGAGTGCACTCAATCCCACTGTCTATGTCATTAATAAAGACATTGAACAGTACCGGTCCTAATACAGACCCTTGAGGAACACCACTTATTACTGATCTCCATTTGGACATTGACCATTAATTTGGTCCACCTCTGCTCCAATGCTGTTCACATGCAAAATGGGTAGGGAGCATCTGGCGTTGCACAGAAACTGCTCTGTACCACAGGCAGTCTGCCACCCCGTGCGGAGGGGCTCCTGGGGCCAAGGGGTGATGGCGATGGGGCAGAGAGACAATGTCAAGGGGTCACAGGAGTGATGGCAATGGGGCCGGCTGACCTGCTGCTGCCCCGGTGGCTGTGAGCAGCAAGGGGCACCAGCGGCACGGGACCTCACAGGGGCACAGCGTGGGCCATGGGGGTTTCCTGAGCTGTCACCTCCCATCAAGCCTGAGTGAAAACACAACGCATCCCCCCACGCCCCAAGGGAGAACCAGCAAAACCCCTCCACGGCCCAAACCCACAGGGAGCACAGGGGCGGGGACGCGGCCTCCATGCAAGACCTTTATTACTGGCAAAATTGTTTCCTTTTGTTCCTTGTGTGTGCAAAGAAAGTAAATACATGAAATAAGAGGGAAAAGGCAAATCTATTCATGGCATGCAGAGCAGAAAATAGTAACGCCTGACAGACTTAAAGTGAAGCAACACAGCAACTCCATCAGTGCAAACCATTATCCTGAATAATATTTGCACCAGGTCAATGAAGCAAAGCTATTCGAATGACATTCTTCAAGTTTTTCCTCCTAGGAAGACTATTCCCTTCCAGCAGCACTCTCAAAAACGGCTGTGCTGAGGTGCTACAATATTGCTACTTACTATGGTAGTGATTTCTCACACCTCCCACCAAAACTGAGTCACAGTCCTAAAGAGGCCCCCGAGGCTCTCACATGTCCCTAGGAACAGCTTGGGCATCACAGCTTTTTCTCTCTTAGCTTTGAAATCTGCAGACACTTGGAGCTACAGGGGCTGAAGGGGAAGAGGAGATGGAAGTAAAAAAAGAAATCAATTCATCCTTTCTACTATAGAGAGAGACTTTTGCTCTCTTACCACGTGCCTAGTGGCACTGCCAAGTAGCAGATTACTCACTTTCCTTCATTAATTACTGAAAAAAAGCTACAAAAACCAAAACAGTGTTTATTTGAAGTTCATTCAGACAAAGCTACTAAACAGCTAGGATACTGAACACTACAATGGTCAGGATCTCCCCATACGATTACTTTCTTGAGTCTGCAGCTACATGACTTCAAAAAGTGAAATATTGCTATACAGGCATCTTTTAACGCACTTCATCAGCCAAAGAAACTCTTCAGGGGAAAAAAAACAACAAAAAACCAAAGTAACCTTTAGCATCTTGCCTGAGATTCACTCTGGTCTTTATCTGCTCTCTGCCACTCACTCTGGGTTTACACGCTAATGAGACAACTTCAGGCCGACCACAGTCTTTGCTCTGTGTTTGGCTTCTACTTATTTCACTGGCAGTGGAAAGAAATCACTGATTCGGGGAGTTGGCGTCACTATCTGAAACCTTTAAGTCATGAGTTGACTTGTCAAGGAAGCACATGTTCATCAAAAGCATCAGAGCAGCTGAGGAACCTCAACTCTACCCAGTTTCCTGCGATCTCTCGTTTTAAATGTGAGCTCAGACTCTTTTCACCCCAACCCTGTACCAACAAAAAGCTTCCCTCTGATAGCTATGGAGAGAATTAAATGAAATACGCTTCTCCTACCTCCAAAATCCTAAAAAACCCCCACTTTCATCGCAATTTTCATAACCAGAGGAATTCATTCTCAAGTGATCAAATTAAAGAGGAAAGGGCCCCTCTGACAGGGCAGCATCCTAGTGCAGAAACTACCCAGCACTGCATGAGTGGTACTGCTGAGGGAATTTAAACTTCTATTTTGTATAAAATCTAACAAAAATAACAAAAAGCCAAAACACATTAAAGAGGCTGGAATAACTGGAATAACTCCTGCAATTTTTAAGCCTCGTTTGATGAAAAAATGAAGAACTACAAAGAACTGAAAAACATCACCCATTGGGAACATCCCCCCTCCTGCCCTGGACTGTGCCCCTTTTATTGTCACCTTGGTGCACCCTGAATCCTCCTCCCGTGTTCATGGGCAGGAGGCAGCTGCCACTGCCACTGTTTTCTATGCAGGTGGTGCCCTACATGAAGAGTGGTCAAAACAGGGTGAGCATACGGAGTTTTAATTCGATGACAAATATGCCATGGCACAAGCCCACCGACTCCCTTTCAGCTGTAGCAACGAGGAAGATGCTCATCAGCAACAGTTGCCCATGTCCCTGGTGGGGCAGAGGTTCCCGAGCTCAGAGAGGGGGGAACAGAGACTCAAAAAAAGAGAGTTCAACATGCTCTCCAAATCTTATTAGTCTTATTAGTGACTACACCAAAATGCCAACCTACAATGCTGTCAGGGCGAATTCTCCCTAAACACTCCCCTCATATTTTTAAGATTAAGCTATCGCATGAGCCCTACTCCTACAGGAAACCAAACATCCAAAATTATCATCTCCCATCTTCTGCACGGCCCTGTGCTGCCTTTCAGTATGACTAAATACAGTACAGTCATCCCGTCATTAGCTATGGCCAAGCACACCCCTCTCCCAGAGTCCCCGACCGCTAGCATCACTGGTGACTCGTGAAGCATTTCATCACCCACGTGGAAGGAGCTCATCTTCTGGGTCCCCCTCTGCACCCACCACACAGAAAATAGGGATGATGCCCAGCCTGAAAGCCGAGTTCTGCAATATAGGCTAGAAAGGATGTGTTAATTTGGGAGGTTAACGATTCAATGACCACCCGTGCCTGTGCCTCCACTCCTGATATTGGCAGGTGCCCTGGCCCCCTGAGGAGCAAGGATGCATGTGGAGAGGGAAGGGGGACAGGAGAGCCATAGCCCACCCCCTGGACGGGCTGTTGCTGCCCGCTCCTGCCTGCTGGATGTCTTCGACCAGCGATGGAGCGCTGCAGGACGGGGACGATGACACAGATCCTTTCCTGGATCTTCTGTTATCGCTACTAACAAAGGAGTTTGCTTCTGGAGTTCCTATTTTTAGTAACTTTTTAAAGGTGGGTGAAACATTTGGGAGAGGAGATGCATTAAAGAGCATGACAAACTCCCCCGAGTCCCAGAGAGGACTGTGGTGACTCGATGCACCAAACCCATTTCTGACTTTCATTCGGGGGCAGACAGGGCTCATCATCTCAGACAGGGCTTATTTGCTGCAGAAGGCAGCAAATTCAATGTTATATTTTGTATTTTTTAAAAAAATAGAATAGGCAAAACCAATTCTTAGCAACAGAGATTTTGGCAGTATAAAATTCATATGAAACAAACATTAGAAGCAGAGAAACTGGAAAGCAAAAGCCCTGTGGGTCTGTACACCTCTGCATCTCTTGTAGTGTGCTGCTGGCAAGACAAAGGGAGGAAGACACTGACCTTCCCCTTAGCTACTTGCTTCCTTGTTTTCAAGGCCTGAGATGAGTGCGAGATGGCCATTCAACCATGGGTGTTGAGTTTTTGTTTGTTAATAAGCACAAAATGACCTCTCCCTGGCTGAAGAATATTATTACAGATGCTGAAACGTACACAGCCCCTTCCTTAAAGTGTGCTGAATTATTTTTAACAGTAACGACCACCATGGAAATATATACTCAGATAAAAGCGAGACTGACTGCATGTAAAAGGAATTCCTGTGTTTATCAAAGGAACAGATAAAACTCAAGCTAGGAAAAAATAAAGTTTCCTTTCTGCAATATAGATCAGAAGTACCATACTTTCCTTTTAGAAAATAATTTACTGATTTTTCATTATTAAAAAGGTATGATTAGTTTGGATTTTACATTGCTGCGTGACTGTGAAATATAAATGATCAGATGTTTTCCACTATGATCTAACACCATGATTACCTACACAGCAGAAGAGAATAAGCAAAAAAAAATTCATCTCATGGTTGTCAACTATTATTTTACTGTATTTTATGATGTGTATGTATGACTGTATTCTCCAAAGGCTTTTTTATGATTTGTTTTAGAAAGGAAGTATGCGAAAGAACGAAGCTCTTCACACAAAAACTCTTGGCTGAAACACAAGATGCTCTGGACTGAACACGAAGCTATCCGTGCCTGCCTCTTCCATGGCGCTGCGCCCTCCTCACGTAGAGCCGGCGAGGAGCAGCAGCCCCAGCGCTGATGAATCCTGCCCACTCGATGTGTGGCAGCTCACGCTTCTGCCAGGAAAGCCTGTGCTATTTCTCTCTCTTATCTCGTGACATTTTAGCACAAAATCGCAAGGAGGCTCGGCAGCAAGGACCAGAAGAGCCCATCACGATGGGCCTCAGCATCCTCAAGGGACAGGCACCTCGCAGCAGGCTGGTACCCATTCCTCCGCCTTCCCTCCAGCCAGCTCCTGCTCCCCTTGCTGGACATCCCTCCTCCCTCACACGACAAGCGCAGATCTGTATTTTCGGGGTGTGAGAGGAGGCTGTGTACGTGCACACCTATCATCCCTCGAGCAGGCATGCTCCGTCACAAGGAGTCACTGCGGGCACACGTCCAGAGACGCAGCAGGACCAGCCGCTGCGCCGCGACACAACATACACCCATGCCTAGCACACGGTGACAATACTGCACGATTTACTGAATTGGATATGGACTCAAGAAGAATGCATGGAACAGGCTTTTCTGTCAAAAAACTATACATTCACGGAGATATATATATTACACATACACATACATACATGTATTTGTGTGTGTCTTATTTACAGATAAGTAAATGTTAACGGAAGTCAATCAAAACACAATCAATCAAAATCTTCCTTCTACTTCCTTCTACTTTACTGCATTAAAATAATTAAAAATTCATAAATTATTACTATTATTGGAAATTAAAACATATTGATTTGCTTATATGGATGACAATATAGCAAACCTGATACAAGCTGCAATAAAAGCATTTCAAAACACATAAGAAGGCAGCCAATAAAGAGGCAGCCTGCTAAAAGCTGTTTCAAAATGAAATTAGAAATTAAAAAGTAAATTCATAAAATCATGTCTCTTTATGGTAACTCACAGAGGAGTTTTCAACTGGAATTAGCCTGAAATTAATCCACAAATAAACATGTTCAATAATATTTACTGAAATGATCATTTAGTAAAGTAAATACGATAGTGCCTGTATTTGGCTGACTTCTTGTCTGTCACTCAGAAGGCAATCAGGAGGCAGCACACCAAACACAGCTGCGTCCCCTTCGTTTGGTCAGGACCACAATATCTTCACCCAAAGTCCATCCACAACTGCACAATCAACATTTTAGATCTCTCTTTCCCCCTACCCATCTTGTACCTAAACCCACTTTAATGATACACCAACTGCAGCAATTAATGAACCTTTGTCCAGAAGGGGAAAGACTTTAACTGCTTAATGAGACACTAATACATATTAAAATCAATATTATTCAGATGATGTGTCTATTCTAGTCCTCCCTCTGAAAATAACTGAGACTGTAGGAGAAATGATCATTAGCATTTTGATAACAATCTTGCCAGCCTTCTGTTAAAATATTTTCTCTTTAAACTAAAACTGGGATTTGTTATCTCATGCAAGCAGACCATTCTAAAATTAGCAACAGCCAATTCATATTGGTTTGGATCAGATTTTTTAAAAACTTGGAAAAAAAATTAATGCCAACTTGCCTGAATAATCAGACTCTCATGCCTGTTGCTGAAGCAGCGGAAAGATACTCTAAGCATCGACTAAGAAGCAACCTCTTCCCATAAATACCATTTTTGTGCACAGAAAGGCACTCCTTAACCATATACAGCATTAGTTTCACTTGTCTGATAAATCATATTCCTGATGACAGCCAACACGAGGGACAAATTCCTCACTAACACAAATCCTTAAGGTAGCTTCAAAACGAAACGTGGCTGAATGCTGCAGAGCAGCAAAGGGTTTTGCACCTTTGTCCTGTCGCCTTCGAGAGCGGATGAAAATTCCTCAGCATCCTGGAGTCAAGTTATGTTATGCGATCACCATGGTGAAAGAAAACAGTCCCATCTCTCTCTTTTTTTAATTAGCGAATCCCACAGCCTTCCCTCTTCTGGC
This sequence comes from Gymnogyps californianus, assembly GCF_018139145.2. Taxonomy (NCBI): domain Eukaryota; kingdom Metazoa; phylum Chordata; class Aves; order Accipitriformes; family Cathartidae; genus Gymnogyps; species Gymnogyps californianus. The sequence goes on from NC_059471.1 coordinate 67,894,177, forward strand.
ACCCAGCACCGCAAACCAGACTGCTAAGCCTTCCAGTTTCCAAAACGGGACAAGACAGAGACCTCCTGCAGAAACAGTTTTACAGCGTTCATAAAGACATGTGTCCCTCAGAAACCCTTGCCCTCGGGTCAACCACACGCAAGGACTGGTCGCACCAAAAATCTCAACCGCTCCGACGGGACAAGAAGCCAAACTTCGGCAGGGGCCAACCCATGCTTTGAAAGTGCCAGAAACCAGTTATGAGACAAACTCGACTGCGGGTTTTGCTGTTTAACCCCTCGATAGCTGGCCTGCAGATGCGGAGGAGCGAGCCTGGTGCCAGACACCAGGCCTTCCCGGTGACTCCCAGAAGAGGGGCAGAGGAGGAGTGCAGTCCCATTAGCTCCTTTGGGCAGATATTAGGTTGCCCATCGCCTGAGCTCACAGGTGACCCCAGCTAACAGCGACCAGTGCACAGCAGGTTCTGTGGAGCCGATGGAAGTTATGCCTAAAAGTCTCGGCAGAAAGTGCTCTTAATTCCAGATGTTTTACATTTTTCTCTCTACTTTTGAAAACAAAATGTCTTTTTAATACCAAAAGTAATATTCCCTCCTTCTGTCCTTCCCCTGAACTGAGAGGCATCTCATGTACATGTATCGTTAAATTAATGTTTGTTCTTTTTAACCGAATAAAAAAGTTCAAATTACATGCAAGGACAATTAGATTAAATTATTGGGCACATGCTATGTTTTTTTTTTAAAGCTATTCAAACAATTTTAAAGGTTTTTCAGCAATGCTTTAGCAACATAAGCAAAACTTCCCACAAAGAGGAGGTAACGAGTTTAACATTACTGCTGAGGAAGACAGTAACGGAGCCAAGCGAGTAAAACTAGCACATCAGCAACCCCCCTGCTGCCCCGAACTGTCAGGAGAAGGCATGGCTCAAGCTGTCAGAGGAATCTGAACTGGCAGAAGAAAGAGGATCTGGGGCTGGTAAATGGGGAGAACCAGCTCCCAGGCCCATCTGCACGATGCACTAGAAAGAAATTTTTCTCATTTTTTTCACTCTCCCTTCTTTTTTTTTTTTTTTCCCTTCACTTTCTCTTTTGTGTAATGGTCAGGCCAGTAACTTTCCAGCCAAAGTACCAGTCTGTTCCACGCAAGAGGCTTCTGTAATCAGGAGCAGTTTGGTTTGGTGCCAGACTAGGGACAAACAGGTAGCTTTTAGCTGGCACTGCATTTCCCCATTGCTCCCTCCCCAGCTGCAGAAGCACAGCTGCTGTGGGAGCTGGGGCAAGGCCAAGGTCATGCAGCTTTCTCAAATCCCGTAGTTTATCTTTGTCCAGGCTCTCATGTCCTATTAGAACTAATCTTGGATTCTTCCCATGACAGTTTACCCCAGATTGGGAAAACCTGTTGTAAAATATCAGATTTTAACAAGACCGCATTGAAAACGCTTGCAAAAATTCAGCTTGATATGTGATGAGTGAGTGCTGGAAAGCTGAAACCGCATGCATCCCAAACAGTTTTGGTCCACGGAAGTCACCAAGACCCTGACAACTGAACGAATCCAGTGCAGTAGAGGCCAGCAATTACAATGTTGCAATGCTTAAAGACATTAATCAGAGTGAAATACTAGTTATAACTGGCCTTGTGAAGCTTAAGGAAAGGCTTCTAAGAAAGAGTGATCTACGACTTCGGAAGAAAGCGGCATCCCATAGTTACGGATATTACTGGTGGGTTACTGAAGTGCAAGAGGGAATTATGTTTTTTATCTGAAATTTAAGCAGTGCTTCTTAACAGAGACAACATGAAATGTTGAACAGAATAGTGAAATTAGAGGGGACATTCTAAATACAACAGTGCAAAACTCAAGAAGTACCCAGACAGACTTTTCAAGTTGAAACTACAATGGGATTATTAACCTAAAATTATGAGACAGCGGGGAAAAAAACCTCTAGACTACAAGAAAAGACCTTCCCAGAGCATAAAATCCTCCATGGCATAAATAAAATATTGTTGAAGCATTTTATGTGGCAGCTTATTGACCGCACGGACACAGCTTTGTCTAGAAAGAGCACACGTAGCCTCCCCCTGACCTACAAGTACAGGCATACGACATTAACAGCCAGTGCCTTCAGCTGGTCTGACCTGTTGGGCACCCAGCCAGCACCAGGAGCCTGCCTGAACATGAACTGATAAGATTAGAAACAAAGAATACAGTGTACTGTTACAGCCCATGCACAGCGCTCGTTGCTGCATCCCTGCACCGACGTTTCCCGCAAACAAAGTGCAGCATCTCTGCCAAACCCCATTCAACAGCAGAAAATAACTGTCGTGGCTTCAGTGTATACAATTGGCGCTTTTTAATCTCCCCAAATCCCAGCCTCTCTAGTAATAACTCTGTGTTTGCAGGGCAGCTTCCCTCTGAAGATCGCGAAGCACATGAGGGTGGGTAAGTGCTACTGGGGCAGGTTTTCAGCTGGGAAATGTGAAGCTCAGAAAGTTCACGCAGCTCATCAGAGGTCAATGGCTGCGTTCTGCACGGAACCATGCTCTCTCTTTCTTCTCAGCCTTAAAACCACAGCAGTGCTGTCTCCCCAAACAGCAGAGATTCAGGGGAGGTGGGCAAAAATTGTCAGAATTAAAACGTGCACAGGCTGAGTTGAGCAAGTGTATCTGTCTCTCTTTGAGTAACCAGCTACCAAACACGGAACTCTGTCAAATGCTAAGCGTTGTTACCAGCATTCATCGTGAGTCATTCAGAGGGATGACGTGCAGGGATTAAACTTAGCATTCACATTTGACAGCAAGAGGAGTCCCACAGAAGCATGCCACACTGACACAAACTAATAGGGAGGGTCTGGGGCTAGTGGCATGAAGTCCTCTCTACGGCCCCACAACTTTTCTAGGTGTGACTGAGCCACTTGCTGGCCATCCCGATCCAGAAGGAAAAGTCCACTGTCAACACTGGCACCCTTTGGTCACATCAGGCCCATCACACATTTTTCTAGCTTGCAAGTAAAAGTTAACAGCATCATCCAAAGACAGGTAAAAATACTCCATTTCTGGAAAACATAACGGACATGAAGATGACACCTACAAATGGCAGGTTTTCTGAAAAGCATAAGAGCTCAGCCAATGATAAATTTTTCTGACTCAGCCCCTCAGCAGTCCCCTCTCCTAAGCTCACTTAATTCTGTGAGGACAGCTTTAATTGCTGGCATTTTAAATACTCCTGGCTATATTTTTTGCAATACCCTTTAGTATGATTGTTCATCTCCCGCATTGAAACACATTTTTTAGCCATCTGCCAGACAAAAAAAAAATCCTCAAGATCAGAGACTTTGACACGTGGAATATCAATCCTATTTGGATGGCTTTGCGACATCAGGCACTGGCCAGCCAAACTACAGTATCAGAAGCAAATAAATCAGAAAGAACAAAAGTAAGGTAAGTCCATGGGTCTATGCATGCTGTGCACTGCTGACAAGAATGGCACTCCTATCTGTGCAAATCTGATCATTAAAAAGCCAAGTTGAAGAGTCTCCTCTGTCCAAGACAAAGTGTGTCCCCTACACAACCCACTGCTGCTTGTAACAGATATAAATGCATATAAACGCCAGACTCCATCCGCCTCCTCCTGCGTAACCCAGGGTGGGATCTTCACCCGACAGACAATGTATCCAAGAAGGAAACGCGGCAGCGGAAGATTACTGCAAGGTCTACTCCACGCTCAATCCACTGTAACCAGTGTAGGATGAAGCAGGACCCTCACAAAAAATAATGACTCACTGTCTCTTTTGGAGAATTTCTACAAACAGAGCAACTGAAAAGTCTAGATAGCAAATTAGCGCTGCTCCCTCTGGTTGCAAAACTCCTGTGAAGCCAAGGGGAGTAACCTTTCCCCTTGGTTAGCAAATGGCAGCCTTCCACTTGAAACAGTGAAATAGCTCTGCAAAGCTGATACACAGGAGAAGCATCCAGTGCTACACAAGGGAGCGCAGCCCATCCATCACTTCACTCAAGCACGCTGACACATCATTTTCCTTATGCGCACATCTTACTCTCTACCGTTACCTATACCCCCGTCTGGTAACGCACCACATGCCTATCCATCACTTCGGCCATGTTCTCTCTTCTGGGAAAAACGAGAGACATGTTTTGTTTTTCTAGGTTGTTTCTTTTTCATGCAAATGTTGTTCTCAGTTTGTATAGCAAGCAAGCAAGCAATAAGCCCTGCACCTGGAGTGGGAGACGCCTGGTTTGGGAGGAAATTACTAAAGACTTGCATGCATTTAGCTGGCTATTAGATCTTGAGAACTCCTGAAAAAATTCTAAGTGATGAACTGCAATAATTGTTAAAAAAAACCCCAAACCTCAAACCCCACACTCGGTAAAGAAGGCAGATTTACCATAATGCCTCAACAATCTAAGGGAGCCATTTACTTTGACAGAACCTGAATTCCCCGAGCGGTTTGACAGTGGTAATGGAAACAGAGGAGCCAATAAATTATAACCTTGTGTGTAATGCGCCTACCATTATAAACCACTCTTAGCCTCCTGCTTTATCCCCTGGGGGGGCCACTCTAACAGTTGCTGGATTTCCTTCCCCTCTTTCTTCCAGTGTGCTCTTTTAGCAGTCAGACCCTTTTACAATGTCTAATGCCATACTCTGCATTTACATAGCATCTTTAATGTGAACATCCCAAAATAAGCTATACCATTTAGAAACAGACTATTGGTTTTTTACAGGCTGAAATAGAGGCATTGGGAGACTTAACTGGCTTACCAAAGGTCACATACCACTATATATCGATAGAATCCCAAGTATTTTGCAAGCATATATTAGTAGGTAAACACCACTTCCAGATCTCTCATACTGAAGATGTATACCACGTATCTTAAAACACCTACAGTATTTCAGAAGTGCTTCTGAAGAATGGTCGTGGACAACTTTAGGAGCAGCCCCAGTGCCAGTTCATCCCCGGCCCAGCCCCTCTCATGCTGGGTTTCAGCACTCTGGATAGACCAAGTCTGTGATAAACTATGGGAAATGAAGGATCAAAGACCGGATAAAGAAATACAAAACCCCCAGAGTTTTGCCAAAGTGATAAACAACATTCATCGATTTTAGAAAATACCGTCTACGCAAAGACTTCCCCGAAGTATAAGGTGTAGAAGTAAAACACAGGTGTAATAGCAACACGGAAGCTGGCCCTGCTCTGTCTTCTAAGGTTAATTAAAACTCTCAGAGAAACAGATCCCTGGTGTGATTCTAACATATCAGTCCGAGGATCTGGGCAAGAGTGAAGTCTGATAGAAGTGACCTTGGCTCTCTGCCATTACATCTCACAATTAGCATTTTCCTTCCTAACCAAAAAAGCCCATAATGGTATGCCCCATTTTATATACCGCATTACCTAAACCGAAAGGTATTAATTAGTAAAATAGCGTAACTTGCGTTTAAGCCCCAGGCAGCAAATCTACAGCAATTTCTGAAATTAAAAAAAAATGTATATATCATAAAGAATCACTTCAGCTCTCTCCAAGGGAGCTAAGCTGTCAAAGACCAATGTAAGACCGAAAGGGATGCAATTCTGCTCTTCACTATCAGCCTCAAAAAGCCTAATTCTAGGCTGGTTTGTACCATCTATTGTTTAGTACAGAGAGAGGTGCTGTACTCTTGTCTCCAGGATAGCTCAGCAATCAGCTGTATCAGCAGCTCCAAGGAGGATTATTATCCCCTGCTGCTTTTTTTAAAAGCAGATTAGTTCAGACTTTCTTTCACTGTAATGAACCTTGTAAGGATCAAGCACATTGCATTGATTTTCTGGATAAAATTGTGCGGTCAGTCAAAAGGCCAAGCAAACAGTTTCACAGACACACTCTGCCCCAGCAGACCCACTGCCCCAGAATCACCCATTAGCTCCAGCAAGGGGAAAAAAATTGCAGTTGTTAACCATAAAAGCCAAAATGTGATTCTTAGGTCATGTGTAACCTCGCTTTCTATCAAATTCAGATGGGTAACAACCCACACAGCAACAGACAGCAGAACTGAAGATGCTCACCGAAGGCCTATTCAATCAAAGGCAGAAAATGATAGAACGCAATGTGGTTTTATTTACTATATGATATCTGCAGTAATGGCTAGGGAAGTAACTTCTTAAAAATCTGCCAATTTATGGTAAAATGATGGAAATTCAACTTCCCTAAAAATTTGCATTAAGATATAGAATTACTCTCAAGTAACTTTCCCCATCAAACATTTCCTTACATGCACACCCTCCTGTAACATCCTAGCTTGACTAGGATTTAAAGATATGAAAACCAGACACTGTCTTCTTGCTGGATGGTCACAAAAGCCTGGTCAGGGTGCAAGAGCCTGCCTCCACAACACAAATCCTGCAGGTACAATAAGCCTTCCATGCAGACCCTACCTCCTGTAAAAGACTACTATCTGGACACGAAACCAGACTGTGAGGATACTGTATTTTAAACTACCTAATGAATGCAAACTTCCCTTTCTGTAATGCTGAAACTCAAGATGACAGGAGTTGTCTGATATGACCAAGCCGCAACCCTAAGTTTAGTTGGAAGACAAATAAGCAAAAAAGCAGCAGGCAGAATCCCACTGCCTTTTTTCTTCTTTAAATTTGACAAATCGTTATTAAATACCTGAAGATCACTGCGGTCTACAGCTCAGTAATAAAGGATCTACCCTTCCAGAAATATGGCCAAGCATATTTCACTTCAGACTCCAAAACTGAATTTTATGGAACAATGTATGGCATTTGCCATCATTTCCTGTAGGCAAAACTTCAAAATGCTGGTACAGGTCTATTCATTTTTCTCAGAAAAAAATGAATTAATTGAAACGTTTACTACAGCAATACAACTTCACAAGGAATCTCTGCATTGACCTTTCCAAATCAAAAGCCTGTACACTAAACTACAGCTCAAGCAGATTTCATGAAAGATCAAAGACAATTAAATATATCCACTATATATATGACGTTAGAAATAAGATGAAGTTCACAGTCTGCAGGGCATCTCTGTTCCAAAGTCTCCTAAAGAGGCCCTATAGTAAATTTTATCCTATCGAATTATACAATAATACAGAACACTGGGAGGAATTGATCTTGTCCCCTCTGAGTCAATGCAACCCTCACCATTGATTTTAAAGGGAGCAAGATCGGGCACTCGATTGCAGTTTTAAAATAAATAAATGCATATGTTGCAGTACTCTCCTTCAATAAATCACACACCTTATACATAAAAATGAAATTACATTCCCTTGGGAGGGGAAACTTCAGCTTCAAACCCCACTCAATTCTGGCTGTCAGAAGGACTCTGCGTGGCTGTAACCGCACACGCAGCGCCCCGGGAGCGGAGGGGAAAACTCGGGGCGAGATGAAAGCACCGGGTACCTGACCGGCCAAGTATTTCTAGCGACTTATCCCCGCAGGCAGCCCGAGAGCGGGAGCCAGCTCCTGCCTGCACCTGACAGACACCTGGCAGAGGCCGACACGCCGAATAAAAGCGCTTTCGAGGCACTTCGTGGTTCTTAACTCCGGGAGCCACGTCCAGCTCTGCTACCCGGGGGCTGCCCCGGGGCCCGTCGGTGCGGCAGCTGCCAGACAGCCGGTACGAGCCCCCGCGGGGGTCCCGGGGCCGCCCCGGCCCCTGCCGCCACCCGGGGCCACCCGGAGCATTTTGAGGACATCCCAGGCCGAGCCTCCCCGAGCCTCTCACCTTTCCATCAGGGGGGCAACCTCAACCGCCGGCCGCGATGCGCGGGGAGACGCTCCCCCCGCCGCGGTGCCCCGCCGGGGGGACAACCTCCGCCGCCCCGCGGGACGTCCCGCCGGCAAACCGGGACCGCCCGGCGCCCCGCGGGGACGCGCACACGCCCGGCCGCGCTCCCCCCGGCCCGCCCGCCCCCGGCCCGGCACCCACCTTTCCCAGCAGGGCGCTGCGGCTGGCGGCCGCCAGCTCCCGCAGGCTGGCGGCGGCCGAGGCGGCGGCGGCGGCGACGGCGCTGGGGGCGGCGGCGGGCTGGGGGTACGCGGGGGCCGCGGCGCTGGGGCTGCCGCTGGCGCCCCCGGCGGCGCGGGGCCGCTGTCGGATGCCGTCCAGGAGGCGGACGAGGAGGATGTTGGCGGGCAGCTCGTCCACGCCGCAGCCCACCAGGATGCGGCACTCGGGGCAGCGCAGCTCGTGGCGGGAGCTGACGATGCTCTCCAGGCAGCGGCGGCAGAAGGTGTGCTGGCACGGCAGCACCTTGGCCGTGGTGTCCAGCCGCTCCAGGCACACGGAGCACTCCAGCAGGTCCAGCAGCGACGACTCGTCCATCGCCGCCGCCGCCGCCGCCGCCGGCTCCCGCTCCGCCGCCGCTCCGCCGCCGCTCCGCCGCCCCCTCGCCTCCGCCTCCGCCCCCGCCCCGCCGCCGCCGCCTCCGCCTCCCCTCCGCGGGGCAGCGCAGGGCTCCGACGCCCCTAGGGCCGCCGCGGCCGGCGGCGGCGGCGGGGGGGGGCCGGCGGCGGCGCGGCGGGGGCCATCGGGGCGGCGGGGGTGCGCGGGGAGGCGGCGGCGGCGGGGCTGCCCCCGGCGGCGGGCCGCGGCGACCTCGCGGGCTGCCTGGGCGGCGCTGCCCACCGCCGTGCGGCGCAGCGGCGATGCCAGCGGCGCGGAGCGGAGCGGAGCGGTGCGGTGCGGGAGGAGGGCAGCTGCCTGCCCGCGCCTCCCCCCGCCGCCCGGCGCGGCTGGGCTCGGCTCGGCGCGGCTCAGCAGCTGCGGCGGGGCCCGGCGCGGCCCGGCGAGCCGCCCGCCGCGCCTCCGCGCGGGGCGGGGAGGGACGGGGAGCCCCGGGGGGGCGCCCGCGGCACGGCGGCCGCCCCGCGGGCGGTCCCCGCCCGCCCCAGCGCCTCGCCGCCGCTCCATGGCTCCCTGTAACCCGACTCAGCAGGGCTCACCGCCCGCCTTCCTCCGCCGCGGCTCCCTCCTCCTCCTCCTCCTCCTTCTCCCGGCGAAGGCTGCCGGACGGGCCGTGCGGCGGCACGCTACCGGGGGCAGGCGGACGAGACCCCCTCGGGGAAGCCGAGGACACCCGGGCGGGGGCGAGCCCCTGCAAGCCCGGGCCGGGCCGGGCGCCCCGAGGGGAGCGGGGGTCGCGGTGGCGGACGGCTGAAAAGGGGTCCGTGGGCACAACCTGCCCCTCGGGGGAGCAGCGCCTGCCCCGCGGGCCGGGAGCGGGGCCGGGGTCCGCGCCGCCGTCCGGCCCCGCCATCCCTGGCGGCGCGGCGCCCCCTGGCGGGCGCGGCGGGGCGCAGCTCGGGGCCCCGGTGCATCGCGCACCCCCACCCCGCCCCGGGCTCTTCAGCGCGTCCCCAAATAATCGTACTTGAGTCGTTATTGAGCCGGCGTCGCGCCTCTTCTCTCTGCCGGGTGTCCTGTGCTCCAGCCCGCTGCCCGCCCCGGTGCGGTCCAGTCTCCAGCCGGTACCCGCGTCCCGGTTGCAGCAGGACTGTGCCCGGGGTCCCGTGTGAACTGGTGCTCAGGCCCTGCTGGAAGAGGCGAGACCCTGGCATTTTGGAGGGTGTACACATCCATGGTGTATACTGACCACGGGAGATTTTAAAAAATAAGGTGCAGCCACTTGCACATGTGGAATATGAACAGAACTTCCCCTTAGAGAAGCTGCAGGAGAAGCCTTGTTCTTCAGATAAATGTTTCTTTTGAAAAATCCCTTTTTGGCTAACGTTTGACTATTAGTACGATTAAAGGGCCCACTTAAGCCAGAAGCTACTATTGAAATACATCATAATTTTGCCAAAGAGAATTTTCATTTGTGGTCCAACAGAAACCCAAGCTTTCTTCTGTACCTGTGCCTGCGGTGTAACAGAGCACTTTTGGATTTCAGGATTGCAATTCAAGCGCTTGCAGAAGCCCTCATATTCCTCTCTCAAGTGAAACCTTTAAAATTGACTTTTTGTGAGAGTTGTGTGAGGAGGGCTGCACAAAATCTTTCTGTCAGCTTTATGACTCTACAGTTAACTTCCGATGTATACAGCCGGATGACTCTGTTGTGATAAGGGTAATCTAGACACTGTATAGTAAAATTTACTAAATTTCAGTGTGCAAAAAGCCATGAATCTCTTGCTGCTCTTGTGTTCCTCTAGAAGAGAAGGAGTAAGTGTACAGCTAAAGAAAAACTCCTGATGCAGAGCTCAGATCATTATTTGTTGCTGAGTAATGTCCAGCAATCTAACCTATGTCCTTGCAGAAAGAAATTCCAAACTCAACAGTTTTAAACTATAAATAATACTGATGCCTGGAGAAATGTTAACTACAGTATCAAGGACTGGGGCTTTCTCTGGAGTAAAACTGTTAATTTAGGAAAAAGGAGTAATGGAGAACCTTTAAGGATAAAAGGCATTGCTACAGCAAGGAGAGGGAAATACTAAAAGATCTGTAGTGAAATGTGTAATTGTTTCAGCACCTCAGATTCCTTCCTTCAAAGGTGAAAACTTGAATATCACTGTCAAAACATGTAAGCCAAAAGCACTCTGTTACACACCAGTGTAAATCCAGAGTACCTCCAGTGACTAGAAGGACACTTTCCATCCATCCTTGTGGTTGCTCCAGGGCTTGCAGCCAAACCAACCTGTCACCAGGTCTCCCAGTGTTGCCCAGCTATATATCCCCAAATCAGGAAAAACACTCTGGACAACCAGCATCCAAATATGATGAGAGGGTCCCTTGACATTGGGACAGCTTTAAAAAGGTGTAGATGTGCAAACCATTTATTAGTCAATAGAAGAAATTGCTAAGACACTTAAAATGAGAGTCTGTTGTAATTCACCTGTAAAGCATCCTCTTGAATACAAGCTGGTTGCCATCACGGAGAAGCAGAAGCAAAGCTACAGCAGATCCCTGCAAGGGGGAGGAGGTGAGGGAGTTCTCAAACCACCCCGGAGGACCACACGTGAGGGAGGGAGTTGGTGAGGGACACCGAGGAGGATGGAGAAATGGGCAACCAGAGAAGGACAGGGAGAAGGGGACATGAGAAGAAAAAGAGGTGAGGAAAAAGGAAGGGAGGCAACGATTAAAAGAGGGAAAGATTTATACGGAAATTACACAAGGGACTAGAGACAAGTAAAAGCACACTTCTATGAAAAGGAGGGAGAGACTTGTGAGTTGGGCTCCAACTAGAAAAAACACCTCCTGAGTGTCTGAAGAGCCTTTGATGTCAAAGAAGTATTTTCATGCTTAAAAGTTTAGCGTGTGTTTGTGCGCTTCCCTGTGCCTGGGCCTAAATGATAGTTAGGCCAGGCCTGAAGGAAATGAAAGAAAAAAAAAATCATCACACATACTTTCTCTTCTTGCCAAAGGGACCATGGGAAATATTACATTAAATATTAAGAAATTAAACACTCAGATTATTAAGTTTGGAAATAGAAAAAAGATGAAACACTCAGAAGCCTGAGATAAAACACATAGAAAGGAATGGAAAGGGATACAGGAGGTGTAACAGGTTTTGGTTTACTTTAAAGAAATGTGGATTTTATTAATTTCCCTGTCCCAGCTGCCAAAACATCTAGCTTCAGATTATAAGTATAAAGTGATTATTTGTGAACTAATTAAGTAATGTGATTAACACGGTTCTTAAGCAGAGGTGCTGTTCTACACACAGAGAGGGAGCTGCGCATTTTGCCACACGTCTCTTGGTAAGTGTGTTTGAGGAGACAGCTGATAAGCAACTCCTGTTTCAGGCTATGGAAGCGACTTCACTCCCATGGTGGATGAAACAAATCCTTCTTGATGCATTAACTTTGAAGAGTACCTGGAGACAAAAAGAGACTCAAAAAGGCAAAATACTGTTGCAGGAGAGTGGAGTGATATTGAAGCATTCCAAGACTTCGTTTGTAGTTGTCCTTAAATTATAATAACGTACTAGGTATTGCTTAGTGTCTCAATTAAAAATAAAAAAAACCTGTCCTGCTTTCCTGGTTCTTTTCCTTGCATCATCTTTCTTGCTATTCAATTCAGAACAGGAGGGACTGACAGTTTTTGCTGTCCATGGCTGTACCTACGCTGGTTTCAAAGGCATTTTCTGGGGACAGTATGTGGATGTTACACCTTCAGCTTTGCCTTCATATATTTGCATGCTGCTCCTGAAAATGGCTAACTCGTTTCCAGTCTTCTACCAAATGGGATTCGCTTATATAGAAATTATTCTCAATCCTTGCTTATATGCTTGCTCTGCTTGTAAGGGTCTACAGCACAATAACTATTCAGTTTGCACAGCTAGGGAACATTTGCCTACTAAATAACAACGAGTAGCTCTTATTTGTGTGATTCTTTCCAAGCCTGTAAAGCATTATAAGAATGGTAAGCATTATTATTTTAGAATGAGTCAATGTAATTAAACTTGCGGTGGAATGCACAGCAGTCCATTTTTACTATTGCATTTTCTCTATATGTTTAAATGATCATTCAATTATGCTTACATTACTTGCTTTATTTACATTTAGGTTCAAAAAATTAAAGCATTCTTGGACTTCTGAAGTGAATGATATTAATACTAAGCAGAGGGAAGGAGGGGGACTTGTCAGCTCTGTCTTTTCTTCCTTTTGTTGGACCTAAACAATCTGGTATATCTAGGAAAAAATACCAAACTGATTTCAGACCATGGTAATACTTCTGCAAAATGGACAAGTTTGATGATGGGATCTTCTGTCTGCTCCTTTGACTGGAGATGAGATTTTTGATTGAGATCTATCTATCTACGTATACATCCCCCTCCATCGTAGAAGCCTAGCAATAGCTCTGCAGAAAGGCTTTTCTTACACATAGAGAGGGTAACCTCTCTGTTGCCTGTCAAAAGACAGATTGTGCAGAATCAGTGGCTGAAAATCCTTATGGAAGCTACGGCAGGACAACTGCCCCCAAAGTACATTGGCTGTTACGATACCTGTCCTGGCAACGTATGTGTGACAGCTTACCCTTGCATCAAGGTCTGGAGAATGTATCTGAGATCCCCCATATAAGACAGTCATAGAAAACCCATTCAGTTGGACTCTGGATTTTTTTCAATGCCAACTTAAAAGACCAGTTAAAGAGGATGTATTCCTTAAATTTCTCTTGACAGTATTTTAACACTGAAAAGAAAATCTTTCCTCGCTTTGTGTTTAACCACAACATTGAAATCAGGAAAGAAAGAAGGACATCCATATATCTCCTCTGTCTCCTTACATGCATGCTGGTCATGTTGGCCACAGGTCAGAAAGATGTGTGTTTAACACTGCAGTGGAATGGCAGCAGATGTTCATCCAGGCTCTGCAGCTGCCCTGCCTTATCTTCCCCAACAGCCCTGGCTGGCTGTTCTGTCCCCTCCCTTGCAGCTTGCCGGTATGTTCAGTGTGTCTTCATGAAACTCATCCAGATGAAAAATAACCCGGAAAAAAAAATGCAAAGAATTTTGACCATAAAAATGACAGATAAATGTTAAAACTCTATACATTAGGAAAATGACTGTGTTATATTGTGGTTTTGTTTCAATAAACTTGTGAATTAAAATGGCACTTCCTCTGAGAATACATGGTGTCCATTGCCGGTCTCAGTACAGCAGCCTATCAAACCAGTGCAGTTTTTCAACAAGTTTTATCACATTCCTTGTAGTTTGGGTTTTTTAAAGATGTGGATGGAGACAAGCCAGGCGTTGTCTGTTGTGCAGCTCTCACTACACATCTTGCCCTCCTGGCAGGGCACTACCCTTCCAGTGTGATTATACAACATTCCTTTTGCATGGTTTTGAAGATGCATCTTGGGTTTTTATAAAATTAAAACTTCAGCTTTTACTATAACTTTTTTTTTTTGAAACGGCTGAAAAATAGCTTCAAACATTTCTGAGACTACCTTCTTTGCAGTAAATTTGGCATAAATGATGCAAGGAGCTTTTAATCTTTGTGGAAATGAGCTTGATGGCATCAGAGGCTGAAGAGGAATATAATTCTAGTCCTGAGGAACTTTCTCAGGTCACAACTATAGTGACACCCATTAGTTCCTTGCCCTGTCTCGGAGTCAGTTACAGTTCTGAAAGATGATAAAAAATACGTTCTATTTCTTTTCTCTTCTTCGTACATCATAAATTTGATATAATTGTCTTCACTTGGCTACACAGATTTTTCTTAAAAATTGAAAGAAAGATACTTCTGTTAGTGATGAATTCATTTACTGCATTTATTAAAATACTTTTTCCAGTTCGTTTATTTCTTCCCACTAATTCATATGTAAAATTAACAGCATCTTTGAGGATATCTGACAAAGTCTCTGTATTGGGTTTGCATGGCAAGGTTTTGGTAGCAGGGAGGCTACAGGGGTGGCTTCTGTGAGAAGCTGCTAGAAGCTTTCCCCATGTCCAACAGAGCCAATGTCAGCCAGCTCCAAGATGGACCCGCTGCTGTCCAAGGCCGAGTCCATCAGCGACAGTGGTAGCACCTCTGGGATAACATATTTCAGAAGGGGAAAAAAAACCCTGGGCAACCGCAACTTCAGCTGGAGAGAGGAGTGAGAATATGTGAGAGAAACAACTCCGCAGACACCAAGGTCAGTGAAGAAGGAGGGGCAGGAGGTGCTCCAGGTGCCGGAGCAGAGATTCCCCTGCAGCTCATGGTGAAGACCACGGTGAGGCAGGCTGTCCCCCTGCAGCCCATGGAGGTCCACAGTGGAGCAGATATCCACCTGTAGCCCGTGGAGGACCCCACGCTGGAGCAGGTGGATGCACCTGAAGGAGGCTGTGACCCCGTGGGAAGCCCATGCTGGAGCAGGCTCCTGGCAGGACCTGTGGACCCATGGAGAAAGGAGCCTACGCTGGAGCAGGTTTGCTGGCAGGGCTTGTGACCCCACGGGGGACCCATGCTGGAGCAGTCTGTTCCTGAAGGACTGCACCCCGTGGAAGGGACCCACACTGGAGCAGTTTGTGAAGAACTGCAGCCCATGGGAAGGACTCACTTTGGAGAAGTTCATGGAGGACTGTCTCCCGTGGGAGGGACCCCACGCTGGAGCAGGGGAAGAATGTGAGGAGTCCTTCCCCTGAGGAGGAAGGAGCAGCAGAAACAACGTGTGATGAACTGACCCAAACCCCCATTCCCCGTCCCCTGTGCCACTTGGGGGGAGGAGGTAGAGAATTTGGGAGTAAAGTTGAGTCCGGGAAGAAGGGAGGGGTGGGGGGAAGGTGTTTTTAAGATTTGGTTTTATTTCTCGTTATCCTACTCTGATTTGATTGGTAATAAATTAAATTAATTTTTCACCAAGTCGAGTCTGTTTTGCCCGTGACAGTAATTGCTGAGCGATCTCTCCCTGTCCTTATCTCGACCCACGAGCCTTTCGTTATATTTTCTCTCCCCTGTCCAGCTGAGGAGCGGGAGTGATAGACCAGCTTTGGTGGGCACCTGGCATCCAGCCAGGGTGAACCCACCACAGTCTCTTCTTGTGGTACTTCACTGAGACGAGAGTGTGGATACACCGCAGCCGCAGGGAGAGCACGCCCCAGCTGGCAAAGCTGCACGGTTGCAGTAAGGCCACCCCGCTAGCAGAGGCCCAGGTACGGCATTGTAGTTATTCCTCCGTTATGATTTTCTTGTCATAACTGTGAGAAGACAAACTATGTCATCACTGTCCGACCACTAATGAAATGCCCATCCTGCTGTTTTAGAGAATTTTGTTGCAGGGAAAAAGAAGAGATTGCTATGGTTAATCTATACATTTCTAATTGCGAGGGTTTTAAGAGTTTAAAATTAGCTGTTTAATCTTCTTGTGTTGCAGTTGTTTTTAAAGGCCCGGTTGCCAGTAAACTTACACTTGACATCTGAATTTCTCAGATTTGTGTGCCCTCATAGAGACTGGACTGTGTTCAGCTGGGGACAGTTAATATTTCCAGTTTTAGTCAGGGTTACTCAATTACTCAACTTACAGCAGCCAGCCAAGAAAACTGATTTGCCTGGAGCCCTGGGTTTTTTTTTTCCAGAGGCCCATCTTGTGCATATCTGGCCGGTACTGTAGAGGCACAGCAGTTGTGTTCGTGTCCCCAGGGCAGCCGCGGTGCCCGGGAGGCTGGTTGTCACCTCTGCAAGGGAAAACTCCAGGTCTCCCCTCCCCAGCAGGGCCTGAACCATCGTGTTATCAGTGTTTTCCTCAAACTTCAACCAGCACACCCAGCCAGCAGAAACTGCTGCTGCACCATCAGTTAATCGATGCGTGATCGAGTTAACAAGCCATCTGCAGCTAAAACATGAAAAAATACCGTGCACTGTAAAATTCTTCATTTCTGTGTCACACTTTTGACTTAACAAATGGGGTCTTTTTAAAAGGAGAATTGACTTTTCTTGCACGTGGTTCAGGAATAACTTTGACTTTTATTTGTAAAAGTTTGGAAGAAAGAGGATTAATTACCATATGTAAGAGAGAACATGTGTTCTTTCGATCAGCATTGATTTCTTTAAATCAAAGAAGGAAAACAGCAACCAACAATGCTGCCAAAATAAATGTTTAATGGAGCACAAGGTTGTAATTTTCTCTATAATGAGGCATACCATCTCTAGGAACAAAATGGGTACCATCTCTGCAGACAGGCATGTACTTAGAAACATAAAAACGCAATACGCAGAGAAGTCTTCACAGTTTCAAGCTAGACAATACAGGCAGGGAATAACTCAATAGACTTTATTAATATTCAAACAAGCAGCTGTCAACACTTCATCCCACAACAAGCTGAAGCTCCTTACATAGCTTTTACTACCGTAATAGTTGGGTTCATTGCAAGTAGATTGAAAAACATGCAATACTAATGAATCCTCCCTGCTTCTCCTGGCCTACCATTTAATCCTTCTTAAAGTGAAAAACATTTACTACATATGCAATTCCACGCTCCCAAGAGGCTGCAGGTTCAAAAGAGACGTTTCAATTTTGTTTCTTAGCAACATACGTACAATAAAAGTGAAACACTATACAAACTGTAACATGTTTGTGTTGTTTTAATCTATAATGCAGTACTTTGCCAGTGCTAAGGAAGTATGCTGCTACAAGATCTTTACAATGTCTTCTATAATTAGACGTATGCATTTTTTGTTCTCCCATGCTAGATTACCTGCTGAAAAATATATTTCTGAAGACACTATAATGTATTCATGAATAATAAATAAAGAGGTAAGTTCTGCTCTAATAAGGGCACACTTGCCAGGATTATAGTGTGGTCTGTTACATAGGAAGAGATCTTCTGATGTTTCATTCATAAGCAGCATTTGGGCATCTTGCGAGGACATGATTTCTAGAATAAGTGTTGGCCAGCTGGGCTAAAAGGATTTGTACACCACTTATTTCTTGGAAGGACAGTAGGCATGGCTTAATATTTTCTTCTCCCCTCTGCAATGGCTGACTTGATGTCACCAAGACCAGTTTTGTGGTTTCTCGACTTTAATGTCATGTCGAGGAAGAGGAGGAGCCAGCCAGGTCTCCAAAGGCACATAGAGAAATATGCCCTACAGAGGAGCTTTCAAAATTTCACTCACTGCAACTATAGCTCTTCCCCTCCATCCTTTGGCATAATTGCTTCCCCAGTGCCTGCAAAGAGGAATAGGAAACATGGTATTTAGCTTCTTCCTATGTTTTTTATCCTTCTCCTGTATATATTTATCTTTAAAATTCAGAAATTACTCATCTCTAGAAAAAATGTAGTACTTGTATTCTGTAAGTGCCTGGTAATAACAGTTCCAGCACATGAACACTGCATTTTCAACAGGCAAATATTAGAAAGGTGGAAACGACAAAATTCACTATATAAAGAAGTGCTGTCTTGTTATTTAATGCAGTATGCGAGATAAAAGAAAATAGCATAAATGGTGTCCTGTTTTCCATCAGCTTGGAAATACCCGATTTAAGAAATGCTGCAACGTTTCCAGTTCACACGATTCACCTTTCGGGGGAACCTTGTGCCCCGTTCCTCTTCATGCTGATCTTATACCTCATGTTCCCTACCTTAGGCACTGCTACAGACTAAATCCTATTTTCTAGCAGTGTGAGCTGAAAAAATCAGTCTGAAATATGCAGAGAAAACTGGTTTGAGGGGAGGCCCATAGGTATCTAGCACCATAGACACAGCTTATGAATTATTTAACATTGAATGTAGCTAAGGAAAACAATACCACCCAGAAACACCAGGTGGAACTAGGAGGAGAGGAAAGAAGGAAAGAAAGAAAAAAATCCTCTTTATAGTTTGCCAAGTTTTCTGAAGAAGCACTTTTTCTAAATGCAGTCTTGGTAGAAAATGACTTATTTACTTATGTTTCACTAATTATCAGCTTCTCTGGATGCATACAAAATTTAACAGACTGATTGGCTCTTTAAAGCAAAGAAGCAAACAGTCTACTCAGAAATAATGAATATGATAACTCAGCCTAATATGATAACCCAGCTTGACACCTCCCTCTGCATGCAAAATTTGGTGGCGAGACATAAACCACCCTCATACTGTGCTCTAATTACCTGATTTTTTTTAGAAAAGCTGAACACTTAGTAGCTCTTGCTGAGGTCAACTGAAAGTTGTGGTTGCTGCCTGCTTTTGTAAATGAGGTTATAAAAGTCAACAAGCTCCGTCAAAATAGCGGAGGAAATGAATCACATGGTGAAAGGGCACAGTTTCTCTCGTGGAAATAGTTAATTCAGCTGACTTGAACCATCTCTATAACATAAAAGAAGGAGGTTTTTTCCCTAGTAGAGACCAATGCATTGCAAGTCTCTGTGGACCAATAGCTACCCCCTAATTTGCACTTAAACCCTGAATAGGAAATAACCCTCAGCGGTAGTGAAATGCTGCCTACACGTTTTGCAGAGGGCAAGGAGCCAAAGATAATCCTGAAGTGAAGTTTTGGAGCAGCCTCTGCTTCTTGCCTCATGGAGAGCTGTCAGAGGAGGAGGTGCTTTGTGGCGGCAGCTGCAAATCCTCTTTGTCCTCAGTAAATAGGAGGGGTGCACATCCATCTCTGTATAGAGAAATTATATTAGGAAGTACTTCAGATTTTGTATCCTTAGCTTTTGCTTCTGCAGGAAACACAATTGCAAGATCCTGAGATTTGTAGGATTCAGCAAAACGGACGATAAAATCTTCCACTGCTGTTCATGTGCCCTGGGCCCATTTTTATAACTTTACATTAGTTTTGATACCCATTTAGATATCACTGTTAAGCTTCAAGTGACTCCGCAAGTTGAAATATTAAAATTTTTTACCATTAAACAATCCAGCATACATTTGAAGGTTTTTTTTTTTTTTGTATGTCAGTGCATTATGCTCACACAGGCACTAATAGCAAAACCTTAAAAATTCCGTTTCTGTTTAATCAGAAATACTTACTGGGGAAATTGTGTAAAAAATGCATTGCCTGTAATACAGTAATTAATCAAGTATTCAGTGGCCAGCATTCAAGGTGTTTTTCTTACGTGTGATATTTACATGGAGACATTCATATTTCCTCCTCTTCCATAGTGAAGAGTGATCATTCGTACTGGGTTTTCTGTATGAGCACCCCTTCACAAATCAGCATTCACCCTTCATACACTTCTCTGGGATTTACCTTCCTTGTGAGCATTACAAGCAGAGAACTTCTTTGCTAGATCACTTGCAGAAAGAAAACACAAAAAGGTCTTCAATATAATCAAAGCACATTTTCTTTCATTTGCAGAAATTCTCACTATGTACCCAGCTTTCTATTAAAAAAAAAAAAAGGTGTTTCTTTCTACTATGTTAATTTTCCCCTTTTTATTTCCCATCTGAGAAGCCAAATTATAATAGCTTATAACTGGAAGGCCAGTTCGTACTGTCTTACTCCTTCTGTAATTATTCACCCTTGTGCAAAAAACGTTAATGTGGCCCAGCAGAGCAGCATTTATACCTCATTTGCAGAGCATAAATTATGTAGTCCAGGGTATTGCACATTAGGTTTTCCACCCCATAATTTAAAACTGAACATAATCAATAAAATTACAGACTCTACAACGTTGCCTTTCCAGACCACATTTGCATGTTGTCGATGCTACTGTGTGTTGTAAAAATCTGCACACAGAGGAAATGCTGGTGCAAGAAGACAATAAATTTGAGAGAAGATCTTCTTTCCCCCAGCAAAATCATATCATAAACTATTTTCTCAAAAAATTTGGCTGGGAACTCACCTCTGCTGGGCTAATGCACAACGTAATAGAGGTGTTTATAACCAAACACTAGTTTACAATAGGTATGCAAGTAATAACATTTAATAAATATTACTAGAAAATTATACACTTTAGTCAAAAGTCAGGTTGTTATTCAGGAGCAACACCATCACATGCTTTTTTAGGAAGTCATGCAACAAAAAAGTGGAAAGGCAATGTAATGTGACCTCTGTGACAGTGGGGCTGAGACTGATTTAATCACTTCATGCTGCCTGTTTATGCAAATGGATCAGCCAAGCCCTGTAATATTAACACTATGGGCCAAACTACTATAAATATTTCTGACAAAATGAGCTGGGAAAAGACATAAAGCTTTACTGCTTCCTGCTTTTACTTTGACTTCAATATGCTAACAAATGTTAACAATATGCTAAAATGCAGAGCTTGGAATATAAAGGTATCCCCTCAGCTCTCTAACAGACAGGAGAAGGAAAGATGCCCATCAAAGACTGCAACTCTTCAAGATGCGCTGCCCAGATTTATGTATATTAAGATGCTGATGATCTCCAGGCATACAAGAGAAGATGCAAAGAGCAACCACATCCTTCACCACTGCAGAGTCTGTAGACAGTGGCTAAAACAGATCTCAGGAGCTACTGGCACAAACCTTTAGAAGCACAGATGAAAAGGAGACATTTCAAGCATGCAGCTATTCCAGCCTTGTTTATGCTCACACAGAAATCAGTATACATCTCTGAAGTGTTGACTGGGCACACCAGCGAGGCATTTTTCCCAAAGCAGGCACCTGAACGTGAAGCCTCAGCTGTGGAGAAGTGTTGAGTAACAGCGTGGACTGATGCTACCATCAATACCTTGGAAATGTCTGAAATAGAAACCTGTGCTGTCAGTTCCTGTCCCTTTTGGTGGACTCCGGCAAAGCAGCTTCCAACTATCTTGCGAAAAGAGGTCTAAACAGCTGAACTCCTTCCCAGCAAAGGAAGAACAAGGTCTAGTGCCTCCAGGGAGGGCTTTCTATGACAAGTGGGGCTCAGTTTGGGTCTTTCTATTACCTATTTTCATTTCAGATGGCTGGCAGCTTTAGATCTCAAGGAAGCATTGGTCTCTGCTTCCACAGAAACATAGATTTGTGTGGGGTTTTTTTTAACTATCTATCTTGTGTGGCAAAAATGTAACAGAGAAAAGATATTACGAGGAATCGGATGCCAAGAAAAATCAAAGAGAACTAAGGCCAGCAGCAGTTCAATCTGCTTTGGCTAAATCAACAGCTTAAGCAACACTGTCTAACACTCCTTTGGAGGCATACCGCTGCCAAAGACGCTATGGATACCTATGCAACCAGTTCCCACAATAGTGAAAAAGAGGTATATTTCGCAACATGTGCTCAGCAACTTGAATAAATGCCCTGCTATGGAGGAGGTGGTCCATCATTCAGCATGCTTGTGTATCCCTGCGAGCAGCTGGTACCCTGCCTGGTGCTGGCAGAAGCAGCTGCCTGGCTCTGGGACAGACTTCCCCCACAACACACACACAAACACACACCCATTTACGCCTGCTGTCAGCTATTACTCCGTTGCCCTCCTAAACACACCCTTAACCCTTCAGGCTACCTGCACGCCCTCATCTACCACTGCCTTCATCTGCCACTGCTCTCCAGACTAAAACCTCAAGCGCGTGCTCCAAAAATAACTCACCGTAGCTGTCCCCTGGTAGCATCTGCTCCATAAGCACCAACCCACAGGCTGATCTGTAGAAACCATCCACAAGGAGGTTTGGTGCACATCAGCCCCTCCACCTCGGTAGTGCTACAGAGCTGTATGAAGAGGTTGACGTACCAGTGGTTCACAGAAAAGCACATTTTCAGGGCTTATTTCTATGTTTTCATAATATCTAATGAAGTGGCACGTAAAGATAATAATGCAACAGACCTTCTGAAAAAAGCATTCTATATTCACCCCAGTATTTTTTTTTATCAGAATGAGCTGCATTCTGCCTCAGAAAGCAAGTAGGAGGCTTTTGCAGGCTTGTAAGAGCTGTCTGTCGCTTGCTGAAAGAGAGATCAGTAAGGTTTTAGCATAAACCACCCTGTACAAAAAGAGAAGTGAGGTTTTTTTTAAAACCTTGCATAAAAAGAAACTGCCATCACAGGAAGCAGCTTTATTATTTGACTCCTCAAACCAAAATTTGCCAAGATTTTTAAATGGCAGACAAAAGGAGAGGAGCATCTGCTAGGGAGGAGAAGAGCATAGCACAGCCCAGGTGGGATCTCTTTCCACAGCCCAAACAAAACAGGCAGAGACACGGTTAGAGATACAACTTCGTCAAAAGCAATTTTTCATTAGTAAGACTCAGTGCAAAGAGTGGGGCAAACAGGGATGTAAGAGCTCAGATGCACCATATCCCCGGACAACACACGATGCAACCATCAGTGCAAAAACCAGCAGGCGACAGAGCTGTGATGTCTTAGGTGTCTTATGTACACTTGGGTTTCAGGGTCCGGTTGCTCTCAGGAAGGGGAAATGAGCACATTCATCAGCACACCACAGGACCTTGTACAGGCAGGGGTATATCCCTGTTAGCAATCCCCCATATGGTGAGGACTATGTTCCCCAGGAGGCTAAAAGTTTCCTTTAAGAACAGGTTAGACAAATATCTGCCAGGAACGACATAAGTACAGGTCATCCTGCCTCAGGCAGAGTGATGGACTACATCACCTCCCAAGGACTAGCCTGGTCTTATTTTCTGTGGTTTCTGTGTTAATACCCAGCTAAATAATGAAGTGGTAGACTTTGGAAAGTTTATAGTATCCGCAGCTCTGTGGAGACTACAAGGGAAATAGATGGAGGTTTTACAAAGGAATATTTCCTAGAGAAATACTAAGGAAACAAGGGTAGGTTTGCACTATTAGGAAAAAATGCAAATAGAAGGAAGAGGACAATGTTTTGTCATTGCACTGCATTTAAGAGACCTGTTTACCACACAAGTAAATGGAGGGGATGGTCTGCTCTAGATAGGAGAAGCTGGTTCATAGTCAGACTGGAGAGTAACCCACTACAGAACAGGCAATATGCAACTATTGGATGAAAAACAAGAGTTTTGCAAAGGCGTCACCACAGACCCACATCTTAGGGCTAGACCCACATATGCATGCTGCAAAAGCCGTGGGAGGAGCTGGAAGGTGTAAAAATATCCCTGGACTGCCAGTCACCAGAAAGTGTCTGGAAATGGGCCTTTCTCAGTTTCCCGAGCTGCAAGACTGGTTTGCAAAGAGAGATTGAGCCTACCAGGCTGGATATGTCCCAATCCCAGTGGTGTCGGTGTCAGAGCCAGAGCCAGGAGGCTCTGAGCAGGGCTGCACACAGGGACAAGCTGGGTGGGATGGGTGGCTCCTGAGCCAGCTGGGCACCTTCGGGGATGCTCAGAGCACGGCTGGGTACTGCTGGGGCCTCATAGGGACATCCCATAGTTGTTTGGCACCTTCATAGCTGAAAGTGGTTTGAGGAACATCTGTAATGCACTGTAATTTCTATCCTTTGAAGGGATAGAAAAAATATATTTTTTGTGAATTAGTGCATTTTCTCCAAAGTCAGGCAACTACAGAAGATCTTAGAAAGTTTCTAGCTGCATTATGTTGTCACTTCAGATTCATCAATGTGTTTTGTCCTGTTGTGTAAAAATACAACTGTGCTTTGATGGGGAAATAAGGCTTTTGTGGAAGGAAGAGAGAAATGAAGTAATTACAGCTGATGGAGACAGGACTCTCTTTCCCACATTCGAAAAGTGTCAGGGAAAAAGCCATTTCATAACACCAGCAAATGCTACTTGCTTTGGCCATCATTTTGAGTCAGGGGATTTAAATTCCAGAAGTATCTTTTCTGGGAAAAAAAGTCTCTTTCTGATAGATCATATGGTGCTGATGAAAATAGTGAGGCTGAAGACAGGCGTTTTCCCTTGGGTAGCAACCCAGCAGCACTGAGTCAGAGTGACATTTTTTACAGACTCTCAGACAAAATCCATGGAAATTGCTCTGGAAATTGCAAAGCTCCAAGCTTGTCAATGCCCAGAGCACTTGGGAGATGGACACAGCCTATGCCTGAAGACCAGCTTCCTTACAATGCCAGCAAATCAGCATTTATGTCAGCAGTGTCTGCTTTCTAAGGTAACTGAAGACCACCATACAAACAAACTCATGAAAAAGGGTACTGAATGAATTGGGAGCCCAGCACCCTGCATTGACATTAGTTCTTGATCTATGCCCCTGACTCTGAGGGTGTTTCCATCCTCTCCTCTCTGACATTTGTACAGGGGGAGGCAGAGGAGCACAGGGCTGGAGGGGATCTGCTGCGTCACTGAATCTAGTCCCCATTGACTGCAACAGAGGCTTTGATCAAAGGGCCATTTCCCATGCCCTCCACACACAAATGTCCTGCCACAAGCTTGGGACCTGTAGGAAAAGACCAATTGTGATACCTTTAATGCAGCAGAGGAAAAATTAGGAGAAATTGAGAACATTTCCAGTTCCTGCAGTCACAGGATATCTGATGGATGCTTCAAGGTGGATCATGGCCTGTATTGTGAATGAGGGACACACTCTGCCCCTCCCTGCCAAACCGTCCAGCAGAATAACACCTTTCTGACCCCAGATCACAAACTACCTTAACTCTCAGTATGTGAACTGGACACACTATGTCTGCCTTAACAAATAACAAACTCAATAAACATGGATTTGTAGAGCAAAACCATTGGCGCTGAGGACCTGTCATTGACACGACACAATTTAGGGGGGACAACTGCTAGTCTGATCCCCAGGACCACATGGGGCCATGTTAGGTGTGCAGCTGAGACACACCTGGTTTAATCTCCTTCGGGGAACCCCATTCACATACCCTGCCACTTTGCTGTGACGCAACCCACGCTGCAGCGAGTGGGGACCACCAGGACCACCACTTCAAAACTACATTCCTGGTCTGGGTTAAAACGCTGATGTAGATGCACCCGCTGACGACTCACCTGAGAGTGTCACACCATCAAGAGCGCCTGTCTGTGCTCTCTCTCCCACCCCCTCAGAGAAAAGTGTGTGTGTAGGAAACAGCTGGTGACAAATTATGCATTTAGATGACAGAAAGGAGTTCCTCTTTGTGCCTTACAGGTGATCAGTGGACACCCAGAAGGGAATAATATTAGGTGAAAGGATGGTGCAAAGAAGCGGCAGAATAGCATCAGCTCCTCTTGCAGGTATCGGCGTATCACAGACCTCTTCTGTCTCCAGTAATTCTCCCTTTCTGTTTGCAGCTCTGGCTGCGAGAAGTGGCTAGGAGGGACATGGAGCTCTCTGATGAAGAACAAACCTGAGAGCTCAGAGTAGTTCAAAAAACTGCTCGTAAAAGCCAAGCCTTTACAAGCCCCTCTCCCTTCAGACTCAGAGGACTCCTTCAGACACCGAACTTCAGGGAAACAAGCCTGTGCAGGTCTCCTTCATTTTATTTTTGGAGTGCTTAGTGTCTGTCACTTGCTGAGACCGCAGCCTCACGAAGGGAACATGCTTTAGACTGAGTTAACCCACACCCAGCCATCATGGGCTGGAGCCTGGAAATGGTGATGCCCTCTCCACCCCTCGCTTTCAGAAAGAAAAAAAGAAATTCCTGTCACACTTGATATGATACAAACAATAGAAAATAATTAACTGTTCCATCTCCTTTTAAGTAGGAGTCAGTGCTCAGATTATTCCTTATATATAAAAATATATCCTGCAATGGGATTACACAGTGTCTAGAAGTGCAGACACAGAGTATGCTGCTGATGAAAAGAGTCACTGA
Organism: Gymnogyps californianus; assembly: GCF_018139145.2. Taxonomy (NCBI): domain Eukaryota; kingdom Metazoa; phylum Chordata; class Aves; order Accipitriformes; family Cathartidae; genus Gymnogyps; species Gymnogyps californianus. The sequence continues at coordinate 67,920,192 of NC_059471.1, forward strand.
GTTTGCATGAGAGACCTGTGTTTGTCAGGAGACTTCAGACTGACAGATTTTTGAGGAACTAACATCCAAGAAAGAAAAAGGACATCATTTTTTCCCCAAAACTCAAAAGGAACATATACGTACAGGTTTTAGTGCTGTTCTTACATCCAGTACTAGAAACCTTGCTTTATCCTCTCATTAAATCAGCGCCCATTTATCACCACAACTGACTGAAATGATCCTAATGATAAATGGCTTTTTACACAAAAAGCGATTGAGGGAGAATTAGTGACATTAAGAATATTTCACAATTTAAATTATAATAAGTCTTCTTTGCTGGAAAGTTATTTCTTTCAGTAATCCATTCTGACTTTAGTATCTCCTGAACTAGAATTAGTGACATTAATACATTTTTAACTATTCAAATTATGATCCACCTTTTTTCCATAGCTGGGTATTTCATTTAGTAAAGGAGACTAAATTAACAACCATACAAGGAGATTATTTAATTTAACATCTTTCCATGGTTGGATGAGGTAATAAAAAAGCTTAATTATTGAAAGTTACTGATAAAGTTTAAAAAAAAAAATCTTGATGAAAGGTATGCCTTTTATGAGAATCTGGAAATTTCTGTGCTTTTCTATTCAAAAGCCTGCCACTCTCCTTTTCATACGTACTTGTTATTCTAAAAATCCTGGAGTTCATCAAGAAGAGAAGAATCACAACATCCTCTGAAGAATGTAGAATTTGTACATCTAGTTTCCTATTTCATCATTCACAGGCTCATAGAGACCAAATTAATAAACACATTGACCTCTTTTTAAAAAACTAATGGCTTCAGAAGACTTGGATCTACTAGATTTATGGGAGACAATGAAGATTTATTGAAGAGAACTAATCACACCTTATTATCTGTAATGAATGCCTTTCCAATTAATATTGTAAGAGCAGAAATTGCAAGGTAAAAAAATCTAATCACAGAAGGAACGGGCTTCTGAAAGGCAGCCCTAGTGTATGGCTACTGCCGTGCAGGCAAAGCAGCTCTCCGGAGAGAGGGCCAGATCCAGCAAATCTTTACTGAGGCTACCCTTAGCAAATTATATCGCTATCTGTCTCTCCATATCTGATATATAATGCTAGCTTTACAGGAAATGTAATGAGACTTGTAATGGACTTCATCTGCCTTCTAATAACACCGTGCTTGGGAGAATATCATTATGAAAGGCAAAATCATTATTATGACTGGTTTAACATAGGCAGGAGCTGAAAGGCAGTAATCTAGGTAATACAGCTATTTATTAAAGCAAAAAAATGTTAACTTGGAGAAAATGTACTTTCAGGGCCTAATCCTAGCGATTTTTTTCATCCTGCGCAGAATCTACTAAAGTCAAGATATCAATGATTTACAGACATAGGTCGTTAGGTAGTATTTTAGTCAAGCATCACAAAGAACATGACTTGCGTGTTTCCACGGCCACCTTTTGCACTAAAATAAAAAAAATAGCAAGGAACCCATTTCCTTCTCAAAAGAGATACTGAGAAGGGATCACAAGCAAGTACCAAGCCTGTGGTACGGGACCAAATCCTGCACTCCAGCGTGGCCCAGAAACATGGTGCACCCCAGGCAGTCCATGCGTGCTGCCGGTGAACTTTGCAATAGCAGATCTTCCCTCCTTGGGGCCACAGAAAATGTTCAGGTGGGCCACCAAGCTGGTTTGCACCTTATTATTGAAGGATGTAAAAAAATACTGCTGCCTTCTCCCAGCACACCTCTTTTCTTTATTTCATTTGGTTAATAAGGGTGATGGCCTGAATTATGAGTTTGAGACCGAGACCAAGATTCAGCTTTCCCATCACCCAGGGCACTGGATTTGGTAAAGCGGTTTCAGCCCATCGCCACACAGATAGAACGTGTTTCCACAAAAATGTAATCCAGGGAACCGGAAAAACACAGCATTACTGGACTGTAGTATTATGGTGTGTTCTGGTAAAAGAAAACAGCTGAAAGGCCACTGGAAATGTCCTAAAGAGTAGGGGAAGAAGCTGCATCTGAACACCAGCCACAATTCACCTCCCTGTATCACCTTTTGTGCATGGAAGTGTCTTGTCGACAGCAGGGGACCTACAGCTCATGTCGTGCTGGAGGGGGTGGCTGGTTTGACCGTAGAGCACAGGACAACTTCTCAGGTGACAAGGTTCAGAGGGATGGCACAGCAGCCACAGCATGTATCCACACCGTTCCCCCCCAGAGCAGTTCCTAACTCCAAAACCACCTAGGTCAGGGTTTTGGACAGCTGGTTCAACCAAAAAGCCTGCCCTTACTCCTGCCCCACGTCTCTGCCCATTCTGCAGGTGCTGTGCATGATGTGTAAGGGCAGGGAGCTACTAGAGGTCATCCAGTGCAGGTGCCACAGAATTTGTCACTGGTTAACATAACACAATGCATGACACATACCTAACATTGCAGTCCTATTTTGTTGTATTAATACAAGCCTTATGCCACATGAACACATTATTCTCTAGTTTTTAATTTCTAAACCCACTACATTTTCAGGTCTACATCTTAACAAAATGCATACTTGAAGTGCACAAAATGCATATTTTATACCTCCAGAATCCTTAGCCTCTGTAAAGTATCAACAGACCAATTAAAACCAAACCAACCAAAACCAAAAGCCAGACTACTGAAGCCTGGTATCTAACACATTAACTTCTCTTGGTTTGTCTTGGTTAAAAGACCAAGAAAATCAAAATAGATTATAGAGCTGTAATTACTGCTTTACTGGTGATATGACAGTAAAATGAACCGGTTTACAAATAGTTATTTAATTTGATTTCTCGTTTGAAGATTGATTATGCAACCAACCTTCATCAATTATTTATTTATTTGAAGTTCTTTATCAGTCATTTTAGCACCAGAGGCAAAGCCAGTTCTCCTGTGGGCAAACTTCAGCATAAGACTCACTGAAGTATTTATAGAAGGTGGTATTTACTTCATTTCTGGAACATACAAAAATGTTCCTTCCGCAGTGTGGACAACCAGCAGGTACTCCAAGTGCCTGATTTCATCAAATGCACTGAACATTTACTTAAGCTATACAGATTGGCATAGTATATACAGTTATAGTTACAGTAGCTACATCTGTAGCATACTTACAGATATCACAAACTGTTCAGGATGAGAATGAAGTGAAAACACCGTTTCTTTAAAAATTGTTTATAATTATAATGACACACCCTGTGCATTTTTTGGCCTGTGTTTGCTGTGCTTGCTATAAACTTGCCATGCCCTTTCTGGTTTTCTTTGCTAGCTGCTGCTTCCTGCTCTGGCCTAGACATAACCGTGCTTTGCTCAGCTACAAAAATAGCTTGTGTTCTCAGAAGGTTTGTAGGATCTTTTCCCTCAAACACAGAGGTGACAAATACATCTATGTTTTGCATTTTAACAGCAAAAAGGGAAGAGGAGGGCTGAGGCAAAAGTAGCCTACAGAAGATCAGAAGTGCCCAAAAGAGTGCAAAGATGGGATTTTTTTTATTGAGAAATCCTTTTTTTCCCCCACATTGTCATTGTGGTTCTGTATCAAGTAGAAAATTTACATAAAGTGACAGATTTTAGTATTATTATTTGTCTTGACAGTTCCAGAAGAAAGGAAAACCTCTGAAAGGCAGCAAGAGGACGACTCTCTAGTTTCACCTAAGTATGGTTGTGAATGATTTTAACCAGATCCAGTTTTAAAGGTTTTATTACACAGTTCTGTCACTGTTCATGAGAGAGGAGAGATAAGGGAGCAGACTCACTTGCAGCCAGACGGCTCCTGAGCACGTACGGGAATTCACAGGGCCATCGGACATTGATTTGACACGGATAGGTACAAAATAGACTCTGTGGAATGACTGCGCCAGGACACAACGGTGCAAGTCAAGACCCAATACCCTAGCACATTAAGAAACCGTGCTCCTTGTGCTTTGCTCTATATAGGTCTATTGTATTTGATACCAGAAGTAAATTGTTTTTAGTGGAGAGACTTGAAAGTAAATAGCATGCGCTCTGCTGGGAAATGCCGCATCCCTGGTGGCTGGCACTGCCTCTTGAGAAGGTTTTCGCACAGAGGGAAGGAGCAAGAGGTTGTGCCTTCAAAAGATTTCGCTGTGTAGGAGACTGGTAATGAGTAACACACACTTGCTCCATACCCTACTGAGACAATTTCTTCCTAACAGGAAAAGACATTTTATAAACATATTTAGACTTTTTCTCTTAAATACAGTTGTAAGGAGAAATCCAGCATAGCTGGATAGCGAGGAAAGATGGGAACTCCCGGCACCGTCCAGAGGAAGCTATCTAACTTGATGTCCCAGCAGGGGAAAAGCCGTGTACTTAATGCACAGTCTTTCGCTTGCAGTTATTGAAAGCCATTATTAGCTTGGAGAGAGAAAGTGGTTTGGCTGCATCTTTCACAGTACAGTAACTCTGGTCAATTGGATTCCTGAAGCACGCTTTCTAAAAAGTGTATCGTTACTTCCTCTTGATTTTTTTGTGTCTGTACTCATTAACAAAATATATGAACAAGTACCCTGGGATGAAGAGAGAGGGAGCTGCAACAACAACCATTTGCAGAACACCACCAGCTTCAAACATCACTACTACCTTTTTCAAAGTCAGTAGAGACGTGCCTTTGGATAGAGGCCAAAACGGAAGGTATATGACAGGCTGTCCCAAAACCTTTGATATGTTCCAAGTGCAGTAGGCATGTCTAAAGTTAATACATAGAGATGCACCTGGGCTAAGCCATGCCAGGAGAGAGTTGCCCTCACTGTGGAAGTCGGATCCATTTTCTTGGGAGCCCACCCCACTCAGCTGGCCATTGCGCAGGGAGGATGACCATCAATGTCTCCTCACTGGAATAAGGTACATAAGGCACAGTGGCGTCCAACTGGGGACAGGCAATTGGATACTGTAGAGCAGTGCTAGGGCTTGAATACTGAAATGAAGGGTGTGGTGGTGCCAGTCTCTTGCCTGTCATCTGTAGAATAATAGAAAACTTCCTGAGCCCATCCTGCACAAAACATAGTCACTATTTGGTCTCTGATGGGAAAATGTTAGCATAAGCAAAAGGCGCTAGGCCAAGGAAGACTGATAACACTTCTCCCTAGTCTCCCCATCTTCATAATTAAAAGGGGAAATGAAAAAAGGATTTAGATTGTATTGAAAGAAAAGGCACCAGGGAACAGATTCAATTTTTGAGTCATCACAGAAATTCTCTAAAATTCAATTACAGTGATGTAGATCTGACATAGGATGTATTATTATAGTACCCCAGAGAAGGTCAATAAAGTGTATTGTAAGGTCTCTGCAAGATTTCATCAGGACTATAATATGGATAAGTCTCATTATTTCACATGTTTTGCAGCTGCTCTAACTTAATTTTCAGGGGTGCCATCATATAATTATCAAAGATGACTAAATTTTATGCCCCCAGATCTTGCAGGTTATGTCTACAGGGAAAGAGTTCAAACCTATTATATGAAAGCAAAGATATAATTAGACTCTGGAGAGTGAATAAATAAATCACACTAAGCAAAAAAGGGCAACATATCTACCAACAGACCAGCACATTTACAGCTGAAGTTAATGTCATATGAGAAAAAGACCAATTTAAAGTACTGCAAATTTGCAGGTATTTCACAGAACTTTGACTTTTAACCACTTACCAGTAAAATATTTCTATTTTTTTAAATAAAAAATCTGTCCAAACTGACTGATGTTTTCATCTTCTCTACAAATACAGATGGGCCACAGTGACTTAATATTGCATGTGTAGGCCAGATTTTGCCTCCAGCACTCACCGTGGAATTGCAAGTGTACAAGATTTTTGTATATTTAAATTCACATTAAGTTCACAAGAAAAAAATGAGAGAGGTTGGTGGTGGGTTTATTTTGTCTAACCACAGGTGCTTACTGCCATCTGACATGTCCTCGATATCCGGGGCGTCTGAATGGGGTTGGCAGTTAAGACACAAGACTTATGAGAGAGGTCTGTTCCCTCATGAAATAGCAGCTGAAGGCAGGGGGGTGTGCTGGGATCTAAAATGACACTAGATATCATTATGTTTTAGCAAGTTACATTTTTCCTGAGGAGCTAATTAGCTGCGGAGTTTGATCCAGTGCCTGCCAAAGGACCCAGAGGTTTTGGTCACTGGGATAGGTCCAGAGACAATTTTAATCATCAGCCTGTGTGGGTCAGGGATTTAACCCAGGACCGTCCATTTATCAGTCTGTACCTTTTGTGTGGTAAGGGAATAAATTAAGAATTGCTGATTGTGGTAACCTCACCTTTAAAAAATGTGGTGGGAATAGTGGCCAAGAGATGATGAGAACAAGGAGGAATGTGCAGAGGCTGAGAAGACCGACCCATCAGTGAGCGGAGAGAAACGTGGATGATGCTAGCTGTCCTTTCTGCCTGTTTGAAGATAGGAGGCCAGCTGATGCTAATGAAAAGCATGCACTGAAAACTGAGGAAAATACCTTGTATTTGGCAGCTTCATGCCATAATATTGAGTTCTTTAAGCCATGTCTGAAGCATCAGGTGTCAACCACTTCCCAGGCAGGAGAAGTCTCCTCACTGCTCAAGGTGGCTATGCCTGCGTGTCAAAATCTTACCACACAGAAGCTGATTTACTGCCAGACAGTAGGGTTTGCCATCCCGTAGGGTTTGCCATCCCCCTTTTGACCACCTGGCACAGCCCCGGGGTGTAGGAGCACCTTCACAGCTACGCAGCCTCACCCAGGCCCTTGGCAGCCCTGACGTCGGTTCGGATCAGGATTGCTTTCACCAAATGCATTTTCTTGGACAATCCTCTGTCGGTTCACGAATTTCCTTGGAGCAGCTGTGCCTTCTGCATTTGCGGTGTGAGGCGAGGAGAGGATGTTTAGAGCTTCTGGGGGGAATTCCAGGAGCCTTATGGAAAATGCAGCTTTTGTAACGAAGTGTAGATTTCTTTGTGGATTTAATGGGATTACAGCTGGTGCTGCTTGGATGAGGCATTTTTGAGAAAATGACTAATTAATCATTGCTAGTTATATACAGACTGTTTACATTTCAGCTTGGCGTACTACAGTATAACTCTGATAAAGTAGAGATGTTGAGGGCAGTTCAAACCGCTTGCACTATAAGCCAGGACTTCTGGTTTTTTTACGTCTCAGAACACCACTTTTGCCTCTGGTACTATGTGGATAAAATCTACACAGCAAAACCCATTCTGCTGTGAACTCTTTGGTGATGCTGGGACAGCATTACAGTTCCCAGTGCCACCTCAGTTCTCCCTCTTTTTGCACTGGCTGTGGTCATTATCTGAATGACTTATTTCACCTCACTGCTTTGCAGAGCCCTCTGCACTGCTTCCCAAAACCATGCACCTCCCCAGTCCCCCCCCACCTCTCACTACAGTCAGTACCTGCATCTGATGTCTTCCCCCCATGTCCCCTCCACTAAAATCTCATCCAGTTTCCATCTTTCTTCCCAGCTCCCATTCCCAGTCTTGCTACCCAGCTCCCAGTCCCAGTTTCCCTCTCCCTCCTCAGTCTCCAATGTTTCCTCACCAGGTTTTTCTCCTAATATGCTTTGCATGCCCACCCCTTGCCCACTCTGAATTCAAATCATCCTTTTTCTAGGCTTCCCAAGCACTGGCAAGGTTGTTGAAATTGCTGAGTGTGTTCTTCCAGTGCCGGAGCACTCTTATTCTTATTACCTACCTAGAGAACAGAATTTGAAGTGTGGTGCCCTGGAGGGGATGGAAATGCCTACTTTAGTCTAAAGCAGGAGGGTAGAAAAATGTGCAGGAAGACCCAAAAGCCCAAGAGCAAAGAATGTTTCAAAGATTTTTAGAAAATGAACAAGCTGGGAGTGATTTGTAACTGCATTTAAAAGAGGAATAATATTCCTAGTATTCCTAGAATGGCTTTCCATCAAGAATCTCAAAATATGCCAGTCATTAACTAAGCCTAACAGCGCTGCTGCAAGGAAAGCACAGGCTCCATCAAGCCAGCAGATCACAAGCTGCAGAGGTAGATGCAGGACCCAGAGTTCTCATTTCACGGAGTACTCTGAAGGACTAGCTCAGAAAAATTATGGCACAATATTTAGTATTTTTATTCATGTGAAAGAAGCATAGAAAATTGCCTGCAGTGTTTACCTGTGTATCATTTTGCATGCTCCCTTAGTGTGAAAATAATGTGTGGATATGTTTAAATTAAATGATGTATTTGTGCATGCAAATCAGTTTTCTTACACGTAGGCAGAAGTCTCCTCAGATGTTATATGTGCAATTTAAGAAGCAGCTTTGAACATTTGGCCCTGTATTTGCCCAAAGGAAAGAAATCCAGTACATTAAGATTACATTCTTCTGTGCCCAACCTTAACAGTTCATAGAGCATGTTGGGTCACTGACTCTGCTAAGCATTTAAATTAACTTTTCTTAACAATTACAGTAATTAAGTCTCTCCTAAACTACAAATTAAGATCATCTGGATGCATTATAGAAGCAAAGGTGGTATTAGCAGGGGGGAGGAAACTAAAAGTTTACCAAATCTTCAATTATTCGTAATTTTACAGACAAATTTGTGTTTTTGCAGACCAGGCTGTGCTGTTGCTGTGGGTGTGTAGGGTGAGGCATCTCTGCAGTACGTCCTGGCCACCGTCTCTGTTCCTGCTGCTCTCCCTGCTCTTTGCGTAGTCTCTTCGGCTGTCTGTAAGGTCTTTGTTAGGTACGCCAAAGTGCTGGTGTGAATTTGCCGTGGCTTAAACCTCTTGTATCCGTACAAGTTGTTGATGTCCTCTACCTCCCTGTCTCTCTGACCACTTGGCTGACCGGTGAGCAGCTGGCTTGCTCCACATGGGAGTCATGACATGAACCAGTGTATAAAGCACTAAGATAATGGGGGAATTTGGGCTTAAATACAAGCTTAAGCCGCAAGTGAATATGGCAATATAGGTAGAGCCATTAGGAAAGCAACTTAATTTTTGTTTGTCCAGCATGTACCACAAATAAAGTCCAGATATCCTGTGAACTTCTGGAGTAGACCTACATAATATATGGCCAGCAAACAATTCATTTGGCCTGTTGGTCTTTGTGGTTAACAGAGTAAAACATCCGGATAGTATTGCAACAGGAAGGCAAAGGACACAGGAATATTGCAAAGGGAGTGGGTGGAAAGAGAGAAAGGGGTGTATTGCAGCCGGAGAATGTAATTTCAGATCATTAACAGAAAAGAACTGCTTTCTACCTTTGAAGGATATAAAAATAAGGGAGGCATTTCAGACCCTGCGTAAGGTGTAGAAAAAAAATGTCCAAAGGAGACCCTTGGAAGAGTATAGCCAGTATTTACATAGTGAGAAGTCAGTATGAAGGTAAATCAGCCAGCGTGGACACTGAAGTGAGTGGCACAAGTGAGATCTATGAGTCCAGCCTATGTTACCGTGCACCAGGTATGACCTCATGACCTTCATTCTGTCTTCCCAAGTTTAACATTTTGTGAATGTGTTTTCAAAGTCAATTCAAGATACAAACAGAGGGCCAGACTGGCTCCCATATCTTCCTCTTCAGGCACAAGATCTTAAGACATCTGTGCAGGCTGCCAGCACAGAGATGTTTTCTGCTGTCGTTGAACAGTAGTTGCTTCAACAGTAGCTCATTGACTGCACAGATACTATTTACATGCTCGCTAATGTTACTGAGGAGTCTTGCCCAGAGCAATCAAGTCCATGGGCCAGAGAAAGCATAGAAAAATGCGTCGGTTTAAAACAAAATCTTTGGCTGCTGCCAACACCTCAATCCAGTTTTCTCTGTCTCCACCCTTTAGTTTAAAAGAAAAAATGAAGAAGATGAAAGCCTTTAACCAGCAAGCAGTGGAAATGCTTGGAAGAGGTCTTGGTGTAAGCCCGCAGTTTAATTCAGGCCCTAGGTACCAAGGGAGTACTTTGGTGTTAGCTGTGCTTCAAAGGGAAACAAACACACATGCCTCTCACACACCTACATACACCTTCTATCCTGAGGATATTTTTCCAGGAATTAGCATTTTAAAATAATCTTGGAAAAAGCTTTGGATTCCTTTTGGGAGAAGATCCCAAGCAGCTCGGTTGATACATTGTAGGAAGTAAAGACAAGGTAGGGAAGGTGAGTTCTGGTCTTAGAGAGGTAATGAACTGCTTCAGGACAAACAGAACTGGGATCCTAGCTCTGAGCAAGCACATGGCCTTACAGTTCACCTTTAAAATGGAAACAAGAAGGGTGTTTGGAGAACAGCCTGTCAGTGGGTAGTAGATGGTGCAGATGATGGCATCACCCGTGCCTCCTGACTACCTGCTAACCTTAAATCATCTGCACTCGTACGGAAGTATTATTGCAAGGCTGGATTTGGTCTTTTTAACCAGCTGACAGTTTGAATTTATTATGTATTTTGAAGGTTAGTAATATACCACAGTCATATATTGCAGGTGATACAATACCGTATTAAAATATTAATCAAATCTGCAAACCATCTACATTCATGAAGGCAAGTAATCTGCCACGGAAGAAGTTATAAACAAAATGGAAATTCATTGCAATATCTTTGAAAAATGTGCTACAAGCACGTATTTGGAAAAGCATCCTGAATACTTCCTCTTAATACAAACTTCCTAGAGTAAAGATGTATTACATATATTAAGAGTAATAAAAGTGTAATTAATTTAAAGGGATGTGACTTTAAACTCTCCTGTCACTCTGGAGAAAGAGCATGGACACCAGTTGGGTAGTGAACAGAATGGGATATTCTACTAGACCTAGAAATTTGTTTTGGCCGGACTTAGGACTTAAGCCTCTTCGATTTTTTCTACCATTTAAGTGACAAATTGTGACATCATTGTGGTTAGTTTTACCCATAATTTTATGATCCAAATTTCAATTAGATTTTGGGTTTGAACCAGTAGCTCAAATCACCACCAATTTAGAAACCTCATTTTAAAAGACGTTTATAAGGTCAAAGCCATTCATGCCTTGTTTATACTTTTTAATTAAATTAAAGTCAAGTGTCGATAATGTATTTTATCTCAAAAAACTCTACGATGATCAAAATGATAACAAATGCTTAAAACACTGCTCCGGTTACCCCTTCTAAGTGATTCCCCCAAGTCAGATTACTCCAGTGTTTTATTCAGCGCTTACATACAACAGAGAAAAATAAACTCCAAGCTGAAAGCCTCCTGGTTTATGCCAAAAGCAAGGCATTTACAGGCTCAGGTCATGCTTGAAATGTCTACAAATAATCCTTGCAAGTTAATTCATTTTTTAGGTGGCTAAATGACCTTAGTATCCTGTAGCTATTTGAAGAGGACAGCTGTTAGCTAAAGAATCCCCTCACGTAGTTTCCCGTAAGTGTAACAGTGAAATACATGCTTTAATATGCTGGTGGCTACTGCTCTTGCCAGGTGGCAGGGCTTGCTGTGGTCAGATCAAGTTTCAGATAACTTCTGAGGGATGCAGCCTGATCCATCAAAAGTGGAGGCTGCCAGGTAGGATGGTTCATCATGCAGGCACCTCCAATGCCTACTACTTCTTGGCTTTCTCTTCAGATCTTGTAAATTCTAGTGGTATAAGAAACGCATTATTTGTGCTACTTAAAAACACCAGATAAGTGGTCCTCTGGCAATCAAGTGTGAAACTTCTCGATTCCCGGGTGTCCTGCAGGGTTTCAGTTACCTGTTTGGACAGGAAAGCTTATGGCTCTTGCTGAGGTAATCAGGAGTGAAGTGTTTTTGAATAATTTGGGTCTTATACTCTTATTGGTTTATTTTTGTCTGCAAACCGAGTATAGGAAGTCACCAGACAAGTATGACAGTGCTGGAGACTAACTTTGCCTGACTGGCAGGGGTTGCACAAGATAAGGCAGAATTAGGCATATGGGACTGAATTTAAAGAGTTACTCAAATTATTTTGCAAGTGCAAACTACAGTATTCTGTTTAATTATATGCTAATGTACTGTGCTTTTTACTAGACTTTGCCTCCTCCACTGGAATGTCTAAACAAGTGAAACTCCTAATCATAGGAGTTGTCAAAGGTAGAGGCAAAGCGATGCAGGAGGAGAAGGAGCATTTTCACAATTCAGGCAGCTGAATGCTGTCCTGGAAACTCTGCCTCTGACACAACCTTGTCTCAGGGGCTCCCTGCCTTATTATCCTGCTTCCCACAAGACACGCAATACAGGCCTGACAGAACGATAAGTGCTTGTGTTGGCTGCAACTGAAGTCACTGCAAGCTCATCTGGAATATATATGAAGTGCTGTATACTGTGATGTAGCCTGAAAAATCAGTCCTGAGGCATTTGAAATCAAACATCTAAAATTATTGGGCATATTTGATCATCATTTCTCCTCTGTCTCCCTCCCTTTTCTATTGAATCAGGCTAATACCACCTGTTTTAGAGAGAAGTTGAAGATACAATCAATATTGGTTGTAAAGCTCCGGAATACTGAGTGTTTTACAAGAGACATCCATAATATCTTGGCAACATCCATAAAAAAGTTAATACATGCGTAGCAGGGCTTGCTGTTGTGTCATTAATAGTGTTCATGCTTGCACATTGCATAAGGAAGAAAAAAAAGGACTGCTGTAAGAGCTACCTGTTCAATGTACATTGACTGAGACGGGTATACGTCCAGTGTCTGGGGACGGAAGTTGCTGAGGCAACCTTCATTGTGGGCATACCATGAATTCTGGCTTTGCCATGTTAATTCTGGTCTCGTACTGTGTCCCCTCTTCCCTTCACAAGCATGCATGTGGGTACCTAGGTGTCCAGCCATGGATATACAAATGGACTCAAGAAGCTTGCAGATTTTAATTTCAGATCTCAAAAGAAAAAACCTGAAAAAATAAACAACCGTCCTTTGAAACTATATTGACCTTTGGTCATTGCCAGTTTTCTCTCTCCCTCTCTCCCTCTGCAAGTTTTCCCTCATCCTGTTTGTCTTGCTAATTCTCATCACTTTCTTCTCCTTTTATGCTAATATTCCTATCCTTGTAGCCTGTCATTGTCCCCTTCTCTTCTTTGTTCCCTCCAACCTAACCATTGCCCCATGCCTTCCTCTCTTCCTTTCCTTCTTTTCTCTCCTCCCTCCACTCACATTCATGTTTCTTCCTAGCTCTTGTATTCTTCCTGTGCACCAGACATGGGCCATTAAAAGCATAGGAGGAACATTTCTCTTCCTTTCAGATTGGCACTACAATGCCAATAACACTAACAAGAAATAATGACAGGGAAAAAAGTTTGTCCAGGTTCCACAGTGTTGGAGCACATTCACTGCAGGAAGAAAGTTTGGAGAATTGAATAACTCACTTTTCATTGTGAAAACACAAATAGCAATATTTAGAGACTCGTAGCTCTCTCAGATCGGTGTGGATAGTAGCAAAAAGCAAACTACAAATTTTCCTTTCTCTAAAATTTAAATCCTTAAGTCAAAATCTGGATTATGCTAAGGTTTCCTAATGAAAGACTTCGCTAAATATTAGCATAGGCAAAATTGCTCCTTTTCTTCTGTGACTAAGGAACTTGTAGTCTGACTTTTCAGAACTGTTACTGTCTCTGACGCACTGATAAAGTTGGACTGTTTCGAAAAGACAGAGAAAATACAAGGTCATCTCACATTGTCTTCTTGATTTTGGACAGAACATCAGCATGTGTGTAAGTATGCATAACTTGTACTGAATATATACATATCCTAAGGGCTTCCCTAAAGGTTAGGGTGGTAAAGAAACTGTCTGACATTGGCATCTTCTGTGTTGGATGATTGCAGCAGAGAAATTCTGAAATTAAATAAGATAGGCAAGAATATCAAAGATGAAGATGGAAGAAATCTCTCATAGTACTGCAAAAGTTTGGAACAACAAATAACAAATCCAGAAGCATCAGAGATCAATCTTCTTTCATACTTATAGTTCTCTCTCCTCCCTAAATAATAAAACCTCACAACGTGTGACAGTTTTAGAAATATGAATATGGTAAGAAAAAGAAACCAATTGTTTGACAAATGTCTTGTCTAGAGAATGCACATCAAGGAATAAAACCAAATGAAACTATATGTAAAGACTTTGGTAAAGCAAATAATTTTACAACAGTAAGTACAGAAATGTCAATGTATAGAAAAGGACAACATATATGCAAAAGTGAAAAATTACAATGCAAAACAATACACGTGAATAAAGATACTGCGGACAATGAAGCTACAAATCCAGAGTGAAATATAGTGTAACAGTAAATATCCATTGATCCCTGGTTTAAAATTTTATATCCAAAGTCTAGCTCAAAAGAGCTTGAGCTACTGACTGTCCTAGCATCCAATCTTTTTATTAAATCAATAGCAAGACTCCAATAGACATTTGTAATGCAGGAAGAGGCCTCTTAAGAGTACTTTTAATATAAGCTGTGTATAACAGTGTATCTCAAGTGTCCTGTACTCCATTTGTTCCTGGCCCTTCAGCTTAACTCTTTCCTAGCTTCCTCTCTTCCTTTGGCTTTTCGGACATTTGAGAAAGGGTTGTCCTTGGATCCATCCTCCTGTGTTCTCCAAAGCCCGCCTGAGTTTTTGAAAGACTATGAACAAAATATCATATAACATATATAGCGTTCTCTCTCAGCAACAAGGGAAAGGATGGTTTCATTTGGTTTTGTTTTAACTACTTCTACAGTAGTTGGCATAAGGTCTTTCTTCTAGGAAAGGAGTCATGCTTAATACATTTGTTAATTACATACAGTCTAGAAGGAACAGAAATATGTTGTTAATTATTTCAAATATTTATTACAAACATAAGAGCATGGTTACTGTTGGTGTTTGAGCTAATTGCTTCATAGTTTTCAGATACTTGCTGCCTTCCTTGTAGAAAATTAGAAAAATATTTAAATAAGCTAGCCTGGAATAGTCTGCCTAATGATTTGGAAGAAGTTCTCCAAATGCTACGTAGCATTTTGTGACTTTGTAATCAGCTTCAGTTCCCAGCTATCTGTGAGGCTGGGGGCTTGTAATGAGTCAACTGGAGAAGTGAGTCAGGAAAATTTGAAGAATCTCTGAGAGTTACCGTTTGAAATAAACCAAACCTTTCTGGCTGTAGGAAACCTTTTTCAGACTAGTCTCTACACAAACCAGCACCCATGTGTGTTTTCTCAGACCTAATAAAAAAATGCAGCAGCTGAAAGGGAGTGCTGTGGTTCATGGACAGAAGAGAACCAGTGGAAGGGCAGAACCTATTTGCCAACTACATGGAGGTAGAAAGTGTTGGGGGAGAAAGGCTGAAGGTGGTGGTAAGTGTTGCAAGAAACCTGACTGAGAGGACTGGGTGGGTTATGAAGGAAAGGAAGAGGGTTAGAAGCCCTGGATGAGCACACTCACATGTAGTCATCAGTTTAACATCAGTGAGTCCAGCCTTTGAAGCAGGTGGGATACTAATGGAAGATGGAAGCCCTTTGCAAGTGTGTGCTTGCAATTCTGTGTTTTGGGAAATAAATGTAAGCTCTGGGAAAGGGGTCCTTTATCAAGCACACCCCCAGAAGTGCTGCCTTTTAATTCCTAGGATGTTCTGTTCAATTATTTTACTTTTCCTTCTCACAGTATTTTTCTCTCTTAGCCCTTAGTTTTGCAACAAGATGAACATCACAACTTCTGGGAGACAAAAGAAGTCTTAGGCAGCTCGGCTTTAGGTACAAAGCAGATGATCTTCTACCACAAAAGGAGAGAGGATCTCCAAGGACCAAAGTGTCTCATAATCCTCTCTCCTTCTCCTCCTTGTGTCACCAGCTCTGGACGCAAGTGTCCTGCACCACGGTGGGGCAGGGGAATACCAGCCTCTGCAGAAAAGGGAGAGGACGCAAAATGCAAAAGGGAGAGTCCCATCAGCCTTACTTAGTTGATGACAGCAGCAAGAACACACACAAGGCAAACCCACTGTCTGTTTTAGACATGTAGTGCAGGCACTTTTCATGCTACCCTACCTCTCCTGTGACTTGAGGGAAGACACAGGCCCTTTGGATAAACCTAAGGAATATTACAGTGACATACTCTGCCCTTGTGCTGCTTCTGACCTGAACGAAGGTAGGGTGGAACGATGATTATGTGACAAGAGATATCCATGTGCCACAGAGCCCTCCATCCTGATAGAAAAGGTAAGCAGTAAGAAGCGTCACAAGTCCAGATGGCTGAGTCCATAGGTTATCACTTGTGGTTATTGAGTCCATAGGTTATTCCTTCCTTGTGGCCGCATATATTTATTTTGGCACTGATGCTTGCAAGTCCCCTCGTTCCGGCTGGGTGCTCAGGGCAGGAATTTCAGATGTGTCAGAGAGGGTAAGCGGACACACATGGATGTCATAGGGGCTGAAAGGGGGAGTTAATCCTTTCAGCCCGATACCTGATGCCAGGCATCAATGTGATAACTTTAAAAAAATGCTCTCATTTTGGAGGCCCTTTGACAAAGGTAGCTCTTCTTTTTCTTTCATACTTACTTTTCCACTGTGACTGGGTCAGCAAAAGATTAGCTCCTTTTTTTCACACAGCTCTTCGCCACTGCAAAGGGCACACGCTCAGCATCCCTGCCAAGCAGCCCCTCTGGGCCAGCTGTCAGCTCTGGTCAGATGTGGACTTCAAGACCAAACCATGAGCTGTTCACTCAGAGGCAGGACCTTGGGCACCCGTATTGCATTGCAATTTTACCCTAGGCATGGCCTGGGTGCCCTGAGATCAGCAGGGCTGCTAAACAGCTGAAAGCCCATTCTGGTTGTGGCTTTTGATTGCCTTCTGCTTAGAAGACTGGGAGAAACAGAGGAATGAAAAATAACCTAATTTAGGTTAAAGATATAAACCATAAAATCCTCCAGCGCCTCTCAGACCCATGATGATAAATCATCCTCAGAAAAACATCTTGCTCCAGAAGTACTGGAACTAATGAATCCTGATTTCCTACAGATTTGCGTCCTGTGGGTTGACTGACTTGTGTGGTCTAAGAAGATGTATGCTTTTTGGGTGGCTGGAGAACATGTGAGGTCTCTCTCTGCATGGATTTGTTGCTTTCTCATAAGGTGTGTTCACATTGTGCTTTCTCCAAATCTGGGCAACAAATTGGGGATGACTGTCTTTAGCCAGCTGCTTATTGTTAGAGACTTCTGAGCACCTATCTTTGTTGGCCAGTAGGTTCAAAAGTTGTTAGGAGGGAACACAAACATCACATGAGCCTTGTTTCCACAGGAAAAGGGGCTAAAAAACTATTGTTCTCCTCCTGCCTTCTGATCCACACTTTCTTCTGTCTTTCATGGTCCTGCTGCCTTTGTCTCTTCTTGGGAATGGATGCACCCTGTGGGCTGTAGGGAGGCAGCCTCATTCCTAGTTTATTCCATCATTTCCAGTGAACCTGCCCTGCTCAGCTATTACCGCCTTCATCCTTGTTTGTCATACAACCTCATCTCAGCAAGGAACTAAGTTCAGGAATGATTTACCTGCTGCTAAGAGAAGCAGCCCCTGTGGAAGGTCAGCCAGGCTTAGCCATGTTTTGTCTGTGTTGTTGTGATACTATCCATAACCTTTTCTTCTCTGCAGGTAAGAAGGAAGCAACTTGCCGTGTAGCCCAGGGTCAGTCTTTGACACCTGGAACCATTGAATTGCATATCCTTCTTAATAAAGTGAAAAAATGCCCAATTATAATTTAATGTTGATTCATAACATGGAGTTTGGTATGTGTTAAATAAGAACAAATACAACCCTGTTTTCAATGCACACATTTGCCCAACAGTATGGTGTCAGGTCAGCTGTGGAGTTACAAGAACAGCATATACCAGAATACAGGTTTTATGAATCTTGTATCCCAACAAGGCTGAAAGTTCTCCTTTGAGAAATATTTTCCACTCATCTACCAAGCACTGTCAGCTTTTCGTACTACATGTTGGATGCTCACAAAATCAGCTGTAATGTTGATATGTTTCTTCTTTATGACCGCTAACTGCTCTAGTTGCACTCAAGCCATTTGCAGGTGTGTTGTTTTTTTTCACATTTCATTTATTTTCACTTCAGTGTTAAATAATGCTATCTGAGTAGTTATTTCACATTTTCCGATTTTAAGGAATACTGTCTTTGCAGAAATACCGGCAATTCCCTCAAGCAGAGCTAGCTGACAGCCAGAATTTGCAACCTTTCGAAAGCTCAACAGTATAAGAATATTTCTGTTTTGCTTTAGAAGAAAAGAATCAGTAGTTCAGAAAGGTAGCTATGACACTTTCAATTTGAAAAACATCAAAGTTATTCCTTTAGAATTTGCTAAAAGCAACATGGAGCTGTGTGTGCCCTGGGCTGCCCACAGCTCCGGCGGACCCAGTGATTCTTGGTGTCTCCCATGCTGTCCCGCCCTGGTGGAGTTCTGTGGGAAGTCCGGGGAGTCCCCAAACCTGCTGCTGAAGGGTAGGAAAGTGAGGTGGGCTTCAGAGGAGTCACCCCAAATTCCCTCAAAATCAAGGTGTTGTTTGTGCAGAATAGTTTGATTTTGACATACCAACATTCACTGAATTGAACCAGTTCGATCATCAAACTTCCCCCTCGTCCCTTCTCCTCCCGGCAGCTTCCCAGAAGCGTTCCCCTGCTCTGTGCCCCAGGGTCCGGCTCCCCTTCTCGGAGCCAAACCCCATAAAACCTTCTTTATCTCCTGTTCACCAGCAAAATCCGAACTCGGCAGGAGCGGGAAAGGGCTGCGGGGCTCCTCCTCATCCTGCGGTGCACCTCTAGGTGGGGTAGGCGAGTTTCCGCAGCGAGCGGAGCCCGCTCCGGCGCCCGCGGCTTTGAGAAACTTCTCCGGCAGAGAGCAGGCGGGGAAGGAGAAGTTGTTGGGAAGCCCCTCTGAGCCTGCAAAGGGAGCCCGGGGCCGGCAGCTGAGGGCTTCGCTGCGTTTGGGCTCCCTGGGACCGAGCTGGGGACATTCATGACAAGCTCTGCGAGAAGAGGAGACGCGCGCTGGCTGTGCCCGAGCCTCAGCACCTGTGAGAGCCCGACCAAGCGGTCACCCCCAGCCCTGTACCTGCCAGAGGACCTCCGCTCCGGGCTTCGGCGGTGGTGAGCCCATCTCTGCAAGGTAGGCTTGCGTCGAGCGCGTCTGCTGCCTTTCCCCAAAGCCGACGTGGCTCTGGTCGTGGGGATGTCACTGAGGGCTGTGGGTGGAAATCATGTCGGTTTTAGGTTTTGTTCGAACAAGATCTACCGTTCAGCGAGTTCTCTGCTCCTGGCATTGGACTAAACTGCTTTTTTCTGTGAATGCTAGAAAGTAGCTACAGTTCCTGGTAGCATCTTTTATTAAAAGCTAAAGTTTCCTCACATCGAATGTGTTTTAGACTTTCTTGTTATTAAAAGTACTGATGTTCTGACTCGTTCACAAACTCTAGAGGATCCAGCGGGTTTTTTTATTTGAGTGGAAGTATGCGTTTCTCCAGAGGATAGTGGAACTGCTGTTTTGGGTTTTGTGTTAACATTGCAAACTACCTTGCCTGTACATTTTAGACTGTTACTGTACTTTTGAAATCACAACCAGCGCTGAAAGATATCGCAGCATCGGTAGTGTTGTGGCTGACTGCATATACATGTGAATACATGTTTGCAGCGTGCCGATTTTTATTTTCCCTGCTTCCATAATCTTGCTGTAAAAGGGTGCTGTGGGACTGAGGTCCGGAGAGGAAAGCGGGCTGCCGTCGACACCGAGGAGCACCTGGGCAGCAGTGGCATCGCATACCTGCTCCAAGCATGGTACGCTCTAGCCGTATGTAGTGCCCAAGTAGCTTTGAAATGCCCAGCTCAGCTACCTCTGGGGGAGCAGAGAGCTCAGCCAGGGCTGCCAAACCTACTCCAACAGTAAAGTGGCCTGCGTGAGCCTTGCACGACTATGCAAGACTGTCATTGGTACCGAGATGGGTGTTTTTAGCTGCTGCTGCCATGGCTACAGCACTGATACCATGGAGTAGAAAAAGTGCAGCTAGACACTTGTATGCCTAAGAGAAAAAGTGTTTTCATTTTTGCAACCAGTGGAACTTTAGGTACTACATGAAGGGGCACTGGATAGCACTTCGGATCTGTCCCCCATGGGATGATGGGTGAGATCCTCATCTAGTGCAGCAGTGCCAAGGAGCTTAGTGATCACTGCCTCCTTGGGGTACCACCCAAAACCTCTTTATACGCCTTAAGCTACAAGGAAAGCTTTCACACCTACGGCTGCTCTTTGTTGGAATAGACAAGGCCCATGGCTACTGCTGCAACTTCTCTACAGCAGAGGTGAGAGATGATGATGTACACTGCAGTTTTGAACGATAGGTCTTGAAATGTTTTGGACAAATGGTGGAAATCTCTGGCAGCTCTATAAGAAAAATCATGGGAGATGGCAAATTTTAAAAGGAAATTAATGTGATTGTGCAAAGTGGAGTCAAACCCCATGACTATGGTCAGGATTACTCAGTTCTTTGTTCTTCTCTGTCAGAAATGTCAAACATGTAGAAAATGAAAAGAAAAGAAAGATTAGGCATTCTCTATCGAAAAGCAACACTAATAAGAAATTAATTTTGAAATTAAATGAAACAAGAACAATCAAATGAAGGAAATATATTATATTCATCAGCAGCCAGTTTGGCTCCACACCACTCAGTGGGAACAATTTCACCTTCAGGTAAGCTCCTGTGAGCCCAATTTCACTGGAGATGTCTGACAAGGGTGAAACTGTTACGAAAGCTTGGCCCAGCTCTTGGTTGGTACGGTACAGCATAGTTGTGTTGCTGTTTGCAATAGTAGTCTGACCGCAAGAAAGAGCTCAGATGAGAATGTGCCCAGAAAAAGCCAGCAGGCTTTTTTTTGAGTAGATAGATAGCTTTTACAGAAAACTGCTGCCATAAATAGGCATTTTTTTCTCTATTGCAGCTAGATGGAAAACATGTAATGTTTTAATTTTTCACATCAGATTGTGAGACAGTCATTTGCAAGGAATTGTACTGAATTGTATGCCGTGGAAATCATCTCGCTGAAAATGTTGAACTGAATGCTATCGTATCATAGAGGTGTTTAGAATTCCTCTGAAAATCACTTCATGTGAAACATTTCAACTTTACATGTAAGGATGACATTTCTTGGAGGACTGGAATATTTTGACAAAGTCTGCCCTTTCTAATTGAACCCTTATAGCCATGCTAGATAAGTGGTCCAAGTCTCAGTTTTCAAAAAAATAGCAGCATAAGCTTTTGAAGATAAGATTAATATTAAGATAATGTTTCTCTCATATTGTCATCAGGGGAGGAATTCCCCTCTCATATCCTCAACAGAGTTGTTTCCTTTAACCATGCTAGGATGGAACTGGGTTTCAGATTGTATCTACGCTGCTTCTCTTCTCGGCTAAAGGGTAGATAAATTACAACGTGAGCTACTGCCTATAGCAGAATAACCCGAGAGATTCCAGCATGACCACACCCTGTGTGAGTCATTTATGAGGAGCTGCGGGTAGATCAGCCTTTCCATTCACTCCTGTTAAAGGTATCCCATTTCTCCCTCTGGTTATTGTCCAAACCAGTCCTTTGCTGCCTTCTGGTGCCCTCCTGACCCTCAAGAACCACTATATTTTTTATGATGCATCCAGATGCAACAGGTGCCCCTTTTTACCCCAACAGCTCCTGGAGCAGCAGCTTTTGTTGGGGAAAACCCTTCCTTCCTAATACATAGAAATGTTCTGGCCAGTGTGTCGTTAGGGCAGGGAGTTGATTGCAAAACCAGAGACACTTTCTTGCCATGTATATTCCAAGAAGGTAAGTCCCTGTAAAGGACCAGATAGCACTGAACAAGGACGGAATTGTGACATTTATGACTGTCCACCTTGGCAAGTATTATTGACCTGTGCCAATGGTCACCATGTGGACAAAGTGCTTGGCCATACTTTTCCCAGAAAACTAAGAACCTGGCTTCATACAGTGGAAGACTAGGACATCCAAATATTATTTGGAGGCCGAGTAACTTGTTGTTCTTTTGTTTGATTTATCACCCATCCAATTCTATAAAAAACGAACTGAGATCCTGGGCCCATGCAGTCGATGGCAGAGCTCCCACAAGGGTGGTGTGCCCAGCTCTTGCTGGCTCTGTGGCAACAGTTAGTGATCAAACACCGCTTCCTGAACCATGTTAGCTCTGCACACATTTCTTCTGACTTGACGTAGCTCAGATCTTCCAGTTTCTTCCCACCAGGGAAAGCAGAACAAAAGTAGAGAGGAAGTTATTTTCACATTCAGAAGGAGTCCATTAGAAACAAAAGAATAAAAGATAAACAGAGACTATTTTAAAGCATTATCTGCTATTGTCTTTTGAAGAAGCTAAAGCTTTGCCAGCGGATTTTCAAATCTCTGCAGAGACGGAGTCAGGGCCACATCCTCCTGATCTGACACTAGCGAGTGCTGGTTTTGAACTGTCAGAAGTGGCATTCTGTGACGTTAATCCACAATGCTTGAGCTGAATCACCCACCATGAATCTAGCAACAGGTTTTACATTACCACATTACCATAACGTCTGACCATCTGCAGTGCATAATCAATAGCAAAGTCCCTGGTGGATTTCATAGAGTTTCTGGCATTTATTCTTTTTCAGACTCCGTTGCAGAGCTGAGCTTTTTTTGGATTCGGTGCCTTAAATTCTGCTCGTTTCCTTTTTGGGAGGGGAGGGCTGGTAAGATTTTATGTGGCAGAAGGGACTGCCAGAGCTGCGTCAGTTTTAAAGCAGAAAGGCTTCTTCAGGAAGCTGATGTTGCCTCATTCCCTGCCCCACAAGAAACCTCTCCAGCAGTCGGTGGTATCTCAGCTGACCCTTGCCTGACTTGCTGTGCACACGAGGCTCGGAGGGTCTTGATGAACTGACTATCCAGGGGCCTGCTCTGATAATAAACATGTGCAGGGTAAACTGTGTTTTGGGAATGTTACTTGGGTACGGTCAATGGCCACTGGGGAGGTGGGGAGGAAAACCAAAACAGTTTACAACGCTTAGCTTGACTACGCTTGTGGCATCCTGAAATATTGATAGACTTGAGACCTTTTTGATTTTAAAGGCCCAGACCAACCTAGTTGCAAACCTCCAGCGTCCAACCCTTCCCAACCAATCTTCAATGAGATGTTTGCTTCCCTGCTGGAGCCTGGCATAGAAAGATGTATGAGCTTCAGTTTCTCACTGTCTTTGTCTTCATTGTGCAAATGCTGATGGATGTAAATCCCCTGCAGATCGTGTTAATGAGCCTCTGGATCATTAGGCTTTACAGCCAGGACGTGGTGTTGCAAAACTTGGCTGAATCCAAGTCCAAGCCAGCTCTTTGGTAAGAAGGAACCCTGGAAAGATTCACTTTTTTCCTCACCTCCCCTGGAAATTGCGTTGCATATGAAGCTCTGTTAGACCAGTCTTTATCCTCTGTTCAGCAATGTAACAGGCTGGGGACCAAAGCAGAAACATATGGCCAAGTACTGAGAGGGCTTTTAATTCTGACAGTGCATCCATCTCTTCCTTCAGATATATCACAAAGAAAAACTACTGAAGTGCCAGTTAAGCAGCATACGATTATTTGCAGATTGAGTGTCAGGATTTCTCTTTTCATTTTAAGCAAGAACCATTTTAATAGTTCAGGATTAGATATTTATAATTACCCAGGCTAGAAGGATGCATTCCTGTGACATGCTCCATTTTTCTCTCACATCTATATACACACTCCACTGCTTGGGAGAAGGACCAGGGAAGGAAAGAGATCTGTATACTAATAGCTGATAAATTGAGGCTTTATAGAAATTGGCTTCTGTCACTGAAAAGAAGGAGATGAAAAGGCCCTGTGCATCCAGATCACACATTTTGGACGAGAAAAACTAGAACTGCAAAAATATGAGGAACACACGAGATCAAAGGCTAAAAATGACAGAATCTGTTAAACTACCTGGTGCTGGTTTATAGCGTGCTATAGCTAGGAACTATGAAACAGACAGCATCCTCAAACGTGGGACTTAAGTTTACCACTTACAACAACAGGGAGCTTGAAAGTACCATCCTAAAGTAAAGTTTCTTTTCCTATTGGAGTCAACAAAAAAATTTGCGATAGACCTCAAAGGAACAGAGTTTAGTCAGTGCTGAGCACAGTTTAATACTGTCCCTGAAGGGCAGTCGCAAAAGAAAAAATCCAATCAACAACAACAACAACAACAACAACAACAACAACAAAACCCAAACCAAGAAAAGGCTGGGGATGTGTTCTCTTTTTCTCACTTGAGATTTTGCCATTTCTTTTCTCAGTGGGTAGCTGGTGACAATGTGTCCCCTGAGTTAGATGCATTTGTATTTCCAAAAATAGGAGAGAGTGATCCGTGGGCTGCCACCCGTTCAGTGGCCCGTGGCGGGGGGGGCAAGCGAAGCAGCACCACCTTCAGCTGGCCACCCCCTTTCTTTCTTTTTCCACCTGCACAGCAGGCATGGCTCAATGGCTCGCAGACTCGCCTCCAAGCCGCCAGAGTTTACGGGCTGGCGGATCCGCGTGAGCCGAGGCTGGCATGAAGTCTGGCAGTCTGAGACTGGATTCACGAAGCGTTCAGTTGTGCCGGCTGCAGGAGGGCAGTAGTTTCCAAGAGAGGGGCAGAGCGCACAGCTGAGGGCAGTAACTATCTATCTCAGCTGTCACCATTTAATCCATCACCAAGTCTGAGTGTCAGCACCCTCCAAGAGAGACAAAAGCAGAACCGAGTCGCCAAGCATTGTGGGGCGCAGATTTATTTCATTACATTCAAATACTTCCCCGTGATGGGCCTTGTCTCTTTAACTTTTCCACACAGAAAAAGCATGTGCTAACATATTGCCAATTGGAGGGGTATATTTTTGTTGCATGTGTAGATCCAGTCAGTTTCTTTGGGATGTAAAATACAAAGGAAAAAGCCATTGTTCTTTCCTTGCTCTCAATTTTCAAAAATTACCAGTTCTCATAAGCAGACCAAAACAGATAACAGATGGCACTCGCTAGCAACAAGGAAACCTAGATGCAAATACAGTACGGTACATGAAGAACGTCTCTGATGTGGCAGGGTTATGTTTTCTATCATGGTTTCTAACCGGTTGTGAGAAAAATCCTACAGTAGCAGTTTGTGGTATTTAATTGGATGTGAAAGGTGCAAATAATTCAGCTGGTGGCCAAATGACAAAATTGGTAATAAATGAATAAATAAATAAACAAACAAACGAACAAACACACGGGGGCTTGATCCACTTCCCAGTGAAGTCAATAGGAGACTCTCCAGTAATGTCAGCAGCTATTCGAATGGGACCTGCATGCGCATTTCTGATTTTCATCCAAGGTCCAGACGTACACGGGTTACGCCACAAAGGAGAAATAAAAGGTTCTTGTCCATGAATGTTTTCCTGGCCCAAACAAGGAGCCACTGGTTTTCATGGACATCAAAGTCGGACGCCGTGCGGGGTCACTCAGAGAAGGCAGCAGGTCCAGCACGTCAGCCTCACGGGTCCCAAGCAGCCCCTGCGCCCCTGCTCCCCCCAACCTGGTGATCTTTACAATGAACCAGGAGCCACAGCTGGGCTGAACTACAGGGGTTTGTCCGTAGCTGTGCGGTGCAGGTCTCCCAGAGTTTGTATAAGGTTGTTTTTAATCTAGCTTAGGTGGCAGTCAGACTAAACAAACAAACAGATATCTCTGGTGCGAGTATCTCTGCATGGAGAAACACTAGGAGCACTTTGAGGAGGCAGTGAACGGTGCCCTCGGGGGTACAGCACATGGGTGAGGCACATCCATATGTAGATGAGACATCTGGTTGCAGTTTGATGAGTGTACACATTTTCCGCTCACTCCTGCCCACAATGTCACCTCTGCCTCAGCTTTTAAATTCCAGCCTCCAGAGCAGGGAAAGACAGCACAGGTTAAAAGAAACTAAAATCCCATCAGCTTCTCTTGCCACCGAGAGTGAATCTCTTCTTGCAGTGAATGGATATCGGATCCATCACCAGGAATGAACAATAGAGGTCTGAGCAGCTGGGAAGTTGAGGTCTGATGTCTTGGTCGGGTGAGACTACAATTGCATGCTTTCTTCCTGCAGAAATGGGTGCTTGCCAAATCTCCAGTGTAATACAGAGCACTTGCTTCTTGTGCTGCAGAGCCCTAAGAGATCAGGCCTTCTGTGTAAGGCAACAGACAGACAAATGCACTCAAAATGACAGAGTGATTTCTAATATGTACTCTCTTTGCCTCTACCCTCAGTGCTTGTACAGGCAGATCCATGGCAGTGAGCACAGCCTTACCTTGTTGGTAGAAGGATGTGGTTAAATGCTTGCTGTTTTTTTCCAGAAAATGAACATGTTGATGTGGTGCCAGTCAAATACTGGCAGACATTTGAGAAAGCCTGTGTAGCTCACTCATTCGTTGATGCTCCATTCGTAAGTCATGTGCCCGTCCCATGCCTTTGCTGGTAAAATACCTTTTCTCTAGCCCCTCTCCCATACAACACTGAATCTATGCCTATAGAGAGCATCACGGCATCAACAGTTTCCCTCATCATATGAGAAATGTGTAAAATTCAATTTTTCTTTGAAGTACTTCTTAACACTCCTTTTGCATTCAAGTAAAGCTGTCACTGAGTTCACTGAGGTTTGCCCACGCAAGGAGCAAGGGCTCTGTACCCTTGGGAGTACGCAAGCCATTTTCTAGTAATTTGTATGCTAAGATGACAGATTTCCTTATTATAGCACTGAAAACAGGAACTTCACTGTCTTCTAACAGAAATGACTTTACATATTTTATGAAGCTGAGCCAAAGGCACTGCTCTTGTTAGCTGGAGTTGGTGGCTCTTTGGTTGGTCTGGACATGAGAATTATCTACTTCCCCTTCCTCTTTTTTGTTTTTGTTAATGAAGTCTTTATACCTGACTAAAATACATAGCTATATTTTTCCCTTCAGGTCATGTTATCGGAAGCTTTGAGTTGGGGGTGGGGGTAAAAAAGTTCACTTACTAAGTAAGATTAAAGCAATTAAAGGCTAAGGCTCATATTTAATTTTCCCTCATAGATGCAATTTTTCATGCAGTGACAGCATCAAAACCTTTTCAAGTTTTATAGCTATTTCACATTTGGCAGAAACAACAGGAAACCATCTGTAGCAAAGCAGGATTGTTGTAAGCATAATATTCAGTAATGAAAAAAAGATTAAAAGAAAGCACTGTTATCTTTACGTGATAGCTTTGAAGGCGCAAGGAGCAGGATGCTTACATTTGCCCATCTATCTACTAGCATCATAAAAATTTTCTAGATGAAGCAACCATGTAGAAAGTTGATTATTTCAGCAGAAGGAAGAAGTCCAATAGGAAATTCGACTTTTGGTTTCTTGTGGAGATTTCCATAATGACTGTAAAGATGCTTGTGCAGAGGAGGCTGTATATGACTGTTTTTTGTATATCATGACTTACATGGCAGAGCTTATAAGCACACACACAACTTCAAATAGGCAAGTTGTCCCACAGAAGGCGAGTAAGCAGCTCATGTTCGTAAGCTTTAACTCCATGCTTGAAAGTCTTTTCTGGACCAGGGAAATAAAAATAAATTGTGGGAATTCAGATGGCTCATGTTGCCCTCTGTTCCCTTATGGCAAAGTGTATTCGTTCTTGTTGTGTTTTGTGTGCTGGAAAGGAGACATCCAGACTGAAAGAGTGCATACTCATTGGTTGCGGGTGAAAAATACTTTTTGCTGAAACTTAGTTTGTTAATCGGGGTGTCATATCCTGAGGCTGCAGTTTTAGGGGTGCTCATGGTAGCCACTGAATACCTCTGAAGACCATGGTCAGTCTTGTAAACTTGTTACAGTACTATAAGTATGCTCAAATTTCTGGTCATGCCAAAATACTCGTCAGTATGTCTGTTCAACAAAGGGAAAGAACCATTTTTTCAGGTGTGCTCTAAAATTTAGCCTGGGTTCTTTTCTCAAAATATGTTGAAATTTTGACTAGTGGATGAGAAACAAATCAACCCATCTGTAATTTCTTTGTCACTGACAGTGTTTCACATATTAATAATCAGACCTAGTTTTAAGATAGCATTTAGCTGTGCAAAAGTCAAAATATGTCAGGGAACTGCAGTATCTTCTTGTTATTAATGTCTTAAATTATAGTTAGACACCCTGTTTTTCCAGTTTTCAAGGCAAGTTATGAAGGCTTTTTTTCAAGTGCTGAGCTGATGAGACATTAAAGGTTTCTTTTTCAAATAGTTTGGCTGTTGGGTTGCTCCTTTCACTCACACCTGCCCCTTGACTTAGAAATTGTCTCCGCCTCTTCAGCATCAAACACTGAATTTACATAGGCACAAAGAAAGTGTGGAAGGCCAACAGCTCGTGCCGTCATTAAGATGGGAATGCAAGAAGAACAAAGCAGCACAATGGTAAGAGAAATATCACAATACTCTACCTTTCTGCGAGGCTGACTAACCAGGGCTTTCCCACAGGAGGGAATGGTGCTGAGGATACCGCAGGATTAGCAGATGCATGTACGGCTGCTGGCAATGACTAAGCCGGTAACAGTGAGCGAGTCGAAGTTCTAGACATGAGTCAGGTTTTGAACTTGTTGTGGTTTGCAGCCGCTCAAAAGGCTTTGTACGGCATCACTGTACAAGTCCGCGACTGCGAAGTGATGGGCTTACAGCTGGTAGAGCCACCGTCTGCTTTGGAAGGGAACGCTTGCTTTCAGCAAAATGTTGTAGTCGAGCTCAACTCCACGCATTGCTCACCCACAGCACAGCCTTGGTTGTGCCTCTCACGTTATTTTAATGCCTTTCCAAAGTACCCTGGCTTATTAATTCAGTAAGTTCTTCCTAATTATACAAGCATCCCTGAAGAATTTCAGAGATGCACATAAGAAGTGTGGCAAAGTTATTTCTTAAAAAATATGTGACAAAAATAAGAAAAACCAGTGGAATGATATATGTGTTACCACCTAAAGTAAGTAATTTTTTGCATGCACATGTGGCTTTTTCTTCTGAATTCTAAAACATAGAAGCAAAGAAAATAAGAGGGAAGCGTGGTGTCTGGATTTGTTTTGTTCCTTCAGCACTTTCTGTTCACCCCTTTTAAAACAAGTTTGGTGGAAACACTTGAGTGGAAAGACTTGAGATGCTCCCTCAGTCTTGATGTCATGGGTGCTTTTGCTGTTTCTTTTAACAAACTGCGGATGTCGTGCTTTTATTTGCTCTTGCCTGTGCCTATGACTGAACTGCACAAAAATTTAAAGAAAAGGTACAATTGCTGCACAAGCTGCCAAAATCGTATTAGTTTAATCAAAATGAATGAAAAAGAAAGGCATCTGCTTTTCCCCTTGCAAAGCCAAGGGCAAAGGCAGTGCTTGCTAACAGCTCAAGTTTGCCAGAAATACATACAGAGGCAAAGCTGCTGTCTGTGGTATTTTCCCTATCATTACCAATGCTAGCTGGATTAATTTAACAAGTGTTGCACACAGACCTTTGCTTAGCTTCATAAACATGTCCATTTTTGCAGAACAGATGAAAGTTCATAAACAGTTGTGTTTAACTTTGCAATATTTTTCATCTGGAGTTTTCACCCTTTTTCGTATATACATACAGATGAAACACTTTTCCTTAATAACAGAAGAGCAATTAGCGATGGGTGTGTAAAAAGTGCGTAGAATAGCAGGCACTCTCCGAAGCTTTGATTTGGGAGGACTCTGAGGTGGGAAGCAGATACTTTCTGTTAGATCATCTTCCTAGACTTAATCCCACAGAGGAACTTGGGTGTCTAGCAGACCTGTCACTTCACATGTTAAGTCTAAAATTTAGATCCTAAGAAACCTTGCTTGCCTGCCCTTTCACCCCAGAGGTACCTACATTCCTTAACACCCATGTTTGCATCCACTGAGTTCCTTGCATGCCTGAACGTGTGCTTCTGGACATGCTTTACCTGGCCTGGCCTGTGCTGGATGAACAGACCCACACACCACATCTAAGTCCTGCTAATGAGAATGGCCGCACTTTTACATTTAGTCCATGCTTAGGGAACTCAGGTGGGAGATCTGGACTCAATGTGCTCCTCAGCCTGGGGAGACGTTAGCTGTTTCTTCCACAACAGTGCCCCCAGCCCCAGCTCTTGTGCATTCTGGAAGAGGTGTCTGTCCATCCCTCTGTTTTTTAACTGTTACATTTTCCTAGGCATAAGTGACTATTTGGAAAGAAAAATAATGCTGCTGCCTTGTGGCTAGGGTACTTGCCAGGGTGTGTGGAGATAGGGGCTCTGGGGAATACTCAATATAAGACATTTAAATTTTTGTCAGAGTAAGAACTGGAGCCCAGTTTCCAAACCCTGTCCCAGGTGGTGCCCCAATCGCTAGGTTTGGGAGTCATGTGTCTGAGTGAAAAAGAGAAAAAAACTGTCTCATGCAAAGCAGAAAAGCATCAACAGGAGGGAGCCGGACAGCTCTGCGAGGGAGCCCCTGCAGCTGCGCTGCCTGGCCAGGGGCTTGGGGCTGTCCCCTCTCCATGAAGCCTGCCCAGCCTGCCCCCAGCCATCAAGGGTGAAGATTTCCAGACTGATGCTCAAACAAAGGAGGATGCTTTCTGCAGGCAGGCAGAGGCATTTGGCTTTGTGCTGCCCCATGGATGACAGGGTTATTAAGGGCAAAAAGATGGAGCAGCGCTAGTGCTGTGTTTTGTGAAAGAGAAGTGGTCTGTAGGAGGCATTCCGTAGGCTGGATTTTGGGAGGAGCCTGAAGGACTGGACAGCAAAGCCTTGCCAGGTTCCTAAGCCTTGCCAGGGTCATGGCCGAGGCATATCTGCTGGCTTTTGAGGATCTCTGTTTTGAGGCGTCTCACTCTCCCCAGGCTCTGGCTGTAGCAATGATGCTGCCACCTCCTGTGGCTTCCACGGAGCACCGAGTCCATGGTGGCACTGCTCCTGTTGTGAATCTGGCCTGACCTCTGCTGAAGCAGGGAGCTTTCTTAGGAAAAATGTGCTAGAGATTTAAACTAGCCCGGGCTACTTTAAATCAGGGATGGCTAAGAGGCAAGTAGCTCCAGGAGCACCAGCATGGATGAAGGTTGATTTCTGATGGATCGGTGTCTTGTGGCCGATTGCCAGCTCCAACTGAAGCTCTCCCTACTCGAACATTTGCAAAGACCTTGCTGCCACGTGCATTTGTCGGTGGCTCACAGGGCAGCCTCTTCCCGCGCTGTAGCACACCAGGCGCCCTGGCCCAGCCACCTGCGTCATGAAACCTCCGGGGACTGGGTTCCTCCCTGCGCCATCCTAGTGGGCAGGACTGCTGGGAGAGGTGCTGAGGGGTGCACAGGTAAGCCAGAGAGAGTGGGTGGGAAATTAACATCATGGCCACACAAGCACCATTTTCTTTGGAATCCAGCTAAAATTGGGGGAAATAGTTTAAAAAAAAGAGAAGCCCTCCTGCAAATACCCAATAACCTCGTGGGTTTGGCACTCTCTTGAGAGACAGGAGTTCGAAGTTCAGCTCCCTGTTCCAAATTAAACAGAGGGAGTATTTGATGTCCCATTTTACTCAGTGTATCATACTACTCCACTAATAAATTGATCGGCGGAAACCGTATACTTCTCTGAAATGTGCTAACCATACCCTATATGCAAGCCTTTAGTGTTTACTAAGAAGAGTAGCAATGCTTTTTAATCTGTTCAAGAACAGCTATTCAGAGTGCAAGTAGAGAGCACAGCAGAGATTTAGGAGCAAGATGTTGCAGGGGCAAACTTCAGTGAAGTGGTAATAAGTGGTATGAATATGGTCATCTTTCTTAGGTTTTCATTTCCAGGCTTTTGACTGGCTTTGAAGTAAAAATGGTCTACAGGAACTATAACATTTTCTGAACAGTGAAGGTAGACTTCAAAAAACCACTTTTATTATAGACTATTTGGTTTTTATTTAGGAGACACTGCTAACTGCGCTAATACACTTTTCTCTTAGTAGGCCCACTGATTTCAGCTGCTGATGCTGCTCCGCGAGTGGGGGCAGCACCATCTGGTCTTTATGTTTTGAAGACTAAAGTTATTCCCTTTTGGAGAAGTTTGTTTTATTAGGCACATAAATTAGGGAGAGCCATTTTGTAGCTCTATACAGCTTTGGCTTCTTCCTACAAGAAGAACATATATGCGGATAAACAAGACCTCAGGGATTCAGGTGAGGAGCTTTATATATGTAACAATCTGAGCAAGGAAAATGTACAGAACTGGCTCCATGCAAACCGGCAAACTCAGTCATTGTTTCCTTAAAGCTTTAAACTTACATCACCATGAGGTGCCAAGAGACGGGGCAGTCTTATGGCTTTTTTTTTTTACAGATTTGTATACCCAGTATGTCATGACATGACAACCAAAATGAAACGGTTTTAATTGACATATAATGTATGTGGGTTTGGGTCACTTTTCACTGCATGTCAATAGCGCAGAAGAAAAGTAACAAACACAGCTTATTAGTAACAAACAAAAATGATACCCTTTCCATTGCACACTGGTGGGTCGAGCTTTGATGTAATTAAGCATAACGTAAAATAACTCATCTGTCAATACTATTATTTATCATGAAAGGACGAGCCCTCTGTAATGCATGGTAACTGTCACTTGCTGTCGAAGTTGAGATGCAGTATACACATTTGGCACTTAGGCGCGTACACGAGTTTTTGGAGAAGTCTCAGAAGGCAGAGCCAAGGCAGCCAAAAACTGACTCTGAAAGCAACCTGAGCACACATGTGAACACAGGCACTTGCTATCCATTGAAAGCTTCATCCTTTAAACAAGTTTCCTGCTTGCATACTTTTTTGGAGAAGAATTAGCTTTTGCTGTTCACCGTTTAAAGCACATCACTAAAACATGCCCCCAGGTCTCTGCACAATGTGACATTTTAGACAAGCTGTAAAAGAAATGTAGTTTCTCAGTTGCTGTGGTGCACTTCATAGTTGTATCTTCCAGAAATGTTGTTTCTATAACCCTTTACTTACTTCAAGCAGTCACGGAAATAAATCATTTTCTGTCACAGGGTTTTGCTACAGAATACATTGCTACAGCTACAAGTGCGATTTTTCCGCTGCTTACACAGGGCAACGCATTTAGTCAGGCTAAGCTAAGAGCTACCGCAGACCAGGGCCTGGGGGACTCCAAGGGACCGCCTGGCCCAGGCAGGCTGTCCTCAACTCTTGGAGAGGAGTGGGAGTGCCAGGAGGCAGGAAGGGGCTCTTCTCCCAGCCCTCACAAGTCATAAACATGACTCTGTTGTTACATTTCACTTTGCAAGATGATCTCGACATTCCCCACCCCTTTGCAGGCAGAGGCTGATGCATGATGCCACATTGCCCTGGTGCAATGGACCCCAAGCAGGTAAGGGTGAGTTGCCTGGGATTTCACCCCAGGTGGGATTATTCCGATGCAGAGGCAGCACGTGCCCAGCGTGTCTTTGCCACCTTCAGTTTATAGGGGAGTTGAATGGCTACAGAGAATGGCTGCATGAAGGCAGCCGGTAGAGCAGAGGGTCAGGATTGCAGCACACGTGAGGGTCGGAGGAAAGGATGTTCAAATCCTGTTTGGGCTCCCAGGTGTATGAAGAGCAGCGGGGCCATGAGCAGTGGCTGTGAGGACAACATGGGGTGCGGGCAGGGGGAAGGGGTACCTGCTGCTTTCCACTGATGTGCTGATGCAGCTGGAGCAGAGTGAGGAAAGGCGGTGAGAGGGGTAATGCAGAGTTAAAGAGGAAGAGTCATCGGCACCACAAGGTGCGCGTGTTGAGGAAGAAGCTGAATTAATGCGAGGCAAAGGACTGAATGGGGACAAAAATAGCAAATGTTTGGAGAACAGGGAGAAAGGTGGCATCTCTCTGGGGGCTAGAGAAGGAATAGCTGGGGAATCCAGGGCATTTACTGCCTAATTCATTGCTGGTGCTCTCATTAGGCCAGGAGGCCCTGATAGTGCCTGTAACTGCTTCTTGAAAATTGCAAGTTATTTTTAACAGGCAGGCAGCAATGGAGCGACTGCCTAGAGCTACGTATTTGTTTCCCTCTCTTGCAGCTCCCTGTGAGATAGGGCAAGCTGAACTGGCCTTGCTTACGCTTCTTTTTTTTTTCAAAGCTGTGCTCCGTTTATTGCATTTGACTTTGGGTTCAAGCAGCATTCTGTAGCGCTATCAAGAGCTGAAATGTCAGAATGAAATACTGAATGCTATTTCCTCGGATGCTCGGTGTCGGAAATTATGGAGGCTCCAGGCTAAGTGTCCGCAATGGATTCCTGTGGTTGCTGCCATGGAGCCGTGCTCCATTTTTCAATACATTGGTCACAGGTTGATGAAACTGATTTCTCTGAGAACCTCCTGCTGGCACCAGATAGAAGACATCATCCCCCAAGGAAAAAAAAAACCAAACAACAAAACCCCCCACAGGAAAAAAAAAGTATAAATGGTAAATCTTTCAAATGTGAAAATAGAACAGGATACCTGTGGCAAAGCTGAGATTGATGCTGCAGCTTTACAGGCGGTTGTGTCAGTTCAGTTCAGCTTGAGTGTAGATGTTTCTCCTCCCGTCCTAGTGGGTAGATGTTGAACATGTTGTACAGGCTCACTTGCCGCCCTCCCTTTTGCCCTATTTTAAATCTGCTGTAAACTTAACCTGCTTTATTCAGATTTGTAATGGCATGAGGTTTATGTGCTAGCTGGGACATGCAAGTACCTGGCGTCCTAGAAATGCTCATAATTTGCATTCTTAATAAAACATAATTTAAAATCCTAAATATAGAAAGTGCGCTATAACTGAAATGGATTAAACCAGTTCCTTTTTCCCAGA
The DNA here is from genome assembly GCF_018139145.2 of Gymnogyps californianus. Classification (NCBI taxonomy): domain Eukaryota; kingdom Metazoa; phylum Chordata; class Aves; order Accipitriformes; family Cathartidae; genus Gymnogyps; species Gymnogyps californianus. Next base: position 67,955,038 of record NC_059471.1, read on the forward strand.
TCTCAACATCACAAACATCCCTGTGAGTCCAGAAATTTTGGAAGAAGCCCCGTAAAGGCCTGGCTCTGAACTGCTTGAAAAAGGAGAATCAGAAAACCAAATCTAGAGCTTTCTGTTGGGTTAAATTCAGAATATGCTGATGGGTCCTCCCCAATGGTAGGGACAATCTGTGATGGTAGAACAGCCCTTAAGGATCCTTAGTTTTGTTGCTAATCCCATATTGCTTTCTGGTCCCAGGATCAAAGATAGGCATTATGAAATGCTCGAGAAGGCAAGTTTTTCTGACTTTAAGTTTTATATTAACCACCTATACTATCATTTTTCTGCCTTCTTTTCTCTATCAGTGTGATTTCAGAATATCTCCTCACGAGTGTTTTTGAGTGCCATGGATTAATGCAGCATTATTCCAAATGCCATGGTAATTCTTCAGCCTGGAAAATGCTCCTTAACTGGTTCTGCACCACGAATGGCATCCTTACACCCCAACTTTTATTGGGCCTTTGAGCAATACGACGATATAGACAATAAATATCTTTGCAAATTGCCGGATGTTATTGTCTCTTTATGAGAGACATTTTCTGCCCGTGTCACTTCAAAGCCTTCGGTAATTAGTGCAACACCTGCTAAAGCTAGAGTTTCAGCAGCCTGAGCTCGGGGATATTCAGTTGTGTTTCTCTACGTCCTCACACTGTCCTGAGCACTCTCTTCTTTCTCTCCTATCGTTTGCTTCATATAGCTCAGTGCTCTATGGCTTTGCCTCCCATCAGACAGGTTCAGTGTAAAATTAAGTCCTTGCTACCAAGGGTTTTCTTCCAGAGGAATTTAAGAGGCTGAATGAAAGTGTCTAACCACAGCTTGCTTAGGGAGAGGATGGGTATGCCTCAGATGAGGAAACCAGGCTTGTCTCAGAAAACTTGGGGACGACACGAGCTGATGCCGCAGTCTTTCTCATCACCTCCCACCAAGTCAGAAGCCTCCTTTTAGTCCTTCACAAGCAGCCAGCGTGCTACCGCTTCCCTGGCAGTGGTGGTGGCTTAGGCATCCCGCCCGGTGCCTGGTCCCGCAGCCTGGCTGCCAAAGGCAAGAGGAGGCCGTGCCGAAACACAGGTGCCCGCACAGGCGGCCAAACCCATTGCATACTTGCGCCCCATGCCGCAGACTGTCGGCCGTCACCGGCTCCTTCCCCGGGCACACACCCACGCGCTCCTTTGTGCCTGTCTGTTTTTCCCTCCACCCACTACCTGCATCAGGGGGTTGACTTTTCTTTTTTTTTTTTTCTTTTTTTTTTTCACCTCAAAGTGATAGCAATTCCTGGTGCATTTATCTTAGATGATGCGGTCGTTGTAAGATGAAGTACCTGCAGCAGCCAGTCTGCGGTTGATTTGAAAGCAGGCGAGTCTCGACAATGAGCTTAAAGGAGGGTGTCAGGTATAAATCTTGTCTTCAAACAGCCAGGGTGCATTCCAGACTTCAGAGACACCTCTTTGTGTGGAAGGGTGTTTTTTTTTTTTTTTATGCCTCCTGTTTCTTTTTCTTGGGCCTGGAAGAGGATGAAAGTGGCGGGGTGTGTGCGTTAGTTTAGGCTGATAATGAGAGTGGGGCTCACGGGCATGGTAATTTGGCAGCCTCTTCACTTCCTGTAACAGTTTAAAAAAAAAAATCATCCAAGGGCTGCTTAAAGACAAACATTTTTTGTTTAACTACTGGTGGTTCATTTTCTGAACAACCATGCAATTAATCTTATTTGTATTAAAGAGGCAGGCTGCTTTTTGTAAGCTTTTCTGAGCTATAATTAATAAAGATCAAAAATGTTACAGAGACACAATATTTAACTTTTCATAGGTGCGACTACACAACATCTGCAGCAATTAGAGAATCAAAAGAAAAAGGTATCGTGCTGGGTTTTTTCCCTTCAAAGTATCTTTGTGAAGCCTCTGTCCTGCGCACAACTCTTCAGTGCTCTAGCAGTGAACATCAGTTTTGGTGAGGAGACTAATCGATACTAAAACCGCAGATTTTTTTCTTTTAATTGCATTGAGAGATAAACACATGGTTCAAAAATGTTATCAGCTAGGTCAGACTTGTGAGGACCGAGCCCATGAAGTTAAGTGCAGAACTACCTGTGTTGCACCTTGAAGGACCGGACACAAACAAGGGCGTTTATTGCTTGCATAGTAGTTTTCAAGCAAATGCATGTGTGTGTTAAAACTTCAAAAGCATCACAGCAGTTTCATGATTTTACATGTAGAAAATCCTGGATGTTTTGCCACTAGGAATTCTGTAGCACAGATTATCTTTTAGCTCTGCTGCTTAAAAAAATAATTAGTTTGTAATAAGTAGTCGCTTATTTATCTCTGGATGATTAAATGAAGAACAACTCTGGAATGTATCACTTGAAGACATATGACGAGAAATGTGCATAGTTTTATCTTGGCACTAGCTGCCTGCCGCTCCACCAACCTTTCAGCTACTCTAGCAAAAGGAAAATATGGCTTTCTCTGGCCTGAAATCAAAACACGGATGGCTCCAAGTGTGTCACTCAGATTCACAAAACAAGGGCACGCTTTGCCTTTACGTACAAACAACAGGCATATGACTTCATTATGCTGGGGATCATTCATTTCATATGCATGTGGCATTTTGCTAACGCTTTGCAAAGAGAAGCTGCAGCTACCTCATTCCTATTAGTATCAGAACTCTTCTGGCATTGCTAAGGCAAAGTCAGCTCTGTCATCTGTGTGATCTGGGATAAGTCTGATCTCAAACATTTGAGGAACAAGCTATCCTAGTATGATCCCAAAACCAACAGAGGCACTATCTGATGTGTGCTAAACCACGTTAAGAATGAAAGAGGAATTAATCTTTGTCCTTTCTTTGTGGGATGCAAGTGTCACCTGGGAGGTAACATGCAAAGAAGTTACAACCCAGGGATGTCCACCACACCATAGGTGTACCCTAGGAAAGTTTGTGCTACCTGATGCCGAGTCCCTCTGTCTCCAGTAACAATAAAATGTGCTTCTAGAAACTCGGAGACAAATATGAGCAAGGGGTGCAGGGCAGCACTGAGCACCCTGCTGCTGTGCCCCAGCAGCCTGCACCCCAGCTACTCCTTCCCAGGGAGAGAGCGGTCTGGTGCCCTTGTGACCGAGGGGTCCTTGCGTTTAACCCGTGCTTGATGTCTGAAGGTTTGGTTTGGAGAAATGTTTGCAAAACTGAATCATGGAAAGTTGCACATGCTGATTACATCATATTTATTTCTCTTTACTTTGTGACTCATAACTTTCCTAAGTATATGCAAGCAAAAAAAGTCTAACAATTTCTTGTATTTAAATGAAAAGTCATCATATACAAGAGACATCTGGTCTCTAAAGCTCTCCCTCTAAGCCCGCTCTAGGTCAAAACCCAAGTTGTTGTTCATGGGATGTCAAGATGCTGATGCATGAGTGTTTCCCTCAGAGCAGGACAAGCGGCTTGAGCGAGAGCATTTGGCGTTGTGCAGAGACCAGCTGCAGCAGGGTGGCACAGTGGCCGGCTTGGGGATGTCGGGAGAATTAGCAGCAACGCGCTAAGTCCTAACAAAACCAGGCGCAGGCAGATGTCAACAGTTTCCCCTTTTTTTCTTAATTGCAAAACTGTTATACATAAAAAAATACACACTTTCAGTACCAAAATCTGTATGTTCTTTGAGTGATTTCCAGGTTTTTACTTTTTAACTGAGGTGAACCCCTCCCGCAGTCCCCCCAGTTACTCATCTTCCCAAGCACTCTTTCATCTTCTTATCTTTCAGACTGTAAGATCGTTGAGGAAGAGACAGTCTTTATTTGTGTACTGTACAACACCCAGCGTATTTAACACTAAACTCAAATGTTTGCCTACACTGTAAAATAGTTGCCAAACAGCGTGGTTTAAGAGGGTGTCAAGGGTGTTAATTTCTAACTATTAAGAAGGGATTGAGAAACAGTGTGAACATACTGTAGTTTTTGTTCTAAATGAAATGATAGAACATGGAGCCACCTGAAGATTTCAATCAGAGAGCCCCAGGTATGGCATTGGTCAGTACACAGTTGAGGTTGCCCGTGCAATGACAGTTTTGCTCCTTAGCTTCTTTCTGACCCATGCAACTTGCACATTAATTGCAGGCATCATCATGAAAAAGTTTTGATAAGGACATTTTCAGGAAGAGTTGGAGAAGTCTAAGAAGCTCAGGAGAAGGTCACCATGCTCACACTTAATAGGCTCTGTTTGCTCAGGGAAACCAGGTGTTTTCAGGTTTATCTTTGCCTCTCCAGCCTGTCCCCTTTTACCCAACAGATCTACTGTGTGAGACCCCAGATTTTTCATCCTGCTCTCAAAATACAGGCCTGCTTTAAAGTCAGAGGAACAGTGTCTTTGATGACTTTTATTTATTATACCATATAATCCCTAAACATATGTTCAGTTTATAGGTAATAACACAGCTAGTTTGACTCTCTATGGCACTTTCTCACATGATGTGATTCTTTTCTCTGGTGACCTGCAAGAGTATAAAGTGAGTAAGTCGGAAAAATAGTATTTTCACCCTCAGTTCATGTAGGAATAAGTAATTGTGTGGGCACCAGCCACTGGAAGTTTATATCTGTTTTCTTTCCCTGACTACCATCATAACCTGAAATCAGAAAATCGCTCTGCATCTTGCTTTTATGTGGTCTTAAGGATGAGATCTTTCAGTGTTGCTTTTTGTCTGCCTGTGATTTTAAATGAGTAAGAGATCCTTCTGAAGAGCTGTATTCATTTGCCTGCCTATGTGTGGCTACTGTCATTTAAGATGCGCTGTGTAAGATGTCCATGTGAGGCTGGCAGGTCTGACACAGGACCCAGAGGGGACCTGCAGTCTTTTGGAGTGGCACACCGGGGTCAGGCAGGGTGCCATAGGACATCTCAGATGGCACCACGCACCTGTGCGTGGGCAGCTGTGTTGAGCCCTTGTTGAGTCCAGCAACTAGAAGAATTGCTTAGCTAACAGCTCCAGAAAGCTCCTGATCATCTCCCTGGTCATCAGTTGACTTCTTTTTCCTGAAGTACATCATGCATTTCTTCTTTCTTGCTCCCACAGTGTTCCCAGTTTTCCAAGTAACTACAACTTTTACGCTTGCTACTGCATATGGTGGATTCCTAACTTGAATATAAATATGATCACTTTACAACACCCTAGTAGGGTTTCAAAATTATGTAGATACTTTAATATCACAAATATGAACTGATTATTAACTCTTAACAAACTTTTAAGAACATCACAGTGAGAACAGAACACCAAAATATTGGCTCAAGGAAAAGATCAAAGCAGGGGTTTTTTGAGTTCTAGCTCCAAAAACATGGAACAGAGCTCACTCTATTTTTTTAAAATCATTATTATACATTTCCTATGCCTTGTGCAGCTTACCCTCATGTTTCCAAAGAAGCCTGGAACAAGATCAGGCCTGTGACATTACTGAACAAGTAATATGAGATTTACTTCAACATGTACTACAACTGCTAGATAAAGAAATTGCACCTAACTGGTAATGCAAAACGCTTTCTTCAAGCCTGATCTATTGCAGTGACTAGAGATTTAATCTAAAACTTTGTCCAAACCTTCAACTCAGTGTTATCATGGAGAGGAAGGTCACCAGGAATTTCAGAAAAACTTGACCTCTTCTTTTAGTCAAAACTTGCTTCTCTCTGTATCCATTTATTTATTAAAAACACTTGACAAAGTGAAGTTAAAGTGTATCTGCATCTGAGGCAGGTCACAGATTTGTCTCTTACAGTGGTAGTAGGCTGGTGAGGATCAACATACAATATTGCTTGTGAGGAATAATCACATTTAAAAGTCTAGCAGAGAATTACACCTCCTGCATGCCTTCATGCCCTTGACCCCAGATTTCCAGTACTTTATAGAAACCCTCTTTGTCCCCATTACACTGAATCTGGGAAAAGCGAATTTGAGTGTGTGGTGGCATTGATCTGTAGTAATGAAGTGTTTGTAAAAAACATTGTTTACTTTACCTTGCACTCAAAGCTAGAGGGTATAACACAAGAGCTGTCTCGAAACAATATTCCTGATGCCACTGAGCCTTGGAGAGCCCACGTTCTTGGTAATTGCCATCAGAGTGGAGCTGCCATGCCAGGGATTCAATGTCTTTTCTAAATATAAGTTTAGGCTGGCTGTTAGTTCAGAGGAAGTTGTACGAGGGATGAAGTCTGGCACATCTGAGGACTGTCTGTACATTGGTCTCGGCGCCTTAAGTGTGTCAAGATGAGGACCGGTCTCATCAGCCCCGCGTTCACCACCGCAGAGTTCTCCAGGCCACTTTCACAGGGGAGTTTGAATTAATGTTAATAAAGGTTACACATAGAAAGGGGCAGTCTTTTCAGCCAGTGATTTGTTTACACACACACGTAGACCCTGCCAACACTGTTTCTAAGCAACTGAAACCATTTATAAATTCAGTTCTAATTCAGAAAAGAGTTGTAGACAATAAAACTGGGAAAAGGCTTTGGAAAATACAAACCGATTCAAACATAGGATTTGCTAAGTAAAACAGTTTATATGTTTATGGTACTTTACCTGAGAAAATTGCTTATTTATTTTAAGGGAAGCTAAAATCTTTCCCAAAACCATGGGGAAACACCTTTAGCCAGGTCTTCTTCGTATGCATCCTTTCACCCCATCTGAACTCAGTCTTCAGTTTGGCCAGTAAAGCTCCCTGGAAGTATCCCCTCCGGTTGTGCCGGGACAGCGTTAGCTGTCCCAGAGGCACAGACTGCCAGACCTGGACCGGCACCAGCAAGCCATCCCCATCCCCAAAGCACTCATGCTCTGTCCAAAGGGTGAGGAAATTTTCCCCTCCCAGAGGAAAGGAGCGCTTGGCTTAGTGGCTTCCCATCCTTCCTAAATGGAAAGCTACTTTCTTTTCTCACCCCAAAGCAAAAAGAAAGGGGGGAAGCGGCCCAAATCACACCGCTGTAGCTTTAGGACTTAGACTGTAGCAATCCCGATGTTTGCAGTGTGAGACACAGTACAAGACACCTGAGAGCGGCGAGATGTCCCACAGGGCATCCCTGCCAAAGAGCTCTGTGAGGTGCCCTGGGGAGGGTCTCTGACCCCCTGAGCTGCCTGGGTCGAGCAGGACGGGAAACCGCAGAGTATTGCCTGCCTGCTCGCTGGCATGTTTGGGATACGGTGCTTGGGGGGAAATATGGGCTTCCTCAGGATTACTGCTCAATGCCATAATGGATGGCTAATTATAGGTCTTGCAGTGAAAGAAGCAGCCCCACAGAGATCTTAAGCTAATAGAACTTAAGTAGAGATGTTATTTCTGGGATATTATTCCCACAGGCCAAAGTACAATTATGGTAGCGTTTTATGTTTCCTCACAAAAAAAAGTTAAATGAGCAAAGTGTACGGTTTTAAATTAATCCTCTTATCAAGGAGTCACTTAGACACAGTGCTTCATCTTCTGCTTCCCCCTTGTAACGCCACTCATATCTGGGAAAGTCTCCGGTTTGAATCTTTACACGGCACAGGGTAAAGGGCCTGAGCAGGTACAGCCTGGCAAACTTGATAGTGCAAGCTTGGGTACCTTCTTTGAAATCAGCAGAAAACCTGATCCTGTATACCAAACAAACAAACAAGCCTCGTGCTATCCAGTACTCCTCCAAAACAGCCAGGGGAAAATAATGTTGTTCCATCTACTTACAGGAGAACAAGTTCTTGAAACAAGTCAGAGGTCTCCTTTGTTCCTAATGGGAGCCTAGAAATATGGTTAGCTACTCCTAGCCACTTTAAGGTGAGATATTGCAATACAACTCTTAGCACACATCCAATAATGGCCAAGAAAAAGGTTTCCACAAGTTGTCCATAATTGATCTCTCCTCAAAAGATAAACTGTAGGAGGAAAAGATTGGGAAAAATGAGCTCTCAGATTTCCAAATAGGTGAGAAGCCATTTTGCCCTCTCTAAAGTATCACTTCCTTGGGCAAAGTGACAGAAAGATGGATGAAGTTTGAAAGCTTGGAGGTGGCATGGAAATGGCCTTTGTTGGGGAAGGCGCACTTTTCCGACTTGAAAATAAAAATGGGCAGAGTATGACAGGATTAGAAGCGTTTGCAAGCTCTGCCTTGGGAATAGGCAGTGGAAGAGAGGAAGAATTAATCCATCAGAACTGAGGACCATGCCTTTGCTTGTTTACTGATGTGTCTGCCTGGGATATTTTCAAAGTCAGGGTACTGTTTAGAGGGGCCTATGAGTTTACTCAGGATGTCATTGAAGTGCAGAAGTCCAAAGTTTGTACGTGTCTGACACATTGTGCTGTACTACTGAGAAACAGCATGCAGTTGGATGGTGAGAGGTCATTAAAACGGAGCGAAGACAATAGATAGGAGTGTATTTTCAGTCTTGAATAACTTCGATCCCAAAACACATGGAAGGATTTTACAAAAGGATATATAAATTGTACATAACAGCAGGCTTGTTCATACCAGCATGCCACTGGCTTCATGACACAGGGTAGAAAACACAGCACTGTGCTCAGCAATACTTTCCATTTCCATTTGGAGCGTGTGAGTTTGGAGCATGTGAACAGAGGGGTAATGTTTTAGGTGTTACGGAAAATATCAGCTGGTGAAATGTAGTTACAAAAATGGGCTCTGGACTGTGCAACATGGAGGTGCCTCAAGTATTTAATCTAGAAAGAGCAGTGGGACTTTGGTTGCATGGCCACTCTGCAGGGAGCGAGGCAGTCCTTCTTTGCGGTCCTGCGCTCCCCAAACTCTAGCTCGATAACACTCCGTTTCCCAAGCACCAAGGATCCTTCCCTAACCACAGTTGAAATAGGATGCCTGTTTACCGATCTTAAATAGCACCGTCAGCAGCTTGATGCTTCAAAGATCTTGCTAGGTTGCTGGCTGGGTGCCAGCACCCTGAAGGAAGGGTGCCCACATCACTTGGCACGGCAGCTGGCATTTCTCTTTGGCTCACCTCCAGTCATCGGTGCCAAACCTGCCCCTTTGGTAAAGCCCGGGATCTCTCCTAATGCTGTGCCTGCTGACCACACACCACACATACAATAGCCTTTGCAAACACAATTAATTGTCTCTGAGATGTACAGCAGCCTGGGGAGTAGCTCCATCTTTAGCAGAGAAAAGCTGTTCCCTGAGATACAGGTATATGGGAACAAAGAAGAATGGATGTGGACACTTTAATTAACAAGCCAGGTAAACTGTTGCAGAACTATCCCCAACCCCCAGTTCTCTGAACACATTTAAAGGATGAAAGTGAGTGATTCATGAGCAAAAGAGGGATCTAGTCATAACCTAATATCCCAGTCCTAGAGTAAGCTGAGTGTTGTTCTTAAAGCCTGTTGGCTTTCCAAAGATTTCAATTTGTGTGACAGGATGCTAGATATATTGCCCAAATGGTCTGTCAAATCTATCACAGTGACAAGGAAATATTGTGCTCTCCTCCTTCCCTCTGAAATTCCTTGAATACCTGGTGCCAGCAGTTCAGCTGATAATGCAAAGAGGGATGAAAGCAGACAGCTTTGTCTAGAAGAAGTGACTTTTCAAATGGGCTGTGACAGGCTCCCTTCATCTTTCTGTAAGCATTTTGATGCAAGCAACAGACTACAAATAAACCCTTTGGTACAGCAAAGGCTACAGCAGTTTTCATATTTTCACTAATTGTGAACTACTACTTAATTGTTAATGTGCTAGTGACTATTCCATTACTCGGAATATATAGAGTGTTGCATGAGCTAGGATTTGGCTATTTTCAAGAGAATTTTACGGTTTCTGATCAGGCTGCTAAGTACGGGTTTATGTTAGGGTAGGTCTGTGGTGCTTGTAGTGGTATAGTTTTGATAGGGAAATTATGTGACTACTTCCCTTGAGCGCAGTGAACACACACCGTTTTTATCTACATGATCCTCTTTTATTAATTCTGTCAACTACCATATTGAGTGTGCTCTTTGTGTGTTATGGCTCAAATCTAGATGCCGCCAGGATCACTAAGAATCTCACCGCAGACTTCAGTGGGATTTCACCTGCGCAGCTGTGCCTAATGCTCCACCTCAGGGAGGGAGCAGCCTTGTTCTTCCCCAAATCGCAGGTTCTTGCTTTGAACCAGGGTTGTTCAGACAACCTGCGTCCTCTCAGGTGTCTCAGCCCCTCCTAGTCTAGGGACTGTAGCCTCTACCCACCGCAGGTCTGGAGACAGGGACCTCAGTGGCCACCCTACCCCACCAGATGGAAGCAGATGCCGTCACTCATGGAGCGTGGGACTGTATGCAGAGACGCAGCCATGTCCCTCAGTGCCTCCCAACAAACACTGCCGGAGATGACAGGTTTTAGATCTCTAATACAAGAGAAAAATCTCTAAAGGACAGGGAAAAAAGCCTACTTTGAAAACAAGACGGGGCTGACTGAGTCTGTTTTACTTAGGGCAGGCAAGCTCCGTGCGAGGTGTGACCAGAAGCTACTGCATGCACACCACGGAGTTAGCACAGCAGAGGAAATAGATCTATGTGGCAATGCTGGCCTCAGCACAGAGGCTGATGTATGCCTTGGGCTTTGCCTCTCCTGGCTTAGCCCCAGCATATATTAAAGTAGCCTGAGGGCTGCTTTAACTTGTATCCAACTATAAGGGCTCCAGTGGACCACTGAGGTGCATGGGCAGGGTGTAAGAATGGTTACAGGTTTTCTAAGTTATTTGAAGCATCTATGGCAACTTGTCAGACTGATCCTTAGGAAGATAACTGAAGTCTACTCAGCTGCACATGAGCTCACCCTTCTGAGACAGGTCCAAGGCTTTACAAAAATAAGCATGTTTACATAAGAGAGCAAATGTTTCCCATATTTGTTGCTTCCAAACCAATCTACAGCAGTCAGTCTGTCACGGGAATTATTCTTCTGTGTTTCAGCCCCTCCCTTTAAAGCATGCTCCAACTATGCAACACGACAAACAAATTCTGCTAGACTACTTACCCGTGCAGGCCATGCTCCAGCCTCTGTTACTGCAGCATACTTCCAGGATAACCTCCCTTCCCTGCAAGAAGGCTTAATGGATAACCTTCAGTAATGTGAGGCCAAGAACAGGAACAGGAGCAGCGCTGCAAAATGGGGTTGGCACGCTGTGTTTGAGCTACCTAAGAATATGCATCTGAGGTCTGCCTATGCCTCCTATAGATTAGAAAACTAGTATTAGTCCTTTCTGACACTGTAGAGCAATTTCTAACATACCTGTGGACAGACGACGTCTTTCCCTATGAAAGGAGACTCCTGTTTTCCAGCTGCAGCAAAGTCAGTGAGTTTCATATTCATACATCTCAGATAAAGTTGCAGATACAAGCGCTGCCAACATGCAGGACTTAAGCACAGGATGTCACCAGCAAGTATGTGAAGCATGAGAGAACAATTACATTTGCGGCCCTCAGACTGCTTTCTTAGCTGCACGGTGATGTAACTCTTAGGTCGTTCCAGGTTTTTTCATGCTGGATGTTAAGTTAGTTAACTAAGTAGACTGACAACGCTCTAGCAGCCATGTTCAGAAGAAGCCTTACAGGTTTAATGTGCTTTAACTTCATGGGTTTAGCTCATTCCCCCACTCCAGTTCCTCTCCCAGACTCCCCCCGTGTTTACAAGCCTTTAGTGTTATTTTAGCTTTTTGCTCTTGCATTCATCATAATCTGTGAAAATCAGAGTTGACATGATGACAAAAGTTGTCACATCGAATACATTGTTTACTTGGCTAGAACAGTTATTTTTATAGTCTCTCCAGAGAAAGTTTCTTATTCAAATTTGCCAGAGATACTCAACAAGTTTAACTAGAAACTTGGCATTTCCTCTTCCAAAAATTCTTCGAATTATATTTTTCAGCAACAGACTAATTGACAACATCTTGCTTCACAGAGGCACACATCCTTCTGCATTAGATTTTCTCAACGCATTCGCACCTGAGTTTGGGGATCGGCAGTTCAGCACAGCATGGCACAGCCAGTAAACGGCTCACCTAGGAGGCATGCTGATCAATTCCCAAAATTCAATTTTGTGTAAACAAGGGATAAAAATCCTGCCAACTCGTGACAAGAGTGATTCTTCATGCCCAGACTGAGATTTCTCCAGCGTTCTGCGCTGTATATTTTACATACTGAATCTCTCACCAATTTAATTTTCCCCAAGGCTTTCATATTGTTTTAAGGGAAACAACAGCTAAGATCTTTTCCAAACCAGTGGAACGAGACATCGTGTTTGACAGGAAAGGCCTAAAATTTATGTTTTGCTTGCTCCATGCTTAGACTTGAATTTACCAAAACACCTTCTCCAAGAGGGGATAGTATCTTGTTATTTATATTCACTGAACACCGCAGTCACCTGTGTGATCCAGGACCGTCTGTGTCTAAGTTATTTCCGTATTGATACCTGCAGACATTTTAACCTGTAGGATGGGTAGACTACTTTAAATTTTATTTGTGACCAATAAGGAATACCCACCCCCCTGAAATTTTTAGCTTAGAAATAATAATTCCCACACATTTGGGCTAGGTAGGTTCACTAGCACCATAAAATACTTTACAATATATGCCTTTGGCCTCCAGAAACCGTGCACCAGTTTGCAAGATCTCTGCAGCAATCACTATTAGACGCCTATAGGGCTGCAAAACAATACTTCTAGGTATAGCCAATTGGTAAAAATCAGCATAACTTGCAATCTACAGTGTAGTTAAGGTAGAAGGAAGTGAAGAGACATGGTAATCCAGCAACAGCAGCCGTGATTTCAGGGTGGTCAAGAGATCTTGCCACAAAAAAGGAGCTGAGTTCTGCATCCTAGAAACATGTTTATTTAGATTAAGAAAAATTTAGGGCAAGATCACCACTAACATCTGACCCAACTCTACGGTAGGCAAAAGAAATGGCTAGAGAAGGTTAGTGGCTGGCTGTCCCACCAGCCACCAGGGAGCAAACAAAGCTGTTTATAAAAGAGAAGGAAAAAAACCCCAAACTTCGTCATTCTACAGTGTCTCGTCTATTCTGTTGCCAATTTGTATAACATTTTAGGCTTTAAGGAATAAACAATGTGTTTCTGCTTCTGGCTCTTCAAACAGCTATTTGATTTACCTTTCTCAGCTCTAAGACGGTGGGTTTACTGCGTGTCCTGCCTTGCCTCCTGCCTCCTCCCAGTGCCTGGACACTGAGCTGTGTGCAGGCAGCAGCATCAGCTCCTCCTGAGCCTGCACAGTGCCTGGCACTGGAGCACCCAGCGTTAGTGTCGTGCCCTATTTGGGCTGTTTATCTTGCTAAGCCACCCATGCCCTATCTGTGCCACCCTTCTCCCCTGCCCACTGCTATAAATGTCTGTCCCTTCGTAGATCACACACCAGATGTGGAGGCATTACTTTGCTGGACATAAGGTTTTTTTCCAACTTGCCCTGCAGAAGCAACACACACGTGTTTTTAACATAAAATGTAACTAATTAAAATATATCAAGCTGATTTGGGATGTAGATCACACAATCTGTCCTGTTCAGGAGGGGAGGTTACCCCATTAACTAACTCTAAGCAGCACCTCAAGGTCGTCCAGAAAGTACCGAAGGAGGTATTACCAGTATAAGCTAGTTTTGTGTGAGCTGATCCAGCCAAAGAGCAGGCTTCCTCCATTTCAGATGAACCCAGCAGACTAGAGCTGGCTTTGATGTACATACTAGCTTTCTATTTAGGGTACACTCAAAACGATGTGGCCCCATCCCAACAGCTAGGATTGAGAACAGCTGACAGATCAGACACACAGTCTTCCCCCTGCCGTATTTCTCCAAAAGCGTTCAGATAGCACTGGCTTGCTCACGTGATAGTGTACGGAGAGCTTTGACATATTTGTTAGACTCCTTTCGAAGCAGATACTTGACTCCAGCAATTGCTTTCTCTGGGTGCAAACTCAAGCAAGCAATAATACACCTGAGGGGCACTCCAGTCTATTTTTAAGGCACTGTCTTTTGAGGAGACTAAAAAAAAGTTAAAAAGCTAAAACCATGTATTTTCATCATCCAGTTCTTTTCTCCTTGGGGCTTGATATTACTGCAGCCTCCAAGATGGGGTCCTTTAAAACTTCACAACCTGTAGCAATGCGGAAATTTCGCTTTCTGAATGCCCTGACTTTCTGTTTAGTAGGGGTCACCTAGTGTTAACCATGGGAAAATGTTAGGGTTTGTATGAAATTGAAGCTTCCCATGTTTCTAACTTCTTGATCTCCAAAGTACAGAGGAGCCGACTCTGCAGAAGCAGTCACTGCTTTATATAAAACAAAGCTTCTGAGAAGTTCACTGTCTCCACGCGAAAGCCATCTTTCAGTCTTCCACGCAGAAAAAAATACAGGCAACACTAAGCCATTGCAGGTGTACTCCAAAGAGACAAGACAAGCTTCACTGTAGCATCTCCCAGGCTCTACACATTACATATCACTCCGCTTTGCTTTTATGCTTCGGGATGGCAATTAAATACAACTAGTGACTCCCGTTTTTCTGCAGGCCACTTAAGGAGTTAACAACCTGATTTCAACATGGTTGATCAAAAAGCAATTGAATATCTGCAATGTATATTTGCTGAGGTCTATATTTTGTGTTGTTTTATTAAAATAGACGTTATCTATTAAGGCATCCTCCAGTAGTCTGAGCTCAGGGTTGGCCATCAAGTGACATACATACAAGATACTCAGAGGTTAATGGACAAAGGGGAGCAATTTCTTTGCTCTGTTTAAAGCAGAACTGTTCTTGCCAGCCCTCACAACTGGATTCTCTCCTGACCACGCAAGTGTGTTTGCCCGTAATACATTCAGTTCTCAAAAAGAGACGTTAGAATTTGAGGATGAAAGCAGATTTTTGTAGCGGAAATATTGCAAAGATGTTCTGCCAGAAAAATCTTTTTCAGCAACTTGAGCATCCAACTCAAAATAGCAGCTCATGATGCTGGAGTCATTGCTTTCATCCAGCATCACAGCGAAAAGATTTGAGCTGGCATGGCTCAGCAGTCTGCAGGAGATAGGATGACAGCTTTCTGAGGGTGCAGATTGCTTTTGTTCTCCAGATGAAAACACTCTTACCATGGCAGTCTCAACATCCCCTTCACCAACCTGGCAAAGCAAAGAGCATGGAGAATGGGAACACGTTGCTATGGCATCACTGGCAAAACAACAAATTTGGTAGAGTTTACTCCAGCAGAATGAAAAACCCAGGGGGCAGTTGTTAGGCACAAAAGGAATGTATTTGCTGGCACATAAATAGCAACACTGCAAAACTGATACATGTCTTACAAATGCAAGATATTTTTTCACTTCTTGGTAGAAATGCCAACATAGATTATGGGAAAGGAGGGAGAAGAGCAAGTCAAAAAACTTACCAGCTTCAAACATGTAGTAGCTTAATAGATGAGATTTTATGGTCTCTAGTAGATCCCTAGCTGACTGTGGGACCTTTATTCTCTCCACAACCTCATCCGGGGATGTGTGAAAAAGAGCTTATAAAATCTTCAATGAAACGCTCCATCCAGGATGGCTGAGGCCCTCATAAAAATATTCTGTTCAGTTTTAGACATTCACCTCAAGAAAGATGGGGGCAAGCTAGAGAAAATCCAGGTAGAAGCACAAACAGCCAGTGCTTTAGATATCACGGCTTAATGGTGCAAGACTGGATGAGTGAGGACTGTTTTGCATAAAAGATGACCAAGTTGAGACATGAGGTCAGACTCAAATACCTGGGAGACTACTGCAGAGCAGAAGGAAATAATCTGTTCTTCACATCCATGATGGGCAAGACAAACAGCAGCAGCTTCAAGTGAATGAAGAGAGATGTAGATTAGACATTAAGAGAAGCTGCCTAACACCAGGAAAGGCAAAGCACTGGAATAAATAGATGAGGGAAAATTGTGTAATCTCTGTCACTGGGGGTTGCCGAGATCCAGTTAGATAAACATTTGTTGGGGTGGCGGAGAATGATTTTGTCTTAGTGTGAAACAGAAGGGTAGATTAGATAACTTCTTGAGGTCCCATCCGGTCCTTTTTTTTTTGATGATTGAATTATTTGATAACTGATAAGGATATAATAAGCACAGATCTCAGAATCACCATTTTTTTCTGACAGGATGCATTTTACTGTACTAATAGATTGAAATGGCAAAGGTCTATATAATTCTCTGTAAAATCTAATGGCTTTATAGTCTGGTGGTTTTGGTACTAGGTGTGTCTTGGAGGTACATAGACTTTTAAAGAAAGTACTGTTGAGAAGATGCAAGAATCTTGTTTTAATTAGGCTAAATTAATGTAGCTCTGAGATTTGTTTCAGTATAAGCTTTATTCTATTAATGTTACCTCATCATCAAATCGCTCCTTCAAAAATAGGGAGATGAAGTATAGGAAAAACATCCATGCTGGCCTTGCAAAAGGAATTTTTATGTTAAAATACTTGATCACAAATGTTGCGCATGTAGACAAACTAGAAAGCTGTCAGATGTGATAGAAATGAAATATAGGGAGAATTAATTTTTTTCCATGTTTAGTCATAAACTGCATGAAGGCCAGAAGATGGAGACGCAATATGCAAGCCAGTAAGCATCTACGATCCAAGTTTTCCAATAAAGGTCCATGTGAACTGAAGAAGTGTTTGCAGTATCATCTGAATTGCAGGCAAGTTTAATCCAAGGAGAGCCTTCAGCCTCTCATTGCTGCAGTTATGGTGAGTTCTTAAGTGCTAAGAAAGTTAAAAAAATACTTAAATTTACATCTGTAAGCTATTCTTCTTTCTTATAATCCTGATAAACATGAATTATCCATTAATTACCAAAAATTATTTTTAATCCTCTGAGAATTATCTTAGTTAGTTTTAGCCAGCTCTGCTTTCTGCCTTGCACTTCTCTTCTGCCCACAAGCTGAGTGGAGTGACATACCTCCAAGCAGACATGCAGTGTTTCTCCTCTGTCAGGGACCTACTGCACTGCTTCCCAACAGTCCACCTCCCCTATCCAGAGCCCGACGTATCCAACTTCACCCCTCATCCTCTCATGGTCATACTATAGTTTATCAATCAGCTGCACGGGACCTAGTAAGGCCATTTCTTTGAGTGCTTCCTCAGCCTCCTCCTCCTGCTTCAGAAGGCTCTTCCTCATAAAGTCCAGATGTGCTCCACCAACATGTGGTGAGGTAAATCTGCGTTCTTGGCCACAAGGCTCTCGGACAAAGCCTTCCATGGCATGTCCAGCCCTGAAAAAAAACCAAAATAAAGAAAAACAAAACAAAACAAAACCCACAAAGCACAGTGAGAACCTCCTCCTCCACAAGCTCCAAAATCCAGGGACTGATGAGTCAGCATGAACTTCCAGCAAATTCTGCCTCTTCCTAGCCTAGAGGGATCCTAAATAGCTCTAACACTTCTGCCCAGCTCTGCTCTGAAACCTGTTCGAATGTACCCAAACAGGGACAACAGCAGTGACTTGGACTAGCTCAAGTCATCAGACATGGGTACAGTCCTGGCGCAGGTATCGAATATGTACTTTACATTTCTCTACAGCCTGAAACAAGACACAGAGAAGCACCCATCTCCTCTCAGAGGGTACAGCCGTCCAACTGCAAAAACACTATGAGGGCCCCAGTGAAAGCAAATTAAGGCCTCAGTGAGAGAGAATTTACTCTAGCACGGCAAATGGGTTGCAGACAGCACTCTCTGCAAGCATGCGTCCTGGGCAGCCCCGCTTCGTCTGCCAGCACAGGCTCCTCTCAGCTAAGCAGTTCCTCCACGTGCACTGCTCAGGGCGAGGGCTTCGCTCGGAAAGGCACAACCTGCCCAAGTGCCTTCTCCGCTGTGGTGCGATTCCTGTGTTTCACCTACAGTAGCTGCTCTGTGTGTATGTATCCCTCAGCTATCCAGCTCCTGGGCTCAGGCCAGAATACCTATATGTCTCCCTTCAGGGTGGTGTGTAACCAAGGTTTTGTCCTACTAATTCTTTGCTCTAATTCTTGTCACCATCCCAAGGCGCTTAGCACGGCACTGCTGAGCTTTGCCGGGGGGAGTGCGAGCAGCTCTCTCTGTGCTGCCACAGGGCAGACATCCCTGCTCTCTGTCAAGCAGTCTTCTCCCATGCCTTCAAGTAGGAGCTTGAGCCTCATCACAAGGATGGTTTAAGGCTCATCCTCTTCCCCATCCCACCACTCAGCACAGGATGGCTCCAGGTCTGCTTCCTGAAGCCTCAGCAACCCGTGCTGTTCCCTCGTGTTGCGACTGCTTCCAGCCCTGGAGGCCCCATGCATTGTGATTGCCTCCAACCCTGGAGGCCCCGTGCCGTTTTCTGGAGTCATGTAACCCAGACCCCACCAGGCAACTGTCCCTACCGCTTGCCGTGGAGTGACCAGCAGGTGGGACCCCACCAAAGGGCAACCACAGCCTGTGCTCGGCTCTGCTGCCTTCCAGTTATGTCATGTTCCCCACTCCTGTCCTCACCCTCAGTGCCCTTTCTCCAGCCCAGCACTCCCAATCCAGACGCCAGCCCTCCATGCCTCCTCCAGCTCCATGCCTAGACTTCTGCCCTGGTTCCTGCTTCCACCCAGCTTCATCCCGCCTCCCTGGCTGCCCTCCGGTCTTCATTTCTCTTCTAACCAGAGAACAGGGAGCCCTGTCCCACTCAAACCCTGGTATATAGGTGTGGTAGCACCTTGTGGGGTTTAACACTTAGGTGGTGCTCAGAATAATTAAGGGGCCAAATGGATTCCTCCCACAGCTTGGCGGCCCCGGGAGAGCAGGGATGTGCATACATTACCCCTGCAATCCTGCACACGGTGTTCTGACGCCGCACGGCTCCTGTTTTCATGTCATTCCAAGCAGCCTTTGACGGATACAGGTCTGCAGTGTGCAGACAAGACCTTTGCCATGTCGAAATGCCTCCAAGCAGCAACCACCCATGTTGGCAGGCTATTAAGTTTCTATAGAATTTTGACAAGCCTCCAGATGAACATCAAACCATCCTAAATCTCCCGAGGGGCTAAGAATTAAAAAAAAAAAAAAAAAAAGAAAAAGAAAAAAACCCAAAAAACTGACTTCACATGTCATTATTCCCTGCAGCTTTGTAGCTAATTTAGAATCTGTTGATCCTCGTGCCAATAAATAGTTTATCTTTAAACTACCTCTGTACTCAGACTTGGTTTCATTCTCAGGTTAGTGTTGGTTGTTTAGCTAGCAAGTCAGTAATCTAACAGCATATACAGGAGAGATATTCGCCGTATATATCTGCCTGTGCATATCTGTTCCATTAAGCAGAACCTCGCATGGTAGCTAAATATTTCTCTGGGAAAACTTGCTTTCTCAGAAGGAGAAGGTGAGTGCAGTATGAATATACATGCTAATGCACTGCCCCCCAGTGGAGTCGGGATCTGGTTTAGGAGATTGAGCTTTGCAAACCTTCACTTGTAGGGTGCATAAAGCAAACACTCACAGGACATATATTAAATCAAAACATTAAATTAACCATTGGTGGGGCAGTGTTAAATCTATTCAAAGGTGTTTTATGGAGATAATAGTTCGCATCCGATTGTAATTTTGCAGTACAAACTAATGCTGTCCCAGAATACCTCCTTTCTCAGCAAGTACTGCAGTCAGAGGGAGCAGAAGGTCTTCGGCTGCTTCTGGATGACACTTCACATTTCAGAGCTGCTAAGGGGAGCTACAGGAAGTTCTCATTTTTAAAGAATAGCCAAATCCAAAATGTCTCAAGGCTGATGAGATGTTACACATAACTATTAAAGCAGCTGGAAGGAGCTGTGTTTATTCACTGCAACATCCCTCATCATCCAGTAAGAAAATGTGTCACCTTCTGGTTTGTACCAGAAAAGATTATGTTTATTTGAGCATATTACATGTTTCTGGAGATAACTTTAAGCCACTTTTTTTTTACTGTTGCATTTCCTTCTTTCACTGGCTCCTTGACTTCCAGACTTGTTAGGACTGTCATTGCTTCCCAGAGGCCCCTTTCCTATCCTCATTTAATTTTTCCTACGGCAACACAGCATATTGTAAAAATTGCTGTTTGGTTCACTGTTACAGTTACTATTTTGACATGTCCAAAGACTCTTTTATTAAACAGCAACTGTAGGTGAATATAAATTTTAAAAATGCACACAACGAAATGTCTAGATGGTAGAAATAAAGACCATAAGCCCATGATGTTCACCATTGCTTCAATTCTCTTCTGGTGTTGTCCCCGTCATTTTTCCCGCAGTGCTCTGCCATGTTTCTGTCACATCACCTCTGTGTCAGGACAGGGTAATGCTTCTGGAATCACATCTCCACGTTTTCTTGGCTTGTGTCACTGGCACAAGGAAGAGGCAATAAATGTGCATAGGGATAATAAAAATATCTTTTTCTGCTCACAGCATAGTCAGGTTGTAGCACCATAAAAGGCATCTGAATCAGCTAAATGACCAGTTAATGGAGGGCGGGGAAGAAGAAATATAAAGCCAATGTGAAATACAGTATATTTGAAGAGAACATGTAAGCTAGGCTTAGCGGTACTCAAGGCAGAAGCAGGCAGCAGCCCTCCCCAGGTGACCGAGGGAGGCAGTCATGAACACCCTTGTAGTGCACTCAGGAAAAGCAGTGTCTCACACAGCACAAGCAGAAGGAGTATAGCTTCCTTTCTGTATATATATTTTCCGAACACCCTACAGTCTTGCCTTCCAGGGCATTAGTTTGCCAGCCTGAACTCCCCCCTTTGTCTGTGCCTTCTGGGGTGCTTGCTGTCAGGTCAGCAGGTGGCAAAGCCTGACCCTCAGACATTGTGGGGTGGTCAGCAGCATCTGCAATGGTTTCCAGTTACCCCAGTTCCCAGGCTGCAGGCATCCAGGCTGAGACACCAGCAGGACCCACTGGAGGCAGTCCCATGCCTGCCCTGGGGCGGCCATCCTGGCAGGAGACTCGCTCAGCTACCTGCAGCAAACAGGCCCCTGGACCTCACTGGCCCCTTCTCTCAAGATGGGTGCTGACAACCTGCTCCCTCTCCCACTCAGCCTCCGCAAGCTCCTCTCCCTCATCGGACACCTCTTGTAGCTGGAGAGGATTTGGGCCAGTTGGACCCACAGTCGTTCGTCCTTCTCGTGCCCTGCCTTGCTGCTTGCCTCACATGGTTTCAGCAGTCCACTGTGGGGCTTGTGGGGGAGGAGTTGGTTTTTGTAACACTTTTGGCTGGTGGTACCCTAATCCTGAAAATATTCTCCCCTCCTCATCTACACTTGGGGTTAATAGCCCCAGTTGTTTTGTTAGTGGTTTTTGCACAAGAAATGCACCTGTGTCTTCTGTAAAATCATAGAATAGAGACATTGCACAAATGAGATGTGCAATACAATACGACCCTGGTAGGTAATACCATGCTCCTAAGTTATCCTTGACAGGAAGCTTTAATTCCTAAATAGAGCAGGTACCATGGGCTGTCTGGACTTCAATAAAGCATTAGACACTGATATGCATAAGGAACATGGGACAGGTCCAGCAGGTAAGACATGAGCAAGCAGAGAGCTATAGATAGGTCATGTCAGAAGAGCAATTACTGAACTGAAGGCTCCTGCCTGGTCTCTCAAAACCAGTCTTATTTAAGTGTCCTGGGCTGCAAGTTGCAATCAGACTTGCCTGAGCACACCAAGCTGGAAGACAATATCCCTGCTGAAATGGCCAGGCTGCAGTCACAAGGTTGCTTCTTCATGGGAAGGAGGTCAAGCTGTTACTCACACAAGCTTACATCTTGCATGGCACTGCTGGTGGTGGCGTCTCAGAGTTCTCATGATGTGCATGATGGTGGTGGTGGTGGCAGAAAAGGCATGGAGAGAGAAGTGATGTCTTTTATTAGACCAGTTGATAGACCTAATAAAAATAAACATCTCAGGCCTAGTTCCTTCAGCAGGCCCAGAAAGCAGCAGTAAAAACCATGCTAACTGCAAGGTAGAAGCAATCACTCTTGGATCAATCTTGCTATGCTAATCAATCCCACCACATCAGAGAAAAAGGTGGTTAACACCTGTGGAGCATGGGGGGAGTTACCTGGGAGAGAAGTGACAGGCTGTAAGCTCCTGCAGAGGGGGGAAAAGCGGGGGGGGGGGGGGGAGGAAAAAAAAAAGGTCATTAGCACCTGTGTTATATTTTTAAATACATTATTACATTTCTGGTATTTTGTAATTAACCCAAGTTAATTGTGAGCTCATGGCTTGCACATTTCCAGCCCAAAGGATAACCAGTTTTTAAAACTAGCTTGCTCCCTTGGAAGGCTCAGCTTGACATAGCCTACTAACAGGTTTATCAGATAAGGTACCACTAGGCTTAATGCGCTCCTTAATTAGGAATGTAAACACGTTCATTAAAGAAAAAATGAGGGCCTCAGAGAAATTATGAAGAGATTTTATGATTATCGACTCGAAAGAGAAAGTATTCCAACAGAGAAAGCCGTTGCTTCCTCCTTCCCTAGGAGCAGAGGCAACCTACTTTCTAATTGTAACCCTACGTGGCACGTTAAGCACAGAGATTTCCCACCACTGGGACATTATCTGAGATTTGGGACATCCAGGCTAAACAGAGATGTGAGGGACAATCAGCCTCTCTGAGGGCGCGTGGGTATAAATAGATGTGTTTGTGTACACATGCGTGCCTGTAAACATGCAGTTTCTATAGGCATGTCCGTATAGCAGGCTGTGACTTCAGCTGCTATTAGCCAAGGTGGTGGTTGTTCCTCCTCTCGTTTGTACGCATGATGGTTGGCATAAATAGCAGCCCCAGCAGGTCGTAGCTCGCAACTGCCCACAGATATGGAGGATTTGGTTGCTCGGACATGTTTTTCCACCTGGCATTGGACCGGGAGCTGCGTTTTGGCCTCTACGCCCCATCCCTTCGCTGTCCCCCCCAGGGGGGGACCCACGCCCATGAGATGGGTGGGTGGAAGGGGTACATGAGGGGGCTGCTCCCATGTACCACCCCACATCCTCCCTGCTCGGGGCACAGGGACCCGCAAGCCCTGGCTGGTGCTGCGGGCACCCTGTGCCGTGCCCCCCAGCCGCCTCTCCCCTCGGGCACCCCTGGCACAGCACCCGCTCGCTGTGTGGCCCCTGTTCCCGGTGGAGAGCTTCCCCTCCCTGTGCTCCCTCTCCCTGTTCCCAACAATGGTGGCCCGGGCAGCTCGGGATGTAGTTTTGAATTTAAATGTGGCCAGCCTTTAGTTTGCAAAAATAATAAATCCCCTTCAAACAGAGTTATGTAAAAAGTAGAATAATAAAAAACCTAATGTTTGTTGGCAGCGTATGCATCCCTTTGTCTGCAAGACAGAGGCCTGTTGACAAACAAGAGGCTTTTCTGGGACTCTAAAATCAAGTACCAAAGTATAAATGGCCACCACCTAACACTGACTTTATTACATTTGCCAAACACAGTGAAACTGCTGCACTGTTGCTTAATGCACTTGTACAAGGAAAGAAAGTTCGTGGCCAGGACCCTCCCAATGACAGCCTCCCCCATGCAGTGACCTGCTCGGGGGAGGTTCACCCTCCGAAGGTACCATCGTGCTCCACTGCAGCCCCCTCCCGAAGCACCCCAGCTGCTATCCACTGTGCCTGTAAGATGCAGTAATTCAGATGTTTTCATGTAAACCGTGGAAAAAACAGAACTGTGTGTTGACCTCTTTAACAATTTTCTGGCTTTTAGCTAAGACATGCAAATGTGCTGCAGAGCTAAGAGCAGACATTATTTATTGGTGGTCACCATGGGATTTCTATTCTATTTACAATTTCAATAAATTCTGTTGATGGTCACTGTAGGATTTCACCTCTTTTTCTTCCTGTAAAGTATTTCTAAATGTCTCCACCTCTGTCCTGTTCGTCAACCATTATTGTATTAAAAAGATGTCAGTCTCTACACGGTGCTAAAAATCCTCTGCTTCCCAGATACTGTGAGATCTGAAGGTACTCGGCAGCTCACAGGATCAGACCCTGAGAAACGGAAGCAAAGTGTGAGCTCAAATCCTTATCAATCTTAATAATGCAAGCCAAGACTCAGGCTGTTCTTATTAGATTATCTCTCATCTAGAAAGCATAAAGCCCAGTAAAAAGGAAGAGATGTTAGAAAAACATCGTCGTTGCTTCGGTGGTTTGTATTTTCCTAATAAGCTTTTAATTTTCTGCTCTGAATGGAAAGTAATACTTGTCTTAGGAACTAAGGAGAGCTTCTGAATCTAAACTGAGTTGTTTTCATACCAGTAATTTTACCTCGCCCCTGGAAGCAAAATGCCAAAAACAAGTTTCCTCTCCCTCAGGTAGGGGCAGATGGGGAAACTTCTTAGGAAGCGGTGATGGAGAAAGCACCAAGCCGATGCGGCACTGAGACAACCCGGTAGATGGTGAACAACTGTACTGTTGCTCGTTAATTCTCGCCTTAGAATTATTAGGCTGATGAGTCTAACGTGTTCATTTGCAATTTTTCATGGTGATGTAAGATCCATCTTCCAACTACTTCCATGGAAAACTCAGGTGCCCTCCGGCAGCTGCGAGCTGGCAGTGGGGCAAGCTCGCCTGGGCAGCGGAGCAGGAGCTCTCTGGGGGAGAAAGGGGCGCAGCCCTGACGTGCCTCCAGCACGCTGCTCCCACCGCCGCCATTGCCAGCGCTTCTTAAAAGAAAAGCCGGAGCCCTCCTACAACAAACAAGTAAGCAAGCAAACCAGAAGGAATAATACGTCAGTTGTAGCACTTCCCAGCAGACGTTAGGAGGGGCTGAAAATAACAGGGAAGTCTTCATGTAAATCACCTTAGAAAAATTTTATTTTCGGAGAGATGGAAAGCAAGCCTCTTCCACTGAGGAAAATCCTTACAAGGGCTGGCCAAAAAAGTCAAGATTTTTTTCCCCATTACAAATATGAGGTTTCTGATTTTTTTTAGTTGTGCGTCAGAACAAATCCCAGATTTTTTTTTTATTTATTTTTTTCAGTTATAGAAAACAAAAGAGATCATATGACTTAGCCTAAGGGTCAGGGCAGCCTTTTGACTGGGGGAGGTACAAGTCCCTGCTCACATTTTTGCCCTAATGAGTATTTTCTTGTTTGTATAAAGCAGCACCAACCACAGCAGCCTCCATGGCAGGAGGTCTTGAGTGCCTTTTCCCTACAGCATCACTTCCCCACCAAAATATCAGCCCTTCTAGCGGGAACATCACTGAAGTGGAATCGTTGCGATGGCAGGTTGAGGGAATAACGAATTACCATTTTCCTACCCAAAAAGCCATCCCATGCTCACTCCCCTCTCACCTCTCCGAGCAGCTTGGGTCACTGGGGCAGCAGGAGGGAGGTTTGCCTGTGAGCCATGTGCCCTGGGAGGACTTTGGGGTGGGGATGGAGACCACCGTGCTCCTCCAGCAGCCCTGGCCCAGCGGGGTTGGGTTTTGGAGGGACACTGCTGGCAGATGAGACCAACATCAGCCTAGAGAGAGGCCGAATCGGGGCCATGCCAGTGGCAAGGGGGCTGGGGGGCAGCAGGCTCAGCACCAGCCAGCTGTGGGTGCCCTGGGGCCACGCAGGGAGACCCCAGGGTCCCCTCGGCCCCCGCACCTCGTTAGTGCCCCCGTTTCTGCAGAAATGCATGCCAGCCGTGCAAAGCGTGTTGAAAAGAGCCTTTCCTCCTTTCTTGCTTTTGCTTTGTTCCTGCATCGTAGCCTCTTTTTTTTTTTTTTTCCCCAAAAACCTTTTCAGAAAGCTGATGGCCCGTCTACATGAGAGCCAACACGTGTCATTATGTAAGGTGAGAAAGCAGGTTCAAATATGGACTTCCAGATGCAGTTTCCAGATAAGCAAGTCTGTAAGAGACAGTTAGCTTTTCATTAGGCTTGATTGCCCCCACGTCCTCAGCGTGCAGTGCCCCCATTAACAAACTAAAGAATCTTTTATGTACCCTCTTGTCAATGAAGCTCCCACTGGAAAAAATCTTGTTTCTGTGCCCAAGCAATGAATTGTTTTTCTGACGGAGCTGCCAGATCACAGAGGCAATTAAAGTTTATGTGTAGCTTGAGCTCTTCTTGCTTCCTTTTGATGTTTCAGGTAAAAGGAAGAAGAGAGTTGTATCATTTTAACACTTTTTATATCTCTCTCTGAGGTGATTTTTAAGGTGTATTTGCAAGGTCAAAGCAATAAAAAACAGATATGGGAAACAGTGTAGTTCATGTTGTCCTACAAATGTAATATTGTTCTGTGCAATATTTTTTCACAACAATACAAACTGTAACCAAGGCTACAAAATAGTTTTCTTCATCATCTCTACGTTTCCATTTGCTTATAGTTCTCCAAGTTTATTCTCTTCCTGATCTTGCGCTGCCATCATTGTCATTCAGTGATGGGCTCAGGGAATCCTCTTTCCTCCTGAAAGAAAAACTCAGACTGCATCTTTTTTCACGGGGCCGGAGCCAGACTGAACTCTGCTGCTGAACTCTGAAACCCGTGAGGCCTTGCAGTGAGGATTATATGCTTATCTCAGTTAAAAAGGATTTAGCAGCATCGGGAGCATACAGAGATTAGCTATTGAGCCCATGCAAAAAACTGTGATGATCAGTGGAAAAGGCGGTTCGCGAGGTTCCTCTCATAAACCTCGGGAACTCGGGGCAAGTGGTGGGTTTGTTGGTTGCACCTATGAAGTACATACAACCTGCCCTCCTTTATTTATATGAAAGCATTTGTCTCGCATTCTGCTGTTGTTAGTAGTGGAGATCTTGGACGTGGATTTGTCATCAATACCGATTTGCCAGCTACTCAGGAATTACATTCATAACCACAGACCTGCTAACCAAACTGCTTCTTAGAAAACCCCAGAAGAGAAATGCATATAGAAATATCAAAATGGTGAAGTTGTCTGAGGCAGCGGTTGTGCCTTTCCCTCTTGCAAAGTCAAGTTTTGTGTTCTTGAAGTATGTTTACATCAGTGATGAAACTAAAGAAATGCAGAGCCACCAAAAAAACCCACCTCTCTACAACATTAAGAAACACCTATTTCTGTACTTCAATCCATATGTTTGGTTTCCTCCTTTTTTCAACCGTATTTTTAAAAACCAAAAAGTCTATGATAGGAAATTATCTTTTGCCCTGTGTTAATCACTGAAGCCACAGAATTAAAATATCAGCTAAGGTCATCCATCGAAAGCCATGAGCTTTAGCTTAGACCACCAGCTTTGGTAACCTCATTGCTTGCACGTTTCCTATGTTTACTCCGTTTACTCATGGATATTGCAAATATCATGTGTCATGGTTTAACCCCAGCCAGCAGCTAAGCACCACGCAGCCGCTTCACCTCCCCCTCCCAGTGGGATGGGGAGGAGGATCGGAAAAAAAGGTAAAACTTGTGGGTTGAGATAAGAACAGCTTAATAACTAAAGTAAAATAAAATATAATACTAACTAAGAATAATAATAAAATAATAATAATAATAATTGCAATGAAAAGGAAGATAACAAAAAAAAGAGAAATAAAACCCAAGAAAAGACAAGTGATGCACAATGCAATTGCTCACCACCAGCTGACCAATGCCAGAGCAGCCATCCACCCCTCCTGACCAACTCCGCCCCATTTATATACTGGCATGATGCTCTATGGTATGGAATACCCCTTTGGCTAGTTCAGGTCAGCTGCCCCGGCTGTGCTCCATCCCAGCTTCTTGCACACCTGCTTGCTGGCAGAGCATGGGAAACTGAAAAGTCCTTGGCTTAAGATAAGCACTACTTAGCAACAACTAAAACATCAGTGTTATCAACATTATTCTCACACTAAATCCAAAACGCAGCACTGTACCAGCTACTAGGAAGAAAATTAACTCTATCCCAGCTGAAACCAAGACATCATGGCAGTGCTACCTTATCACCTAAGTAAATTATCAAATTCAAAGGCTGACTGCCATGAATGATGCTTTTTCTCCTTTGGACAGCATGAACTAAGCATTTTCTGCCTGGTGACTTATTTATTTATTTATTTATTCGTAGCTGCCAGTTCTTCGTAAGAAACCGCAAAGACTATATAGAAGGGCCTTTCGTCTGGGAGGAGAAATATTTGAGTAATAGGGTCCCAGGCATCTCTTTTCCTATTCCCCCGGGCCAAATTTGTGCCTCACAGTCCACAAGAGAGAAGCTGAGACAAGGAGTCTCTAGCATTTCTTGCTGCGATTGCCACCGGGAAAATAGTCTTCCTTTTCCTGTCAGCTTATGTGTATATTCTTAACAGCTATTAACGAATATGCCCCGAAAGGCAAATAGGGCTGTAATTAGCAACCCCCTCTAGTCATGACGAGGCTTGCTGCGTGTTGCACACCTGATCCACAAAGACACAGGTCTGTGTTTTATACCTCCTCTCCGGAGACACCCACACAGCCTAAACAAAAACACGAATCAGGATCTGCAAAGGGCTCGGCAAACGAGCTGCCAGAGATCCCAAATCGCTTAGGAGTGATCGCATGATTCCAGCAAAAATACACCTCCAGCTTGTTCCCGCTCACCGTTGCATGCCATCCCACTGGAGAGAGTCATTTGCTTTAGTCAAAGCATGGCAGAATACGAAGGAAAGGTGCAGCATCTGTTAATTCATTAAGAACTAATTGCTTTTAATGATTAGGGGCCATAATAACTGGTCACTCTTTTTCCCGCTTCTTGGCAGAAGCTGGCTGATTGTCCAAGCTTTGCATGTCTTCACAGATGTCAGCTAGAGACAAAAGCAATCTTAGCACTAGAAGATCCCTTGTTGTGTGGATGGGATTAATGTGTGACAGATAATACAGTGCAGGTATAAATTAACATGCCTGAAAATTGACAGCAAGCCCAAGAGCAGCCTGGCATATCTTGGTAGATACCTTCAGGTATCACCCCAGCTGAGGAGCGACCTATGGCCCTAGTGCCAGAAACCTCCTGCATCTGCCTTCCCCTACTCCTGCGTTATAAAATTAAGGTGAACATGTTGGTTTTTAACTCCAAAGGAGGAAAAAAAAAACCCAACAGAAAATAACACTGGCAGTTTATGGCAGTGTACTTGAATAGGGGGATGAATAATCAAATTAAACTTTTTGGTATTCCAATTTGGGGAAAAAGTCTCCCCTGGAGTTCTAATCTGGCCATATCCGGCACTTTGAACTGGCTTTTTCTAGTTAAAAAAGTATTTCCAATATGCTTGACATATTGCTGCGTATAATGATGGAATGCAGGGAAAAAAATGTATGTTTACATACAAAACATGCCCCCATATGCATATTTATATTAAGAGACAGAAAAATATTTTATGTATGTATGTATAACTTGACACTTTCAACATTTTATGTAAATAAATGCCAAATGGATGGAGAAGATTGTATTATACATTAATGGGCTACACTTCTTCATTTCCATTTTTCAAATCTGGCTATGATTGCATACAAGTACCTCAAACAGCAAACATCTGGATGGCTTGAAAGCAACTGAAGCATGTTTTTACTGTAAGACATATTCTTACTGTAAAGTTAGAGATGCAAGCTTTACTAGTGAAATTTTTGGTCCTGAGCAGCCTCAGACCTCATTTATAATAAATACGATTGTTTTGCAGTATCAGTGGGGACACAGCCTTAACCATATTCATATTTAAAGTCTAACAAGCTCTTTTATAATTAGGGTTCAGTTTAACAGACATATGCGTTAAGACTATACCCTTGGAACTTTTCCAAGCAACTACACTGTCATAGCCAAAGCCTTCGTCCAACTTACATGTTTGACAGTTTATACAATTGCATTACTATTTTCCACCTCTTACCTCCAGATTCAGGACAATTTATCTCTGATTCTCTTCTGTTTCTAGGTTTCAAAGTGCAATTTCCTGCAGAAACGAATATACTCATAATTCAGGTTGTCCACCCACCCACCCAGTTACCTGTCTCAGCTAGCCCAATTGCTGGAAGGAACATATAAAGCAAGTTCATAGCTTGATGTTGGAGTGATATAATCTTTGCTTAATCTACTTAGTGTTTAAAAATGTAAATGGTAGCAGCTATCTCAAATACTAGAGCGCTGCTCTCATGTAGGTTGTATGCTCGAATGAGGCACAAAGCTGTAATTGTACTTTTCTGGGAGACTAAAAGCCTTGCAGTGTCTGAGACCTGGAAAATTTAAAGAGTAGTTTACATCTACTAGGACCAAAGTGTTGCAACTGTGTCTCAAACATTTGCAATTTGAAGCTGTAAAATCCCTAGGGCATATTATGTGCTGTAACAATACCATTAAATATGTTGTATCATGCTAATGAAATAATTTGTGTCTCCTTTTCCTGTCTCTTTTTTCCCCTTAGAAAGAAATCCAGTACATGAATATGTAACGTTAGCTGTTATTCAAAATTATTCATTTGAAGAAATGAAATAAATTAGCACGTGTTTATAACAGGGATTGAAGCCTTTCTTTTCCCCAACCATTGTAATAGCACTTCAAATATAAAGTTTGGCTTCTTCCTTGGGTTTAACCTCTTAAATCTGCAGTTTGCTTATCAAGAACAAAAAGCAGCTGACGCTTCCTACAGAAGGCAGCTCTGGGCTTTCTCAGTGGATCCGCAAGAGCTGGCAAGGAAGGTGCAGCCCCGGCGTGCCGGCTGCCCATGCTGCTTGCCATCAGTTCGCTCCCCGGCTCTGCTTTTGGCTGCTCCATCTAGATCTTTCCTAGACTAATCTAATCTAGTGAGGTCAAAGACTAAGCAGTGTGAACACAAGCCAGGCTACTGATCCCCGTCCCTCTTTCATTCAGCAGTCGAGACGTAGCCCTCGGTTCCTCCGTGGGAGGATTTCTCAGCAAGCCAAGCAGTGCTGGGGCTCAGAACGGGTTCCTCATCTTTGACAGATTTTTATAGAGGTTGCAAGACGGGCTCCCTCATGCCATCGGTCTTCTCAAAGAGAGAAAAGAGGTGTGCAGTAAGGGTGTGGAGTGTGCACGTGTGTGTGAGTGCACGTGCACATCTCCCCCCCTCTTTGTTTAGACCTCTGGGCATCGCTCCCATGTAACCTTTGTTCTGCTTATGAGCCCTTCTGTTCTTATTTTGGCAACACACACAAATATTTGCTCATGTTCATAAACAATCACTGATTCTGTCTTTTCAGGTAAAATATCAAGAGAGCATGGCTCACCTGGGTGAACGTAAATGGACTCATGTGTTCCCTTTTCTGGTGGTAGGTATTTATGTGTGTACAGGTCTCTCCAGCCTGCAAAGATAACTGCGTTCTGCTTGGGTCTTTGCAAACATCTGTGAATTGTCATGGCACAGCTACAGATGACTTCTTAGGGACTGAACCCCGATGCAGTGATGGGTTTCCATTCAATAAAACACCTGGGCATGTGCTGCTTAAACTGAGGCTGCTAGGGAGGAGGGGGAAGGAGAAGGACCCAAGATGGAGCAGAGACAGAAGGTGCTGGAAGAGCCAATTAGCCTGGGTGTCACATGAAGCACAGCCCTATCATGGTTGAGGCTCGAGGCAGTGCATTATCTCAGCTTGTTATAATTGTCCCTTGCAGTCACATTTGTGAAGGCTCGTTAGAGCTGGGAGGGGTGAGTGTGCAAACTCAGGCGTTTGCTGTGCAGGAGAGCATGAGAATTAATAGGTCAGGAATCACAGCCTTCAGTATTTTGAGGAGCAGCTGTGCCAACAAGCACGAACTTCAGTGCTCTGAGAAACTCTTAAAAGGTCCAGGTTGCTGAAAACTGTATCTGCCTCCATCCCACGTAGTGGCACCACTTCTGTTTCTGAGCTTTAGGGGTGTTTCATGCTGCAATGCTGGCCCCGCCACCTTCTGCACCACAGCAGCTGGGCAAGGGGAGGGGGCGATGCGTGGGGGACGAAGGCGGTGGAAGTGACGGTGCTCTGGGATGCTCTCTGGTGACAGGTCTCCCTGGTGTACTCTGCCAGTGCCGAATACTCCAACTGCGGTGAGAACGAATACTACAACCAGACCACTGGCATGTGCCACGACTGCCCCAAGTGCGAGCCAGGCGAAGAGCCTTACATGGTAATTTCAGCTTCTTCTGCTGGTAGGGGGACACATATCGAGCACCAAATGAAAAAAACAAATGCTTTGTTACATGGCGGTAATATATGGGGAGGAGAGAAAATGGGGAAGGATTTTAAGATGAGATGCTTAAGCAGGAGCCCTCACGCCTGCAAGTGTGTCATGGGGGCAAGGCACCGTGCATGCTCGTCAGTAAACCACATCCCAGGAGCAGCCTGTTAAAAAAGATATTGTAAAAGTGGTAAGGTAAAAGTTTCACACACAGTCTCTGCCAGTCTGTTCTCATTTCAATAGTTACTTAAAATCTGATGCTGCCGTTCCGGCATGGTGTGATAAATTGGTTAGTCTGGAGTGCTCGCTGGTCCCCACACCGAGAATTGAATTTTGCTCTCCTGCTAAGATATTTTGGCACTAGAGGAACTTGGATGCTTCTGCAACATTTTAAATTACGGTTCCTAAGTAACCACTTGATTTACAGCAGTTAATTGTTGCTTATTAAAAAAATAAATTACTGAAATCCTGTTTGGTTTTAATGGGATAAACATCCTATTGCAAGAATTTCACACAGTTGGTAGTCCTGAACAAGTATGTTTGAATAATAACCAGTTGGTTTTAGTTTTATTTAATCTAAACGTAATGTTCAGCTGCGACATGTGAGTTCAGAGGTTACGAAATCTCATCCAAACATTGCCTTTTGTGATGTTCCCTCTGGGCTCTCCTAGCATGAAAGCAAGATTGCTGATATCCCTGCTGCAGCCATGTTTCCCCTGTAATCTTCTCTACTCTTCAGTTTTCAGTTCACTTTCTATCTGAGATTCACTTCTATGACTTGCTGGAATATGATACAAATAGCTATGGAGGGCCACTTTCAAGGAGTACGAAGCTCCGGTTCCCCTTTTCCCTCTCCAGCACACAGTGTGCTGCATCCTTGTAACCCTCCATGGCCTTTTTAGGACAGACACTAAGAGACCAAACGACAGACTTCTTTCCCTTGGTGTGACATTGTGCCGCAAAGCCAACGGGCCAGGCTATGAACATTCCCTTTTGCTAGAAGCCGGTGTGCAGCGCAAGCCTGCTTTTCAGTGACTTTGTGTTGTTGCAGACATGTGGATACGGCACCAAAGATGAGGACTACGGCTGCATCCCCTGCCCTTCGGAGAAGTTTTCCAGAGGAGGTTACCAGATATGCAGGCGGCACAAAGACTGCGAGGGGTTTTTTCGAGCCACAGTCATGACACCTGGTGATCAGGAGAACGATGCAGAGTGTGGTCCTTGTCTCCCAGGGTAAGGACTGAACCGCAGACCTTTGCTCTACCCAAGGCACTGCAAAATACTTTTTTTAATGTCAAAATCTCTGACAGCCTCTCTTCATGTCCTAGCTGACTGTAGGTACAAAACTGGTGAATTATGCTTTTCAGTCTCTGCTAAGACAATACACTGAAATGTTTCAAAAGCATCGGTGAATTTAGTAAGTCAGATGATGTTGTTAATTATACTGATATCTCACTGAAGAAACAACTGTTGGGAACAACTAGAAAAAATGAAACTTCTCCTCTTATTAGAAGTGGAAAGGGAACAGCTCATGTACCCAAGCACAGGTGTGCAGTGCCATTTTAGATGCTCTCAGAAATCCAGCTTGGCCCCCAGCTGTGGCTTCAGAGGGCCACCTTTTAAGTCCTGCATCCTACGAATGAGCTCCATGAAGATGCCTTGGATACCCTGTAGGGTCCATGCTGGCACTACAGTGTGTTTAAGAACATAAAATATCTCCTCTCCAGATGTGACCAGCTGGCAGATTTGTCAGTAGTTGACAGCATTAGTTAACACAGCTGTTAGGTGAGATTTACCAAGGCATTTTAGTCTCTCAGGGTCCTTTCTAGCCAACAGAAAGGGGTGTAAAGAGCTGCTAATGTGGTGTGTGCGCTGTTGTTCAGAGTCAAAACAAGTTCCAGGGCTGGCTGAAGGGTCTTAAAATAGATGCTGTTTATTAAGTCCATCTTTTTAATGGTCTCTTACGCTCAGTATAATTCTGATAGTAATGGTGAGAAAGCAATTGCTGCATTGAATATGTTAGCAATATATTCTTGGCTATGTTACCTTTGAAAGTCTGCGAACCCAAGCATACGTTTGCTTTCTCAACATTTGTTTTGTAGGGTGAGTAGATACTCTAAAACACAGCCTCACCTTACATACCTTCTCAGTTTCTGCCAGTGTGCCTCTTTGGCTTAGAGAGTAATTCCTACCGACATTTGGCTTTTGTGCAGTTTGCAGACGCTGCATAACCCACACTACTTATAACGCAGGAAACCCTGTTAAAGAGGCCCTGCAAGCTTCCAGGTTTATTCTATCAGTGAGTCTGTGTGAAATTTTCACAGTTTACAAATAAAAAGAAGGACTTGTCTAGCTGCCAGCCCAACAGACTGATGATGTGATTTGAAAAGAGCTCCCTCTCAACTTCCCCTCATACATCATAAAGAGCAAGAAAGTTAAATAGTGACCACAGTTGCTGTTTTGCAATTTTGTCAGGACTAATGAGGTCACCCAGGTGGGAGCGGGGTGCTAGCTGAAAATAATTGGCTTGCACAGCTGGTGCTTGGGGAGTAATCTCAAAACACCGTGTTTGCACAGGTGTTTGCAACCTGTAGCAGAAACTGGCCTGCCGGAGTCTGGCTGCGTGCCGCTCTCTGTGTGACTCTCAGGTCCTGGGATAATTTGGCAAAGCCAGCAGTTAAGGAGAAACACCCTCTTACTCCGAGCTTGAAGAGATTAAATTCTCAAGATAAATTAAATATGGGCTAAAACAAGCTGTGAAGCTGCCTTGACTCCTTGCGCGACTTAGAGACCCCAGAGGTTGCTCCTGTGCGATGGTGGGGGAAATGCAGAGCCCCTGCGTCAGAGCAGAGAGCTGGCGAGCAGTGCTGTCTGACCGGCCACCCTTCCTCATTGCCCCTGGTGGCACTGGGACAGCTAGGCGCCTGGGTGAGCGGCAGCTGGCAGAGTGCTCCCTTGTCCAGGCAGTAATCCTCAAAGAGCCCCTGAGTCAACGGGAGGGAAAAATTAAGGTTTCCATTTTCAGAGGACTCTGCTTCTGTAACATGCTGCAGCCCTTCCCGAGGTAACAGCCCGCATGCAGCAATCTATATTTAGGGGCATCTCATCCCTTTGCTATTTTTCACCAGCTCAGTAAAGCAGCCTGAGGAAAAGATGAGCATGTGACACATTCTGACCAAAAGTTTTTAGGCAAAACACCACTGAATTGGCAGCCTTTTCCCAGTAGCTACAAGTTCCTTTCTCTATCATTTGCCTCAAAATAGGTGCTGGATAATTATATATTTTTCCTTCTATTTTTTTCACTATTGCTGATGATTAGGTTTAGGGAAGAAGGAGACCTTTGGTACAAGAGCATGGGTCATCCACTGCTTCTCTGTGTCCAGGTTCCCTTCCACATAAAATAGGAATAACACTATTTGTCAAGCTCAATAAAAAGTTGCAAGACTGTGATCAGGGGGGAATTTAAAGGCTTAGCTCCGAAGCTGTGACCCTCAAAACCAAAGTTCAGCTGCCAGTGAACTCTGGAGCTACCTAGACCTAACCTCCTGGGATACTGCAGGCTCCATCCTCTGCTCCTGCCCAGAAGCTCTTCCATCATGGTAAATAGAACAGGTCAAGAATGTGGAAATTAGGTGGAACTCAGACTAGTTCCCTCAATGGGATGATGTTCCTGGAGTTTGACTGAGATCACAACCAACTGGAGCAACCACAGCGGGTCACAGCAAGGGTCTCTCTAGCATGGTCATCTGTCTTCTGTAGCAGCCATAAGTGGAAACCCACAGAGGAGTAAGAACAGGCCAATCGTATATGATACATGTCCCTCATGCTGTCCCAGCACCTATTTTCAGCTCGGAGCAAGTCCCTGGTCTCCTTACAAGACGGAATTGCAAAGGGATCATTTTCTTTTAAAATGTAGTTAGAGATGCCTCCGCTACTGACGCTTCCCCTTTTTATGTGTTTGTCCATGGTTACAGCAAATTCAGGCTCAATTCTCTTCTCTGATGTGTTTTAAGAGAAGGAATGAGCTCTTTCCTCTGTTTCCTGAATGAAAAGGTTTAGCCAGTGAATTTCTGATGAAATAAAGTCCCTCCCTGCAGTTCTGGATAAGGCAGCAGATGCTGCCACTACTCATCACCTCCCTGTTGTCTCTCTGCAGACTGTCCCCTGCTGAGAACAGGCACCCCCCCCCCCCGCCCCGATCCCAGGCACCCTGGTGCCTGCAGGAGGGTAGACCTAAACCTGGGGCCAAGTCCCTGAGTATGACATGACACCACCAAGGTTAGCCCGAGATAAACCACCATGGTGTTAAGCAGGAAAACACTTAAGTCAGTTTTTCAGTCTAGCCTTTACTCTTGGATTTTTCCTGTAACACTTCAAAACCTGAGCCTGGCAGGTGCTAAGGAAAGACAAAGAACGAGTCTCACCGTGGAAGAGTAACACCATGAAAATTCATTATTTCGTTACTGGGCCACTTCTTCTCCGTAGTTAGCGGTATAAAGGGATCAGATATTTCCAACATTGCCTTTAATATTTGGTGCATTGCAAAGTAGCCAGAAACACAAACCCATTGCCAGTACTTCATAGGGGTGAATCATTAATGTTTGCAGCTGCAGAGCTTCCTGCTCACATGGGTGAACAGTTGCTTGCCATGAGCATCCTCTTCAGTTTTCTTTATGCATCTTCCACCATTCTGCATTGTGGCGAAAAGCAAGAAATATTGCACCAGCTTGATTTAATTAACTGTTGGAAGGGCTGTTTGCCTTTCCTAAACCACTGTGGCTATTAGACTGTGGATCCTAACTGTCCTGTATTTTTCTTTATAGATTTATATGTATCTTTGCCCTGCCACTCTTTTTTTGTGGTTTGGCAGTCATTTCCTGCTTATTTATTAACTGCTTCACAATGTTACGCAAGCCCCCATAAGAGTGGAAAGATGAAGTTTTGCTCCTGAGAGAAGGGTAGAGTGGCAGATGGGGCACAAGAGACATTCAAAGGGAAGAGTGAGGGCAAATCTTTTAAAACCAGTAAGAAAGAAAGAAAGGAGAAACCTTGTTCAGTTTACCTGCTCTCTGAGGTACCTTCAGCCCTCGTCCCCCCGTTGCATCTCTGCGTACTCCATTTCATGGACCCTTATTTGTAGGCTGGGTCATTGATTAATGACCAACTGATTTTGATGGACAGTTTCAGCAGTAATTTCCTAACAATGCATACATTTTCCAGAAAAAACATACTGCACATGCATAGACAGGTACGTGAGAGCAGAAAACAGATTCCCCATTGTGTAAAGTGTTTGTTATGTTGAGTACCTGTCTACGTAGCATGGATTACGAATTTATTCATTTCCTCATTAAAATTTGTAGTGATTTTCAAGTGATTTGTAAAGACATATCCATAACATCAACTGTGTATGATTTTGATGTTATTTACTCATTAGGTTGCCTGTGGATCCAACTCTTGCATAACCAATTACCTTATTTCAACACTAAATTTATTAGCGGCCTGGAAGTTCAAATCATGAAAATCTTTCCTTCACACTGTAATTCCACTATCAAGGACTAACTTATAAACTATACAGCAAGGAAGTAAAAAAAAAACCCAAACCTGTAAAACCTAATCTGGCTTTCTCTGTAATGGTGGTGTTTTCCTGTATTTTTTTATTCTGATTTGGCTCAGATTTGGTTCTAACATTAAGGAGATTATTCTTATGGTGTTTGTGAAGAAAATTAGGCAACCATATCCGAGTGGTGGTCTTGCCTGAAAGATTACTGCTTCAAAAAATAGCGTTCCCTTATTTTGAAAAATCTTATTTCAGGGCATGCTGTAAACCGCAGCTTGAACTCAGCAAGGAAAATACTGTTGTTTTAGGCAATGATACTACTTCTTGTCATGTAAGCTTGATGGTTGATTAATTGTCTTTTAGGAGGAAAGGAAGAAGAGAAACACTGTCTCTATTCAGGCAGTTTAAAAAAAAAGAATAATCTTTGCATCAAATTACTTATAAAAGTTTTTTTTTAAATTATTTTATCTCAGTATAATTGGTTGCTGCTGAACCATGCTCTGTTGTAGCATATTAATTTACACTGTTTTGCCTCATCTTGCCCTTCATTTCAGTTACTACATGCTGGAAAACAGACCTCGAAACATATACGGGATGGTTTGCTACTCGTGCTTGTTGGCGCCTCCTAACACCAAGGAATGTAAGTGTTCGGCAATTTCTGTGCACTTCATCTAGTTTTGACTTGGAATCATCTGGAAGCTCAATATGAAGTCTTTCAGCGATGATTATTATGTTCAAACAATAAGTCCATCTCCGGTAAAGCAATTTCTGCTTCCAACTAGCCTTGCCAACAAAGGGAGCAAATGATGAACATTTAGGGAGTGATCAGAACCTTTGATTTTAGGACCTCGTATTGTTCAGCTGTGCTCCAGTTTTCATCTGTTGAGACATCCCATACAGGACTTATTATGGTTACTTAGCCAGTTGGTGCAGGAAGTCACAAATTTGTGTATTTTTTTAATTCAGTTTCTGTTCAGCTATGAAGAAAACATGGGACACTTTGTAGATCCTAGTAAAAGTGCATCACACCTTTTCGTATCCTTTGGTTTCAAAGTGATACCAGGGTTGACGTTGGCGTGTGGTAGTCAGCACTGATAAGAGAGCTAATTCTGTAGATTTCATTGACAAAAGAAGCTGTAGTTTGCTAATTGAAAAAATGTGTACATATGTGTGTGTGACACGCTAGCAGTGACACCCATGCATGTTCGTTTGCATGCTGTGTGTGTGCAATGGCTTACCCATCCTCCTGCCGTGGAGAGGAGGGACAGCCATGCACCAGCACTGTAATGCAGAGGCAACCCCCCAGAAAACGGCTTTCTCCTTTAGGGGGTAAAGAAAGCGAGAAAAAGAAAAGGAAAAATTAGGTTCTCTCTGAATGACCAAATTACTTCGACACCCCCTCAAAGAATCCGGAGCAGATGAGGAGAAAAAGCTTTAAAAAAAAAAAAAGAACAGACAAAAATGGGCAGTCCCCCAGAGAAACCTGATGTATCTAAAACCAAAATCCTGTCCATGTTCTGTTCTTTTAAAAGTCTTTTTCATGAAAAAGAATTGCAATATTTTGCCTGCTTGATTTGAAAGCAGAGGTTGACACAAAAGTCGCTGAGCATTTATTTGTGTACATAAATAGCAATTACTTAGTTCAGATGCTGCTGAACTGTGTATCATTGGTGCTCTGCGAGCCACTTCAAAGGAGGATAGGTCATTAACAGCTACCACCTTTCATAAAGTGCAAGAGCTCAGATGAGCCAGGGGATAATTACCACCTCACAGAGCTCCTGGTGAGCGGTGGAGGCATCTCCCTGACCTGCCTGCATGCAAAGCGGCTGGTCCATCGTACAGCCGCTCACCCTGCTTGGCTGCAGAAACCCACCCGGCCCTGAGACGTGCACTTCTGCCTGAGAAAGCGGGAGCGGGTGAGGGCAGGGTGAGCGTGATTTTGGTGAGATAAGGTCTGTATTAGGAGGTGAGGTGTGGGTGCCAGGGAGGACCCGAATGTGAGATGTGGGAAGAAGGTGGAGAGGTGAGTGAAAACATGAGGGTACGAGTCTTGGTGGGAGATGAGCCTATATGGTAAGAGGATGCGGATGCACCTTCCCCTGCATGCGTGTGCAGGCTGGCTGCCCCACTGGTGGGAATACAACCATGCCTGTGGTTAGCCGATAGCCAGAAATTAATCCCTTCCTCAGCTCTGATGGTCCGTCTCAAACATATGCTGAAATGGGTTTTTGGTAGTATCAAACATGTTGTAGCTTACTGATTTGGCAAGGAACTACCAGAAGATCTTACGGCCATTACTCAATTCAAAAAACAAATCTTTGTCTTTTATAGGATATCTGGCAGATACGACATATAGTGTGCTTAGTTCTGTAAGGAAAGTATGAATTACACAACTGATTAACCACATGCAATTTTTAACTTGACAAACACAAGAATAAATATATATTATCTTTGGGAGGAATTTAGGCAGGTGCATAAACTGACAAATTCACTGGGTACTAAGGTAAGAGAAAACATTAGTCCTAGAAAGAGTAAACATTACCATTTTAATCAAGTCTATGAAACCAACCATTTGATTACAAGTGTTCAAGAAGTGGGAAAGCTTCTTAAAATCCAAATCCCTCAAATTGCTAAACTCAGGTAATTTGGTTTATGATATCTAAATGTCTGGACACTATTTGGAATGGCAGCTCCCTAATTCATAGGCAATAATTTGTACTCTAGATGGAAAATCAGCCTTGCTGCAGGAACCTCTTGAAAGGCTCACTGTTGTTGTGGCAGGCAGCATAAAATTTGCTATTAGCAAATGATCAAAAATAAATCCTCTTTATCACATGTTTCACTGTCATCAGATTACACCAGTCAGGGCAAAGAAAAGGTGTCATGTCAGTGTTGCACAACTGTATAATTTTTTGAGGTTTGCAAATTCCGAACTCTGAGCATATACCCTTGATGTAAGCATGCAGCTTCTGTCATAGGAAGGATAATATCAGCTCTTTGGTAGGAATGGTTCCTCTATGCAGAACAACTTCTGTGTAATGGCACTCCTTGCTCACCCCTCTGGCTGTCATGGTGGAGGACCCAGAAGGCCTTAGAGAACTCCGAACGGTCCCAGGCATCTTCCGTTCCTTTCTTGAGACTTCCAAGTAGCATTGAACAGCGTTCAGGAGACTAAACTTTGCCAGAACGCCTCTCCCCTAGAGCTGCCTTTTCTTCAAACAGTCCTGCATATGGCACACCACTGGAGAAAGGTGACCCCAACGGTTTGCAACGAAACAAAGGTGGCAAATTACTTAGAAATAGGAAACCGGGGGTGACAAGCTCTGGCTTTACACTTCTAGACAGAAAAATGAGGGCAGATAAATCCCATTTCAGGCCTTCATTAGGTTTGAGACAGGGTTGGAGGACAGTGGTGCTCTCCTTAGCTGGAAAAATACCTCGCTGGGGAAGTGCCCGGCCTGCGTGTTACAGAGGGCCAGAAGGGGAGCAAAGTAGGGAGTGTGTGCTGCTGCATGGAAACCTGCTCACAGAATTTGCCTGATGATACATTTTATCTGGCAGAAAAGTATTTGGGTTTGATCAAAGGGTAAACAAATAGCTTTCAACTCCAAGAGCCTGCTGTGCAACTTTCATCTCCTACACAGTCAATAAACCTTGAAATGGCTGAGGAAAGAAGATGAACACCCCGTGTCCCAGCATCTGGAAATATTAGCGTAAAAAGGACTGGAAGTGAGAAAGAAATTCCCTGATGGGCC
Source organism: Gymnogyps californianus (assembly GCF_018139145.2). Classification (NCBI taxonomy): domain Eukaryota; kingdom Metazoa; phylum Chordata; class Aves; order Accipitriformes; family Cathartidae; genus Gymnogyps; species Gymnogyps californianus. The sequence goes on from NC_059471.1 coordinate 67,996,440, forward strand.
TATGTCACCTTTATTTTTTTTTCTCTCAAGGCACTTGAGACATAGATAGCACAAAACAGCATGGAAAAGAGGGGGAGGAGAGGGAGACATTTCACAGAGGTCAGAGATTTAATTGAGGCAAACATATCACCAGGTTACGGTGTCGAAACTCTCTCTGGACTGAAGGATGGGAGCAACAGTGTTCTGCAGTCTGGGAGGAATACCAGGCTTCAGCAGCATCTTGTGGTCAATGGGCACGTAGAGGGAAGGGGCTGTGCATATGTGAGCATAACGATGTGTGTTGTGTAGCAGGAAAGCTTTTTCTTACTGGGAAAAGGGTAAATATCACCGTAAAGACTGCAATTTTTCATATCTTGTGCACTGTGAAACACCTGTGTAAGACTTCTGGGCTCTCAGCATGCAGCTCCCTCAAGTCTACTGTGTAGGAGCCTCAGGACTAGTCTGCTGAGCATAGAGGAGCACAATGCCAAAACATCAAAGATGTGAGACGTTCAGCTGTGCATGAAGCAGATCATGAGCCATCAGTGACCCTTGCTGACAGTAAATTGGGATATGATACCTCTGTGATAAATAGCAGCACTGCAAAAAGTAGGGGAGGAAGGTTTCCTATGCAAATCAAATTATGAAAGTAATGAGCACCAAACCACTTTAAGATGTGGCTTCCCACAGTTAATGGTGCTGGATTTTCTGTCGATACCTCTGGAATTGGAGTCACTTGAGGCCTCTGACTACGTAGGGTGTTTTTGTTGTGTTTTTTTCTTTTATCCAATGTAAAAGTATATGCAAAAGATGAAAGATTTAAACCTACATGGAGTTTCTCTGGTAGAGAGGTACCGTTACTGCTGGAAGAGATTTTGTCTTTTAGCAGCTGCAATTCTGTATCAGTTCATGCATATTAACTCTGCTCTTCTCTTCAAACTTTGATATTTGCCATTCCAGTTCAAAAATGATGGAGAAAAACAAAATCAAACCCAGCTACAAAAACTTGAAGAACATTTACTTTGAGGTTATATTTGTACAATTACATCAAATACGCAAATCCTTGTCCATTCACAAATTATTGATCTAGAGAACTTCAGCAACTGATTGAGGGTTTCCTTTTTTCATCTGTATATATTCACTCATGTGCGTGGGCACAAAATACTGTTATTTCTGCTTACCTTTTTTGCTGGTCATACATATGAAAACAGATGCAATAATCAACCTGTGTAAGTTTTTAAGTGTGACACCTACCGATGATGGCTTAGGAAAATTAAAAAAAAAAAAAAGAAAAAAGGAAAAACAACAAAGGAAAACAAATAGTTATTTTTTAATTACCAGAGAACGAATAGCATCTAGAAACATAAACGATCATTTCTATTGTTGTATCATTAGAACTTGAAAAACAACTGAACAGATGAGACAGAACAATTGACTAACAGGCTGACGGCTTTGTGTGACGAGCTGTAATCAATCAGGGGCTCACTTCCATACCCGTGTACTGAAGACCAAGAACTCAGCATCCTAATTGAAATGCTTAACACAAACAAGCCTAATGCCAAAAAAATTTGTATTAGTGAAAAATAATTATTTCAGATATTTTTATTTTAACTCTCCATTCTTCGTAATATCACTAATTTTCTTTCCTTGCCAGTTTTGTCCTTTTGTAATACGATGAACATCAGGACTTTTTCCCCTTCTGTTTCAAATTACACTTACAAATGAATAGGCTTGTTAGCTGGAGCTAACAAACTTTTCTCTTTTTTTTTGAGTTGTTTGATCTCTGAACACCCCATTCCTCTTCACATGTGGAATGGGAGAAATGTTGAAGGCAATGCTTTATTGTTCACTGGTGGTATGGCCTAATTCTCATCCCCTTAGGGTTTGTCTATATTAGGAAAGGAACCTTATCTTAGGACAAAATTGGCCAGCCTCAGCCACAAACCTTCAAGGGGAGGGATCTGAGAAGCAAATATGGGGTTTGCTGTCTTCAGCTGCTGGGAAAGCTGGGCCCAGGTATCACTCAGGAGAACATCTGGTCCCAGTGCAGTTCTCCCGAAAGAAAACTCCAATGACTTTGATGTTTTCACCTGTGCCGGAGCTGCAGCTCCCACAGTGAGCACCACCCGCCCATGGGAGACGCTGCAGGTTTCTGCAGCATCGCTCTGCCCAGCCTCACGAGCTGCAAAACCTTTCCACCACCTGTACAGGCTGGCCAGCAAGGCACAGGGGAAATGGGGCAGCGGCTCCTTGCGGGCCCATTCTCTTCCTTCCGATGCTCTGAAGTCGCCGTAGTAAGCTTTAAACGGCAATTATCCCCTTCGTGTTGCACAGAGAAAGAGGTGATAACACTGAATTCCTGGACATAGGCTTAGTTCATGAAGCGTGTGCCTGTGACCTTCCACTACAGTGCAATGATTACAGTTCCCAGTGAATCCTAAACAAAACTTCAACAGATTGAAATTGTCAGACTAAGGCCACATGGCCTATAATTGTCACCACTTCCCTGCCCTGGCAAAATAAAAGGAGAGAGAAATAAAGTAGTTAAAGACATTACAGAGAGCACAACAGCATAAAATATTTCCTTTTATGTGTCTGAACAGTAGTGGTTACTTACAGTGAGAATGACCAGATCAAAAATAAAAGTCTAGGGGAACTTTGCTATCACCATTTTTAGAAGATTCAGTCTCAGGAATTAATTTACTTCATGCTTTTCCTAGTTTAATAACTACCTACACTAACTGAAGTATCTACCTGTGGCTCCAGGAAACATTAGAGTAACTTGTCTTATAGTATTCTGTGTGTCCCCTGAAAACAAAAGACAGCAAAATAAAGAGCAGTCAGGCAATCCTCCATTGTCTAGGATATGCTCTGTTATTAGTGATTTGGAGTATTTTCAGAGTTGGTTAATGTTTGATTACTGAAGTCATATGCAGATGCCTTAGAGAGTGCCTTGGCTTTGACTGCTGCTCCAGCTTCCATGGCTTTCCAAGGGCAGAGTTTCCATATGAAGTGTGGTTTCCTTAAGTTTGAAACCAAACCTTTCACTTAAGTACCTGAATACAGATTTACATTAATTTGAAAATTCTGATCTCTGCTTTCTACATACCTAGGTCTTTATTTATGACTAGGTTTAGTTATAATCCAGTTTTCGATTACTTTGTCAGCCATAAACTGTCTACCTTTATTGAATTTCAACTCAATATAATTTATTTTTCATCTCGTATTCCAGGCTGCTAGTTATTTATTTGTGTGTGTGCTTTATCTTACTTCATTCCCATAAAACAGTCTCAATGATGGCACTGGCAGCTCGGCTGGCAGTAACGGGTATGCATTGCCATTCCTAAATGGACCATGGCTGTGAGAACGGGATGCATCAGGAGAAAGCAAGCTGCACTCAATGGCAAGAGACAGATGCATATATATACAAAGACATTTTTAAAATGCTTCTTATTTCAGGATCACTCTGATAGTCTGTTGTATAGACACTTTGGGTATTTTTATAATATGTTATTAAGTACTAAATAAACTTAAAAAAAAGCTGTTGCTAGCTATAAGCAGCAGTCCTTTGCATGGACCAGTGCGCTGACACCCACAGCAACGTATGTCAGGAACACATATGGTCTCCCACTGCACCAGATTTTATTCACTCACAAACACTTGCAAGGGGACATGTTGGTAAAACCTCCCCTCCCTGTGCCCTCCTCCTCTCACAAATCTGGTAGTTTTGTTTGTCACTTTTTGCTGTAGGTCTGTCTTGAGACACACAAACAACTGTAATAGTCCTGTTACATAAAGCAGAAAGGTTCTTTGAAACAACAAAAAAATTATTTTATTGCCCAGCACTTGTTCACTATGAGGACAAAAGGCTGGCTGCATGGCAATTTAAGTTAAAGCTATCTTTTGAGTTAAAAAATGCCAGACATTCAAATGTGAATACAAATTCAATTGTTCTTTTAAACAATAAGTATTATTTTTAATGAAACTGTATTTAGACTCCAAGAAAGTTATAACTAAATTACAATTTTTTAATAAAAACATTTATAATGCAAAAGCTGACCAACCTTCAGTGATAAACTTCTTCCCTAATGTCTTTATCACATTCCTACAATATTACTTACAGGTGTCTAGGAATATAAACCACTCTTTTGCACAGCTATATTACAGCCATCAGTCTTTTTTTGTGCTTAAAACAGAGTTGTTTCCATATGTTGTGCTGTAGCACCTTAGGATGTCTCTGCCTGAGCTATATCTAAATCTTTATAGATTATGTAAGTGTCATCTATATTGGAACCAGAATTAATAATGTGATCGGGATGCAAAACTGGATGTGCACAAGAACAACTGACATTGCAGTCATGGTGTAGTGCTGGACTGGGAAAAAGCAGCAGCTACGAGTCTTGTTTCTTTTTGCTCACACAAAACCGATATGAACTCACCTTCTGCAGAAGCTGGCATTTTTGGTTCCTCTTGTAGTGCAGGTGCACAAATTGGCACTTTCTTCTAAGCCACATCTGAAGAAAAATCTTGGCTCATAATGAACGTGCCAAATTATTAAATTTGATAATAGGCTTAAAACATGCATAACGACTAACTCCCACCTAGGCATGTGTAAAAGGCCATCACGTTCTAGCACCAGCCTTGATTTGCCACGACAGGCAGTACAGAACAAACGAGGTGGCCCCATTCCCATGCAAAGAAAATTCTGCACGTAGGCTGTGGAGCTGAAGGTGCTCACTCTTGTGCACGGGAGAGGCTCGTGTGTGTGTGTGTGTGCGTGTCTGTCTGTGCGCGGCTTGCAGATATCCTGATGTGGGATAGAGCTGGGTGAAGCGTGACGATGATGCTGAATGAAGAACGGATGACCTTCCTCCTTACCGTTCCTGTGCTACATGCTGCTGCGTGACTTCCCACCTTGGAGGGCTCTACTTCCTTTCACAGACAGCTGAAAAACATGAGGTTAACAATATCAAACGATTGAAAGATTGATTAGGCAGAAATACTTCAATGACTACATATTTCAGATGAAGGAAAAGGGAGAGAGGGGAGTTTGACAAAACTTGCTTATGGAGGAGACGAGCTGAAGCTTGTTAGATAAACTTCATGCAGGCAAAGCAGCAGGGCTTGCCTGTGTTAACTGAAAGGCAGTGTAAGAAAAGCTATTGTTGACTTGTTGCAGCTTGCAAGGACTGCGCAGAATTACAATTGGCTGTAATTGGATTTGCCAGGGGGACTGCAAGAATAGGCGTAAGCCTGGTAGCTGTGGACGTGAAGGAAAGTATCGGGCTACAGCATTGGCCATTTACTGAATTTCCTCTGTTGTCCAGCCATGATGAGTAAACACACAGGTCGAGACCAAGGATTATTCACTTCAGTTTTGTGAAGAATTGCTGAAAATTTAACAAATCACCTGTCTTTAACCTCCACTACATGTAGATGGCATCTTCATCTGCTGATACCTAGACGGTCTACTGCTGTATTGCAGTTTCCGGAGCTCGTAACTAATTCTTCTTAGAAGGAAGTCTGTCACAGAGAAGAGACCAGAGGCAAGACTTATGTAATCTGCCTGTCATTTACATAATATGAAAAGCATCTGAATTAACAAATTAGTATATTTAAAACTTTATGAAAACACTTCTTCAGTTTGAAAAAAACCCAACACAATTATAATAAATGAATCCATTTCCTTCCAACAAAAGAGGTTTGAAAGAAGTTTCACCATTGTTAAAGAAAATTTCTTTTGAAGACATCTGCAACTCATACTTTGTGGCCACTTTGAGTGTACATTTCTCATTCACTACATGCAGCCATGTTTTATGTTAGGTAATACTTTTTTTTTTCTTTTTAGAAAACATTTATCTTAATTTGAAGAACATGTATATTGCTTTGTTCTTAACCATGGAACATTTCTCAGACCATTCCAGACCGCTTAATTTCCTGTCAAGTTTACCTGGTGGGTTTAATTTCTTGGAATATTTACTAGGTCAAAAGAATGGCACAGTTAGTTCTTAGCTACTCTAGTTGCCAAACTAGCTTGTGGAGCTGTGTGCTGTGTGCACCTTACCAGCTGATCGGGACAGTCTTTTGCCTTTAGGTCTGCTGAATTCAATTATCACTGGACTTTTTCCATAGACAGCTAATACAAAGCAGGAGGGATTTCACACCCCCTCCAAGCCAGAAGATGTTTTTCAGTGTCTGTTGATAGCAGCTGTTTGCATTACCTGCTTAACAATGATATTAAAGTTTATTTGAGAACGAAGAGAGTGTTTTCTCCCAACCCTAATGTTTTTATTCTCTTTTGGAATGCTATGCCAACACCATCCTGTATGAAAGCATTCCCATCAACAGCCTTATTCCCAATAATATGCAGTATTGTCTGGTATTGTCAAAATATGTTAATTTATGACTTGGTTTACTGCTTTGAAAACTTGGTGTATGACACCATCTGAAAGATTAATATTAACTTTTAAACTTAACTGTAGAATTTAGACCTGGAAACCCCTACTGGACAATCTCACTCCTCTGCCAGCATGAAGTATTCCTTTACGTTCTTCATTTTGCTGTTTGTGTGGACTCCCCCCTCCCCAGAGTATACATTTGCAGACAGAGGGAATCATAAGAAACGTACTGCCCAGCTAGATTGCAGGAAATTCTAATATTCCCTTTTATGATAGTACAGCTCCATGGAACAGAAAGGCATTCAACACTATTATTTGTCACCTTTCCTGGGTTTTCCTGTGGGGTCATGAGGGTTTGCATACCGTCAGAGTTCACTGTGTGAAACAGTGATCCTGCTAGTGAAGGATGCTTGTGAGAAGCACTCATTTGATGAATCTACTAGCTGGGACGTGGGGTCTGCAGTTGCAAATAATGGAGTGGGGGCTGTAAATAGTTTGAGTCACCAGCTGGATTATGGAAAACTTTCTGCTACCCAGGACAAATCTGTAATATGGGAATCTATGTATAACAGTTGGCCCTCCCTGTGTCTGAAGATGCTTGGGTTTCTTCTAAGTTCATAACCGTTCAGGAGCTTTGACTTCTTCCACTCCCTCTAGATGCTATGCAAAAATGTAGTCTGTAACACAATTTTCAACGTGCCAGAAATGCATATTGGGATTAGTGACATTTCAAAAAGCGACGAGTTCATGGGTTCTTTGCTAATGAATGGGAAATGCAACCAACCTAAGTAAAGGCTCTGTTTACTTGGGCCAAGATATCCCTTTGACTGGACAAAGTAACCATGGAAGTTTATGATGTTTTTTTTTATATTGCAGGTGCAGGGGCTACCTCTGGCATTTCAGCCATTTTCCCAAGTACCTCTGGCACAAGCACTTTCTCGCCTTACCAGCACGCTCACAAAGGTAAGAATGCATTCACAGATTTAATTTAGCAGCTGTTTGTTTTGAAAATGGCATCAACAAAGTGCAACCAAACTGAAAATATCTATTCTGAATTTCATTGCCACTATTCCCAGATTTCTAAAACTGCTATTAAAAATAATTCAGAATGAATTTTTATTTCTTGGTTAATCAACACCTCTGTTTTAGTCAGATGGACTTAAAAGGGATTTGAACTGCACTCAGTAATGCCAGCGATAAATTTAGCTCATTATTTGTAGCCATACAGAAAAGGCACTATGCCTCAGCAAAGCTTAGCTTAGACTAGTGAAAATAATTTAATGCACAAATACGGCCAGTCTCTTATTGAGCCAACATAAACAGTTCTCCAGCATGATCATTTGGTTTTAAAAATATGTGAACCTGAGAAGACACAACAGGAAAGAGGCAGTTAATGAGGTACTGACAATGCTGATCTTCCTGGTATTGTCTGGAAACATGATCGTGAGGATCATGTTTTCGGAAAAATTAAAGTTTTCATGCATTTTAGCACATCTGTCATTTTCTGCATCCTTTTGTGGCTTTTCAATTCTAGTCTTTTGCATCCAAATTCTGCTTCTGAATACCTTTTCACATACCTTATTTTAAATTCACCTTCTAGCCATGCTGCGTTTTAAGTCTCTGTTAGAAAAACATCAATTCTTCTACATGTGCATCGTGTTCTCCTTTTTACTGCAAAGCTTTTGAGGCAGCCATAGTTATCAACAGTCCTTTTAGCTCTCACCCTATTTGTTTGTTCTTTTTTTTTTCTTTTCAATGCTGTTTCCCAGAATACAGTGTTAGGAAAGCTGCTACTCTTGCTTACTTATAGCTTCCCATATTATTAGCAGATAATATAATTTCCTACGTCTTTGTATCTGATCGATCATGCCATCAAATATTTTTAATGAATACTGTTAACTGGTTAGTGCAGCGTAAATGTCACAGTTTTGAAAAACTGTTAAGTAGTTTGCCTTTGAGATTTAACACTAAGTTTTTCAATGCTTAACAAGTAACCAAGACTCAGATCAACTAAATGAGTATTACATTTTGTAAGCGTAGAGCAGACCGCAAACTGTTAACTATTCTCTGATCCTAAGAGTTGCTCCTTCATGAAAATATTTTTTTGTTTATTCCAGCAGATCTTTCAGGACAAGGACATCTGGCTACAGCTCTTATAATTGCAATGTCTACCATCTTCATAATGGCTATTGCCATTGTTCTCATCATCATGTTTTACATTGTGAAAACAAAACCTTCTGCTCAAGGTAATTGTTCATCACATGAAATTTTAGCTGCAAATGCTATTTTTAGATAGCTTCTGAGAGTAATTAGTGTTATATTTTTATATTCTAGCCTGTTGCAAGAGCCACTCAGTAAAAAATGTCGAAGCTCAGGCTAACACACAAGAAGAGAAGAAAGAAGTGCAAGGTATAAGCTGCATTAGTTTGGCTTTTTCTATCCAAGACAACGTCGGGCTTAAATACTCTTAATGCATTTCTCTTAATTACAGTTTCTCCTTTGAATTGTACAAAATCCATGTCAGTTTACTAAAGAATTGTGTATAATAGTTTTTGTACTTCCAGAATGTCACTTAATCCTCTGATAGCAATTAAAAAGGTAGCAGAGAGATTTACGTTTGCAGTAAGGTTGCCAGCAGAACCAGCCCCTGAGACAAAACACTGGTTTGGAAACTCATTGCCAATTTAAATTTCTCTAATTGTTGATCTACAGATAATGTTGTGATATTCTCTGAGAAAGAAGAGTTTGAAAAACTTACAGCAACTCCAGCTAAGGCTGTTAAAAGGTGGGTAAAAGATAAACATACTTCCAGTTTGACTGCAATGGCGGAGGGACATAGTCACCATTCATCCTGGTGCAGAGGAATACATGAAGAACAAACTAGATGGGTATGCTGGTAGTTTGCTGCAGCAGGGAAAAGACTAGACACCTTAGTAGGCTTTTCCCCCTCTGGTTTCTAAGAGAGGATGACAGACGTTACCAAAGAGAAACCTGTGTCCTCCCCACTCCCTCCATGACCAGTTCATCAGCTCCTGGGGCTCCATCTCCTCTTTTGAGAGGTCCATTTTTAGGATCTGAGTGCTGCTCTTGCATACATGCCCTTAGTAAGGTTCCCCTTCACTTTTAGACAAGAGGAGTAAAAATAGCTGCTCCAGGCCTTAAGAAACTCCTTGTCTGTAGTGGCATCTGGGTGGCACGGTGTGATGATAGTTTTCCTCACCTTGTGTCTGCCTGGCAGCCAAACCTGGCTGGGTAATGCAATTAAAGTGGGCTAAACACTGTCCTCACGTTGGAAAATCCCTCTATAAAAGGATTCTTGCAAGCTATGCATGACTGCATAACTTGGTGGGCACTGTACATATACCCTGGGCAGGTGAATGCAGTTACATTCACAGGATTTCAGAGAAAAGGCATTTTAAAAAATGGAAGACACTTTTATTCCATTACTCCAGGACAGCAAAAAGGAGATGATTAGAGTCAACCCATGAGAGGCTTCACTAAGATAACCATAGCCTTCATTTTACAGTGAAAATGATGCATCTTCTGAGAATGAACGACTTTTAAGCCGTAGTATGGATAGTGATGAAGAAGCTGCAGTTGACAAGCAAGGGACTCCAGAGAGATGCTTGTTATCTTTAGTGCATTTGGCCAGAGATAAATCTTCTACAAGCAATAAATCAACTGGGGTAAGGCTATTTTGAGATTTAAAAATTGAGAGCACTTTTCTGTGTTGGTTTTTTTTAAGAAAACAATACACAAACTACCACCCCCCAAAATGCATTATAGTGCAGACCAGACTAATTTACAAGAGATTCTCCAGGCAAATTTATTATAGAATCTCCTTTGCGTAGTGACATATATGTATATATATACTGTTCGGGGCTGAAAAGACAGATTTCCTACAAGAGTAATAACTTTGCTTTTTTGAGTGTTATATTTGATAGTCTAAAGAAAGAAAAAACAAATAATAGCAAACCCCCAATATAGCAAATGCTAATATAACTAACCCTGATGTTCCATTTAGCACAGAAAATCCAAGACAGAAAAATAATGTAGCAGCATGTCTGGATTCATACGACAGCGTAGCATCTGAGTACCTTGACCCAGTAGCATCGGTATTTCCACGGCACAGACTTTTCAATAATATCCGGTGTGGTGCTTGGGTTTTGTGTATGATTTTGAAAAACACGCACATGCTTTGAAGGTCACTCCTGTTCTCTGAAGGACACTGTAAATCCACTGTTTGTTTTGCTGTGGAAGGCCTTCGCTTCTTCCTGCTGAGCATGTACTGCTCAGGGCGTTTTATCTCACTTGGAGTATTTCAAGGCATAGTTAAGGCCACACCTCACCCACACAACTTTTTAGTTTATATTAACATGAAACTATCCGTAAAAAGAAGGTGTCTGCTCAGATATTTTTTATGGTTTTAGTACTTCAAAAATAATTTTAAAATGGCAATAACTAGGACAAAATCGCATCATTAATAGCAAACTTCAGGTATCTTTTAAGAATAAACAGACTTGAAAATGCATCTTTTCATGTTTGCATGTTTTAAATTGTTGGGATGGTTCAGCTCAAACTTTCTAAAATAGCTCATTTTTCAGCTGAGACCAGACACACAAAGTCTCAACACAAGAGAAATGTTTTTGTAGTTGTAGACAGTTATGACCATCTGAAAATAACTCACTACTCCAATGCTCACATTTTAAAATTCAGTTTTCTGAAGTCTCTCTAAATATCCAACTTTATCATACTTCTGTATGCACTGGCTACAAGTCGGGTAGGCATGAAATCAGAACATTTAATAAGATATGGCTTACCTTCTAAAGACCATATATAATAAATACATTCTCCAGCGGGATTTAGACAGATAGCTCGTAAGCACACCTGAAGCATGAACTATTTCTTCCAGACCTTCTGTGCTAACATACTTCTCATGGACGGAAGCCTGCCGACAAGGCTGAAGACAAACTTTGCAATGAAAGTGCAGATTGCATCAAGATCCTCCGCTCCATACCTAAGATTTCACAATTAAGCCAGTTGCCAGAAGTTAGAAAAGCAGTAATTTGCTTCAGGCTGGAGATTAAGTAATATTTCTAGTACAGGAAAGAGTATTAAGTAGCTATTGGACAAGGGTAAAGAAAGTTAGAGGCTTGCTCTTGACCAAGTCTGCTCCTTCCTAGTTCAAACAAAAACCATTATGCAATTAGCTACCACACGGAGGATCACCAGGCTCAACTTTACCTATTTGCTTCAGCGTAAGCTTTACAAATCCCCCATCTTCTGGCTCTGGTAAAAACAGCATCCTGCATAATTCTTCACGGGCATGGAATTATTTAACCTCCCTCCTTGCCCTAAAAATGAGAGGAGAATGAAAATAAGCATCCAATATTTTGCTTAGGAGGAGTTTTAATAAATCCCATTAAAAGAAAATTTCCTGTTTACAAGGTTCTAAAACAGCTAATCCAAGCCTACAACAGCAACAAAACTGATTAAGCACAAGTAAATTATACCAAGAATAAGTGAACAACAATCAGTATCTGCATTGCATTGCCCTGCGATACAACACACTTGCACAGCATCCGCGCCTGCGAGACAGGCTTCAGGTGCAGCAGCCACTTTGTGGTCTCCAGCTGCAAGTCTATTAATCCAAGTCATTGATGTGCCTTGCCCTTTAGAGCCCAAATAAAATGAGGAAAATCTTTCCACAAAAAAAATACTGAAAGCAGAGCTTTTTTCCTAGCCTGGTTTGCATTGAAAAGTGGCAAATTTGTGGAGATAATGCTAGAGTCCTATCAAAAAGACAGCTTTTCTGAAAGCTCAGTCCTAATATGAGAGCTGTCAGAGGGATGACAATTCCAGTCCCTGAGAACTCATGACATTTTGACATTTATTTTCACTCCACATTGAATCCAAAGCCAAACCTTGAGAATATTTTTGCTAAATGAAACTATATCAAAATGTCCATTTTCAGCTTGGAAAATGTCAGGTTTTCAGTCTGAGTTTCTTTCTTGTCAAAAATGACTAGAGCACCCTGGACCTCAGATTTTCCCTGTCCAAAGCTTCACTGTTGTTTTTTTTTTTTACCTATCTGTAAAAAGCTTCAGATTCAACCAGACAATATATCATGGAAGAAAATACAGTTAATTAGTAATGCACTAAGCAGTTCTACGTCAAATGACAGAAAGGAAGATCCCCTCCTCTACAGTCCTCTTAGATTACTGGAAGAAGGCAATTTCAATCTGAATTTAATTCCCTGTGGCCAGTCCTGTCCTGGTTTACCTGGGCATGCCTGCATTAATTGCCCGCATGCGTGGTATTGGATTTGTCCTCATCATTGTCAGGGGTTTGCTTCGGTCTGAAAGAGAAATAAAATATACAAACACTTGGAGCAGAAAAGTAGTTGATCTAAAAAAAGACTAGAAGATGGAAAGAAAGATCTCTAGCAGTGGAAAGTGAAATCAGAAATAGGTTTATGCTTCACGGAATAATTGCCGTGTCCTTTTCTTTGAGTCTTCAAAAGGGACCCTTGAGGACATTATGTGATAACCCCTAGCACCATGAAATGAAGATCTCCCACAGGTTTTCCACTGCTGCCTGCTAATTGTTTACTCCCGTGACTGAAAATTTAATGAAATAAAACTCTTCTCATTTAGATTCAAAGTCGAAGGAAAAAGATACTTGACGTGTATGCTAACGTATGCGACGTTGCAGAAGGTGAGTGTACAAAACTTGTACCTATACTAACAGCACGAAATTAGATTGCAAACGTTTGCTATAAAATAAGAAATGCCTCTGCCTTCCTCTGGAAAGTAGAAAGTCCCAATCCAGAAAAGACACTCGGTAGGCAGATTTGTACTCACTTCCCAGGAAGCCCTGTGGTGCCCTGACCCCAGAGCTGTCCAGGCTGGGCTTAGGCTGGAGCACGCCACGGCTTCTCTCCAGGCGTGTGCATGGGCTTCCTTCCTACGGAGAGCAGGAAGGGTAGTGTTGGCTTGTACTGGGACACGCACACAGACCAAGTTGCGGAGAAGCACTCTCACATTCCCCATCTAGAGGAAATCTGTTTGATTTATTTGTTTAGTCCCTTGGATAACAGATAGAAACTAGTTCCAAGTAAGAAAGTGTCATTTGGGGAGGGTCAGGATTGAGGGACAAGTCTCGACCTATTCTGCTTCTCTAAATGCTGTCCCACTTCTCACAACAAAAAGTGGAGTTTCCAAGTTTTAAGTGTTTTAACCCTCTTTAGCGCTTGACTACCCGGACTGTTTGGCAGAAGAGACATGAATTCATTGCCCTGCAGAACAGGAGACATGACTGCATTTACTTCCCCACACACCAACACTTTGTGTGCATGTGTGCATATGAGTTTTCTGTGGTTCAGGGAGCTCTATCTCCCACCAAATTACTGCTGTTGAGTATGAAGTAGGAAAACTACAGAAGCAAAAGACTGGTTTTGGAAAAATGCTGTAGCTGATTCTCTCCTCTATTCTGTGACCGTGAATACACAGAAAAAATGTCCAGGAAAAAACAGCTTTTTCCCCACAGGATGAATGTTAAATCCTCTCTAAAGATTCAGCGATAGTAATGACAATCGAACACTTGCAGGGCCTTTTATGCTTGCAAGCATCTGGCATCATTGCTTCACCTCACTCCTCACATTCCTACAAGGGCAACTTTCAGTTACAGAGATGTTAGAGCAGCTGCTGGTAACAGACTCAGGGAAGGGTCAAAGCTGTCTCTCGAGCTCAAACACTGTGCCCGACGTGCAGAGGTGTATTAATGGAGCTGCTCACTAGGGATGTGGTTGCAATATACTTGTTCTAAAAGCTAGTAAATTGTTGAATGAAGGGGCGGTGCCATGGGAATTCATACAACCCATCTAATACTTCTTTCCCAGACAACTTTTTACCCTAATTATTGTACCCTACTGTCACTAGGAAGAATTAATTTGGTAATATACAGTAATAACTTTGGAGCTAGACATGCCTATCACGGACTATCACTTAAAGATTTTAGCTGTACTTATGGCTAACAGTATATACTGTAGTAGTTTAATAAATGTCTTGAACAGTGAAGACTCGTGCACAGAGCCATCTGACAATAAACGCCTCACTTTGCAGGTCTGAGCCCTACAGAGCTGCCATTTGATTGCCTGGAGAAGACCAGCCGAATGCTCAGCTCGACCTACAACACAGAAAAAGCCATAGTGAAAACGTGGCGCCACCTTGCCGAGAGCTTTGGACTGAAGAGAGATGAGATAGGTGGTATGACAGATGGCATGCAGCTATTTGATCGCATCAGCACAGCAGGTTACAGCATCCCAGAACTGCTAACCAAACTGGTGCAAATTGAGCGGCTGGATGCTGTCGAATCCTTGTGTGCAGATATTCTGGAGTGGGCGCAAGCTATGCCTGCTCCTGAACCGGCAGGGACATCCTGACACGCCTGCCTGGGACCTGCGCTTCCACATCACCTGCAAGAACCATGATTCCGGCAAGCACCACGTCAAAGACTTTGGACAAAATACCATTGATGTTTCTTCTACATAATCGCTCCCGATAACCAACGGGAAGCTCTTCTCTTTGACTGCTAAAAAAAGTGAAGTTACACATCTACCAAAACAAGAGCAGAAATCTCCCAAGAAGCTTGGTATGAAACACGTCATTAAACAAAATGATCATGTTAAACAGTTACTGATAATAAGTGGACACACAAACATCCATTTTGCGGTCTGTGTATGAGTGTAAGTGCAGATAACCCTGCTGACACCCTTCCTGCCTGGCCTTCAAGAAATCCATTGAATTGCTGTCTGAAAATATTCCTGTCTCTTAGGGCTTCATTCAACGATTTAATAGTTACAGTCAAAAGCAGTACCACAGCTACAGTACCAATTAATGCACATTAGGCACGTACATTTCTATCGGCTCTAACACATTTAATATGTAACCAGTTTCATTTTCTATACTTACTGTGGGTTTGTTGAATCTAGAAGTATGTGCATAGGTGTATATACACAGTCCTCAGATTACCTAACTATACTATGTGAAAAAAGAGTCAACATAATTTACAGATTGAAGTGCTTCAAAACGCTGTACATAATGCATGTAAATGCACTCCTGGTCCATACTGACATTTCAGAAGTTGTAAATTCACACTGCTGACTTGCTGAGGACAAGCTGGTTAGCAAGTGGGCAGTAAAAGCTGGGAGTCACTCCTTGTAAACTGAGAGCAACAAGTTCTTCTCTTCTTTGCCATTACAAAAAAAAGAAGCAATGAAAACAGCTTGTCCACTACCATGAAAAATGTATTTTTCCAGTAGTGACATCTATATATCAAATATTTGAAGCAGAGGAATTTTGGACAACAGTGGTGCACATTTGACACTAAGAGCAAAAGGAGTAGATTTCTTTAGAGACACTTGAAATGCAGAGGAAAAGGTGTTTTTTAAATGCTATACTCTTGTAAATGTAGACCATGAGCATAGAATCCACAGGTGAAAATCAACTCCTCTGGAAGGTGAAGCATTATTGTGAGTTTGTGTACAACAAAAATTGACCTTATTTCCTTCCTTTTAACTGATTTTCATGGTTAAAAGTTCTCTAAAACTTATTCAGACCACAAATCAGTAGCTGTTACCAAACCTATTTGCTTAATTTATAGCTAAAATGAGTGATGACGGATTGCAACAAGTGCAACCACTAAATTAAGAGAGGTGTCAGTTACAAACCAATATTAAATTCCAAAATGCATGACTGAACAAAATGCTATAAAAAATATTAACTATTACCCTGAAGTTAACAGCCAGTATTCCATCACTTAGTCACTAGATCTTATCTATGATAGTATCATAATTGTACGGAACATTTAGTATCACCCCTTAACATCTATATTTAGTATCTTTTCAGCACTTGATTTGTATAGCAGAGGAAGTACATACTGCAACATAAAACCTATCCCTCTCATTATTCTTCTTCCACCATTTCTTTCGTATCATAACACACTCTTCATTAATTTGCATATGCCAAATTTGATGAGAATTTTGACTTTTCTTTTAATGAAGCAGCAAGCTGCATTTATTTGAACATTTAACTAGCTAGTTGATGTTTAATTTAGGGGTGAAATTCTTGCTGTCTTGAAATCAATGACAAATTCATACAGATTTCAACAGGCTTCAATAAGATTTCTAGATCTGCTGACAACTTAGTAATCTTCAACAAGATTTTCAAGACCCTGAATTTGCAGTTTAGTACTATTGCTACCAGAATAAAAAAGGGAAAGGAAAAAAAAAAAGAAAACATGAAGATTCTATTTTTCTTGTGCCAGTGTGTAACTACAGTGTTATTCAATGGACTGCCTCCTATATTTCATGTGTCATTTAATAGTGCACATCATTTATTTGTTTAAAAGAAGATACAGGAATCGCCTTTTTTATGTTTATTGGGCCATGAAAAGTTAGGGTCTTGAAATCGGTGGTGCCAATGTGAACACAGACTATTTAACATTATTTTATTTAGTATACAGTATTTTTATTGTTACACAAAAGATGTACAGGAATGAAAAAATTTCCTGTAGATCTTGCCAAAGCTTACTTTCTAATAATTTTGTTTAATGCTGTATATATAACTTATTATATTGTAAAGTATGAACATAAAATATGCTAATAAAAGAAAGAGGTCAAGCACAGTTGTATTAGCCATTTCTTTGATTAAATCATATATTGCCTTATAAATCTGTAATTAAATAAGTTAGCCAAGGGCTAGCAGGCACATTCCTGTGGTAGGGGAGTGTCTAGGTAACATACATGAAGGAATCTTTGCATTCCCGTAGGATACTGCTTCTCTGCATCACACTTGGGAAACTTTTGAAGCAGAAACCATTCTTTGTCAATATAGTTTTGGTTCAATATTTCACCTTGTAGGTACTATGAAAATGCCAAACTCCTAGCAACTCCTTGGAGAAACTGTTTGTAAGTTATTATATATGTACTGAGACTGTGAGACTGGTGAGTAATCTCACAGTAGCAATAATCTCTCATTAACATGTTTTCATTTTGCGTTCCTGAATTAGCAGTACTACACCACATTATCAGAGATCTTAACTGGAACCTTTCATTGCATGACAGGGTAATTATATTCATCCAATCTTAGGCTGCACTGGTGAGACCGCCAGCAGAACCACTAGCTTCTACAAAAAACAGAGCACCAAGTCGCATTTCCCCAGACCCTGGTGACTA
Organism: Gymnogyps californianus; assembly: GCF_018139145.2. Lineage (NCBI taxonomy): Eukaryota > Metazoa > Chordata > Aves > Accipitriformes > Cathartidae > Gymnogyps > Gymnogyps californianus. The sequence goes on from NC_059471.1 coordinate 68,014,053, forward strand.
AGCTAAGACTTGCAGAGTATTTCATACGGATCAAACATTTTCTAAATGGAAGAACACACTGTCCTACTTTAAAAACAGTTTGGGATTTTGTTTATTCAGATTCATTTGTTGGTTTCACCATGACGAATGTGTTCTTGTTCCATCAATGATTAAAGGAGAGAAAGGCTCCAGAAACTGCAACAAAAACTTTGAGTTTGCCAGATGGTTGGGAGGAACTGATGTTCTGAGTTTCACTTTTTGCTGTCTTTTTACTCCCTGCACTGTATGTGCAGGAGTTAAGATAGCATGATGCACACTCCAACAGGTGTTGCTGTATCTAAACATGTCACTGTCTGAAAGGCTTGAGCTTTCTCTGCTTTAATGTGCTTATGGGCAGCCACCCAAAGGAGAAACTTTGGCTTCTTAGGTTTAACTTGCACAAACTCAGATCTGTGTAAAATAGCCATGTCCTTCCATTGTGCAAAATGATGAAACAAAACACAGAAACATAAAAACCAAGCCACCTGAGAGCTTCTGTGGGATGTTATCTTTGTTTTAATTTTTCCTTCTTTTTTTTTCAATTTTTCATTCATGTGCAGTGCTTCCAGCACACTGGGATGCACCTGTGCAAATACAGGTGCCTGCAGTGAGATTCATCTTGCACTAAAGCAGACATCTAAAATAATCAAGATAATCAAAATAATCAAACTATAGGCTATAGTGTCTCCAGACTATAAAGAGAACCTGGAGTGACAATCTTTGATGTAAACATTTATTCTACAGATGTCAAAGGTTAGATGAGTTGAATCTTACCAAGTAACCAATGAATTTCAGGTGTATGACTGTATTTCAGCTCAGTACCATCTCTGAAAGAGCTGTAGCCAGCAATTGTAGAATGAAGGTGAACCTGAACCTATTACAAATTATGTTAATTGGTGTTCTGTTTTGGGGAATTATTGGATCAGACAAATGCTTAAGACTTACTTAAGGTTAATTTCTCTGGCATAGTGTAATAATGTTCTTAGTATTTACAGCAAATTTGGCTCATATAAGGTTAGAGTAAAGTTATGATTGACTCTGCTATCCTAAATATGATAAGGAATTTGCAACAAGAAGTTAAACAGAAGTTTCTGAATTTTCATGTAAGAACATTAAAGATTTTAACCTGTTGCAGTGACTTTACCTCAAATGTAAGCACATTTCTTACCACGCAATCTTAAACCAAACTCACTTCAATGATCCAAACTGTGAAGAAAACATGACCACCCTTGCTTAGAAGTGGCTCTTTTCCTCTCAGGCAAGTAGTTGATCAGCTACAGACTGTCTTCTTCAGAGCAAAATATCAATCCTGCTTTTGGTGTGGAGAAGCCAATTTGTATTTTTGCTTTTAGAAAAGATTTTTTTTCCAGCTCCTGACAGCACCTCTTTAGGAAACATTCATTATCTTGGTCTGAGCTTTTTAACCTAATGCTGAAAGACCAGACTGAACAGGGGAAAAAAATCATAGAATTATAGAATCGTTTGGGTTGGAAGTGACCTTTAAAGGTCATCTAGTCCAACCCTTCTGCAATGAGCAGGGACATCTTCAACTAGATCAGGTTGCTCAGAGCCCCGTCTGACCTGACCTCGAACGTTTCCAGGAATGGGGTATCTACAGCCTCTCTGGGCAACCTGTTCCAGTGTTTCACCACCCTTATCATAAAAAATGTCTTCCTTATATCTAGTCTGAATCTACCCTCTCTTAGTTTAAAACCATTACCCCTTGTCCTATCACAACAGGCCCTACTAAAAAGTCTGTCCCCATCTTTCTTATAAGCCCCCTTTAAGTACTGAAAGGCTGCAATAAGGTCTCCACGGAGCCTTCTCTTCTCCAGGCTGAACAAGCCCAACTCTCTCAGCCTTTCCTCATAGGAGACGTATTCCATCCCTCTGACCATTTTTGTGGCCCTTCTCTGGACCTGCTCCAACAGGTCCATGTCTTTCCTGTACTGGGGACCCCAGAGCTGGACGCAGTGCTCCAGGTGGGGTCTCACCAGAGCGGAGTAGAGGGGCAGAATCACCTCCCTCGACCTGCTGGCCACCCTTCTTTTGATGCAGCCCAGGATATGGTTGGCTTTCTGGGCTGCGAGTGCACATTGCCGACTCATGTCCAGCTTTTCCTCCACCAGTACCCCCAAGTCCTTCTCTGCAGGGCTGCTCTCAATCGCTTCATCCTCCAGCCTACATTGATACCAGGGGTTGCCCCAACCCATGTGCAGGACCTTGCACTTGGCCTTGTTGAACCTCATGAGGTTCACATGGGCCAACTTCTCGAGCTGGTCTGAGTCCCTCTGAATGGCATCCCGCCCCTCAGGCATGTCAACCGCGCCACTCAGCTTGGTGTCGTCTGCAAACTTGCTGATGGTGCACTTGATCCCACTGTCTATGTCACTGATGAAGATATTAAACAGTACTGGTCCCAATACGGACCCCTGAGGGACACCACTTGTCACCAATCTCCATCTGGACATTGAGCATTGACCACTACCCTCTGGATATGACCATTCAACCAATTCCTCATCCACTGAACAGTCCACCCATCAAATCCATATCTCTCCAATTTAGAGAGAAGGATGTTGGGGGGGACCATGTCAAAGGCCTTACAGAAGTCCAGATAGATGACATCCGTAGCTCTTCCCTTGTCCACTGATGTAGTCATTCCACCATAGAAGGCCACTAGGTTGGTCAGGCAGGACTTGCTCTTGGTGAAGCCATGCTGGCTGTCTCGAATGACCTCCCTGTCCTCCACGTGCCTTAGCATAGCTTCTAGAAGGATCTGTTCCATGATCTTCCCAGGCACAGAGGTGAGGCTGACAGGTCGGTAGTTTCCAGGGTCCTCCTTTCTACCCTTTTAAAAAATGGGTGCAATGTTTCCCTTTTTCCAGTCATCAGGGAATTCACCCGACTGCCATGACTTTTCAAACATCATGGAGAGTGGCTTGGCAACTACATCAGCCAGTTCCCTCAGGACTCTGGGATGCATCTCGTCAGGTCCCATAGACTTGTGTATATTCAGGTTCCTCAGGTGGTCATTAACCTGATCTTCTCTTACAGTTGGAGGGACTTTGCTCCCCCAGTCCCCATCTTGTGGTCCATCCACTCGAGAGGTGTGGGAAGAGAGACTGCTGGTGAAGACTGACGCAAAAAAGTTGCTGAGTACCTCAGCCTTCTCCTTGTCTGTTGTTACCAGTTTGCCAGTCGTGTTCATCAGGGAGGGTATGCTTTCTTTGACCTTCCTTTTCTGGCAGACATACCTGTAGAAGCCCTTCTTATTATTCTTTGTGTCCCTTGCCAAGTTCAGCTCCAGCCGCGCCTTGGCCTTCCTGACCCCAAAATGATTACTTACATTAGAGTGTGTGCTCCGGTGCAGTCATTTTAACTTGACTAACCCATAAAATATCTTTACACAGCTACAGATCCACTTTGATCATCCCTGGAAGTTTGTCGTCTTATTCATCACAGCAAATGCCACACAGTCTAAGTGTGTCTGTCCTAGCGATAAAAGAAGATAAGAAAAAAAATCACAGTTACAGTACAATATTCTATTCCTTTAAAAGGCTGCCTTTTCGCAGCAGAGTGGAAAGGCTACTGTTTTACCTTGTCCTAATTGCCACAAACTGTCTCAGGCTTTTCCTCTGGGCAGAGGAAAAAATTGTGCCTTCCTTCAGAGCAAAGGAGCGTGCCAGCAGCAAGAGGGGATTCAAGAATGCGAGGTGGGAAAGGCTGGGAGGCAAAGCGAGAAAGAAGAGACTCTGCAGCACAGCAGGGAATGGGAGACCACTGATAAGGGCAGGGGCAGGTACAGGACAAGGCCTCGAATAGTTGTGATGTAAAGATGAATGTTTCTGGGAGTTAGAGGAGACGCACAGAATTCGCTGCAAACAGAAGGTTATTAGAGCTGGAATTAAAATTAAGACCCAACCCCTAAGGAAATGAATGAGTCAGGGAGAAAATTATCGACAAGGCCTTTTATTTCCTTTTTGATGTGCATTTTTCTTTTTTTTTTTTCTCTTAAAAGCTAATTGTTCGTATTTATACTCTGATAAAACCCAGCTTTCAAGTTGAAAAGACCCTTTAAGTCCTTGGAAATGTTTACTTAAAATAAAAGACTTAAGAGCTTCATACAAAGCTCTGGTCAACTCAAGGTTTTGCTGCAAGTACTTCTACAGCCCGTGTGATGGACACTGTAAAAACAGCATTAGGGCTTTTTTCTTTTGTTTATATCAGCAGGCCCTACTGGAGAGAGCACTTAACTGTGTGTCTACAGATAAACCTAGTCCCAACTCTGTCGCTAGCCTTTTGGGTGACTTTGTGGAAAGTTCCTCCTGGGCAAGATTAATACTTACTACCTTGCAAGACCTTTCCCACCTCATCCCAGCTTCCTAGCCTGACCAGTATCATCCCAGTTTTTCCTTAAAGAAACTTGCCGGCCTTTGCAGACTTTCTCTGATCTTAGGTTGCAGTCAGGAACTGCCCTCTACAGTGTTTTATATCTGATGGTCCTGGTCTGATGACATTAATAAAAAGACACCACAGAGGTAAGGTGGGCTGAAAAGGATGGGTCTCTGCTTTGCAGCATAAAGCAACAACAGCTGACTGCCTCCATATTCTATATTCTGGGATCATTAATCCATCACCCATGAACAAAGAGATAACATGCATAAATGCCCAGTGGTATGGGTTGGAGGATGAGCTGAAAAAGCATGCCAGTTCAATTTCTCCCTATTGAACTCAAAGCCTCATACAGTTTAGAAGTCCTGCTTTGTTACAAGGAGGGTGTATTTAAGAGAAAAAACCTTACTGTTGCAGGTGAAAGTCATGACCCAAAGGTAAAACGACTCCTGTATGCAGAAGTCATTCTTCTGCAAGCAACATCTATGCTCCTCTGTGATAGTGAAAAGCAAAGAGAGCTCATGCCCTTATTATGTATTGGATAGGCTTCCTAGCGCATATTCCAGTAAATATATTAATATAAACAGGGTAAGAATGCACTGTCTCGGTCTATATCTAGTTCTAGACACGTAATATTGCATATATATTCTATTTCCCCCACATTCAAATAAGCTCTTTTGATTATTTACTGTGATATGATTTATAACGCATAGCACCTGTTACCTCAGGCATTAATTTATCACTATCAACCACTCTTCAAGGACAGAAAAATGTTGATTCCTTTTTGCCAGTGTTCTGTGAAACTAGTCCGTCTGAATACTTATGGAAGAATGATAAGAAGCCTTTGCATGCTCTGCTGCAGAAGATGTCAGTCATTAGCTGTTATACAGGTCACACACAGGCATCTTGTTTGTCCCTCACATTTAAAAAAAAAAAAAGAGTTCACTTTTTTATAGTTGAGGCTGCTTTAAAAACAAGCTTGTAATAGGATTCAAGTTAGTATCGCAAGACAATTCAGGAATACACAATGATTTTCCAATTTAATCCACCACATAGAAGTAAACGAAAAATCAGGAGGAAGTAACACTGAAGACCGCTAGTAGAAAGACAACTACAACAGGAAGGAAGCAGAGTTAGGCGTCTGTTTCTGGTATTTGGCCTTGGTGTGCAAGGCTGCTGTGAAAAAAAATCATATTCACACTTCAGTGTGGAGGAGGACAAACCAGGAGGACATCAAACTGCCACATTGTGGGAAAGAGCGGGGAACAGAGCAATTCTGTTTATTTGCTTTTCTTACATAAGTAGCTCTTGAATCCACACACTAGAATACTATTTCTTCTGAAGGACAAAACCAGTCTGGCAACACTAGTATCTCTGACCTTCTTCAAAGGCATACTACTTTTCCAAAAAGCTGATGTGTGGGTGGAATATTATGCTCCTGTTTGAAACTCTGCCTTTTTTTCCTGTAAGCTGGATAGATTGTTTTTCTTTCTTTTCTCCGAGGATGCCATTTTATGGAGCTGAAGATGACCTTAAAGTAAACTTATTAACAGGAATGTTATCCTATGCTGAGCTTTCATAGCTACTTTTGTTAGCAGTATCCTCGCCACCGAGTTTGCAGCCCTAGCTTGTGTACGTCTACCAGAGCAGTTACTTACCATTAAGTTGCAGTGATCAGTGGTGTATTCAGGGAAATATTCCTTGGGACCAGTCTAAACATCCTTGAGTAACGGGCACAGAGAGAATTGTTTTTTTTTTTTTTTAAATATATATGGCTTCTCAGATCTCTTTTTCTCAGGTAATTCTCTCAGTGTGACTTCAGAGATCAGAATGTCTTGTGAGCTATGTCTTGTTAAATTTCGACTCAGGACCATTCACTCAAAAAAAGTAGCTACAAGCAAGTAAACAGTAAGTGGTTTTGTTCAAAGTTATCTCTTCTAGTAGTGATCAGGTAGTCATAAACATACAAGACACTTGCTTTCAAAATGATGTGAAAAACAAAAGTCTAATAAACAGGAATGTTCCTAACCATGGTCAGAACACAGCATCAAAGGCTTTCACCAGCCCAAAACACATCTATTTTTGACGATGAACAGTGGTGGTTTTGGCACAGCACACTACAAGAGTCAGTATAATGCATAAAGATGCCTTTGCCCATCACAGCGTTTCGCAGGGGGATGTCGAAGGTAGGATCACAACACTGCACAGCACTATTACTTTTGCAATAATTTTTGTGAGTTTTAAAAACATGTGAGCATTATATCATTAAGAGGAGCACAAGGGGTCGCTGCTTTGCCACCGCAGTTCCTCTAACCATTTGGAAAGTGGAAGATTACCAAATAGTTTCATAGATCAAATTTTCAGACTTTCTGGACTACATTTAAATATGTTATCCTGAAGATAAATGCTTTCTATCAGACCATCAATCCCTGAAGCCGTGTAAGTTTTAGGTGAAAAATTCAGTATATAATTAAAGGATCCAGTGTCATAGCTCTGAATTATGAGCTCCACTTACAGCTCCTTTTAAATCTGGTCTGGTAAGTTAAATCATATATTTTAGACATTGATGCTGATCGTTAATAAAAGTTCTTCAAAAATATGTTGCCTTCAGCATACTTTCACCTTCCAGGTTAATTTATCTGCTACAAGAAATTTTTCCCCATAATACATTAAATTCAGTTATATAACACTAGAAAAGACGCAAGCCAGTCATGTTCAGGAGAACAGGAAGATAACTGTGAAATCCCACTTTAAGAGACAAACCTTTTATCAGCTGGTAAAAGTCACAAATATGAAGAAACAGAGCACAACTGTGCAGGCTGGGTACTGCTAGCCTACTTTATTTAGATCTGCCAAGCTTCTGCAAATAAACTGTCCCCTGTCCAGGGAACGATCTTTCTTAAAGATTTGCCAAATCCAGACTTTGTAGATCAGGTCTGAAACATTGTCCTGCCCATTTATCGATAGGAAGCCTTTGATAAACAGCGAGGGCGATTACAATTCTACAATAGATGGGTTTGTGAGAAAAAAAAAAAAAAATTTCTCTTGACGTTTGGTAGCCTTTTCTGGGATGAAAACTATCCTAACATAAGCAGATGCAATATTCTTGTTGACTTTCCCAATGAGGACTCTCACAGCTGTTCCAAAAAGCAGCAACATCGAATTTGGGGTCAATTCTTTATCTTCCTTTAAAGTGACAGGTTGTGACTACCAGAAACTTTCTTCGTTTCATGCCAGTGATGGTAGTTGATGGCTTCTGGAGACCTACACGCAAGCAGGACATGGCAGATTGTAGCTAGTTTGAAGCTACATGTTCCGACTGATCAGCTGGCTGCTCCCAGAAACTGTGAGAGTCCCTGTCCTTAAGTGCAAGTATTCATAAGGTCTCTCTCTTCTCCTCAAATTCTCTCAAAAAAAATGGTTGAAAACTAGTGTTCTCTTGCCTGCTGCCAAATCTGGCCAGAGGTGGCTGGCATATTCAAAACAGTGTATCCCTTTTCAGGAATGCAGATAGACAGCGATCACATAAACCAAGTTTCCTTAGGGAATCGGGAACCACGGGAAATAGCTGGAGTTACAGTTAACTTTTTTAAATGTCTCTTGTTGTAGACAGTCTTCTAAGAAAAGGATAAAGTAGTAGAAATTCATACTCATATTATAGTACCCAAATACTACAAAACCAGGAAACCCCCAGGAAATTCTAGATTCCATCTGAGACGGCAAGACTATATAAACAGATGCCCAAAGTGTGGCCAACTTGACAGAAATCTATCCTACCAAAACCAAACCAAACGCACAAAAGACAGCAGGGAATGCAACTGATTTCCCCTGTTCCCCTTGCCCACAGAGACTGCCCAGGTCACTCAGGGGAATGATAACAGGATGGGGATGTTTGAGCAAGGCCACAACATGGACCGGTGTGGACAACTGGGGTGGGCTGGCCCACAAGATTAATGTTCAAGACAGTGCAACAAAGCACGTGTGTACAAAATTTGATATACCAAGTATTTAGAACCAGAAATACAGAAATAACTGTGATTTTGGTACAATATTTATCCTAGTACCTACTTCTGCCTGTTAATGACAAAGGCAAGCTAGGTTATCTATGCTTCTAACATAGACACCATTATTAGTTAGCTTGGTTACTCTAGTTAATCAATTACAAATTGAAACAGATCTAACATCTCCATTTCAGTTCATTATTTCCGATCATTTTAGTTCCATTTTACTTTCCTTGAAGTCTCTGATCCTGAAACCATATTGTTGTAAGACAATCTTTTCACTTGTATCTATAGTCCGCATGTCCCATAAAACCATGCACGTTTAAAGATGCAATCCAACACAAACTGAAAATCTGATGGCAAATAAAACCAATTCCAAATTCATCATTGTTTTACCTTTCTAGACATTAGGGGGCTTCACAAATACTTCTGCATTAACAGGATTGATTAGTAATAAATTTGGGAAAAAACATGGCATGGTTTATATTCTTTGAAGATCGTCACTGAAAAGTTTTATGACAATGTACTAAGGAACTACTATAATTTGTCTGTCAACAACTGGCTTCAGAAAAGGTCACTTCTACCATCGCAAGTCTAGCCTCCATATGACGCTACTGGAGTGTATGTGTGACTTTCATTTTTTACCCAAGAATTATTACTCTGAGTCAAAAATCACATGCACATTGTGGAACTTTACTATAGCTTTTTTGTTTATAGAAGTATCTATTCTTCACAAGACACTTCATATTCATTTGCATAATTCACTGATTTCTTTATTTCTGATACTTTTTATGTTTACTGTAATATGAATGTGAAACCAAGAACTTGTATTTTTCTTCACAGCTCACTTAACATTTACTTAAGATCAAAATCATTAGTCTCATCCTTAGTTCAATTTAATTGCATTAATATTTAACAGATTCAAAAAACTTTTTTTTCTTCATTTTAAGAGAAACATCCTAGATCATAAAAAATTAACAGTGATTCACCTTTTCAGACTGTAAACACTACTGCATATAAAACACAAGGGACCAACAGTAAAAGCTACACCATACTCTATGCGCCTCTTTTACCACATTACCTTTGCCATTATTAGATGAACACACTGTGTTAAATTGGTACCTCAAGGAAGATTAGTAGAAGATTAACAAACAACAGTGACGAAGGCTGAAAGCCAAGAGCACAATCAACATTCCTGTGGATACAGGAAACCTAACAACTTTCTATAGCTTTTTTTGGTTATTAATCTTCTAGTATTTTTAACGACCAAGCAGATGGAGAAGCACGTCAGGACTGGGAACACACTTCCTAAATAAGAGGATTTTGTCTCCAGCCAAAGGTATATGCAAGCTTTTGCACTGCTGGTAAATCTGACAGAAAACCGAAACTACTGATGAAGAAATACTTATTCCAAAACATAATCCATTGTCAGCAAAAGCTTTTAGCTATGATTAGTGTTACTTAAAAATTACCTAGAATTGGTTTCCTGCCCAGAGAGTACACACTGCTTGCTCTCTCTTCCGGACATACTTGGTGCCAAATCTGGTGTAGACTCCTTTCATAGGAAAGCTTGTCAGAAATGTAAGTCAAATTGCTAGAAAAATATTTGCAGTTAGAATTCAACTTCAAAGACTCAGTTCAGAGGCTTCTGGTAAAAAATACAAAGGAAAACCAAGAAAAAAATGTACGAAAATGAGAAGTAAACCTCTCGGAAGTTTTATACTGACTGCCAGCTTTAGTCAAGGACTAACATACAGCAGATCTTTAAATTTTAACTGCAGTTTCAATTTTACAATTAAAGAGTTTCAGTAATTACAGTACAAATCAGAAATGGAAGACTAAGTTGAATTTTTAAAAAGTATCCTATTTCCTATGTGTAAGAACATCTGAACACTGAACCGTGGCAGACAAAAAATATATTCATCACACTCAGAAAAGAAATGTGGGTACTATGAGGATTGTATTGCAAATTAATACAAAATATAGCAGAAACAATAAAATATAATAATTTTAACATTAGGGATTACTATTGCCAGGCATTTTAAGAAATGTTTTTATTTACATTTGCAGAGATATTACAACCCAAAGTTACACTAGAAATTCATGCAAAGCAGGATAAAATACTAAATGTTACATAAATACAGGAAAAGATCAAACAAACACGAAGACATTCTGAAATCAAAACAACAACAAAATTTCTCATTCAACACATCTAGTTATGTTAAATCAAAATCTGGTTTTAATCATTAAAACTGTAATTATCTCAAAAGATAATTTGATAAGATACCTGTCTGTTACTTATCAACCATAAAATAAATAAATGAATTTATAAAGCTCTCTGAAGAGTCAAAGGTAACTAAGATTCACACCTGTAAGGAAAAGTTGGTATTTCTGATCTGCTTACTCAAGGGATCCAATTCCTTAGATTGCATGAGTCATTCAGAATAGCAGCATTACTTCACTTCTTTAAAAAGTATTGAAGAAAGCCATTTAGCATATTATGCAATCTTTCATTTTCCTTTTTATGAATGAGGGAAATATCAATGAGATTCCACATGATACAGAGTAACTTATATGGTACTGAGGTTCTGCTTAATTTATGTATATAAAACAGTAAAAAAAGAAAAATCCAAATTTCAAGTAACATAGGCAGTTGGTATAAATTATACAGAACAATAATTACATCGAAGGATAGTGCTAGTGACTTGTGTTTAGACTGGAGGCAAGAGAGTTACTCCTTGACAATCCCAAATTCAACAGAATTGAATTGAGGTTTATACAGAGGAAAGCATGATCTGGATTTGTAGTCCTATGCAGTTCTTGGATCATCTGGTGAAGAGTAAACAATTCAAACATCTTCTTATTGCTTCTGCAAAAGATTTTACACAAAATAATTGTCAATTGAAAATTGAGAGGTTTCATCTAAACACTAAAGATTCTACAGAAAATTATTTTTTTAATGAAGAAAAATGTGCATTATATTGGGATTTCATATAATTCTTCTACGTTGCATATAATGTCTCTAAGTAGAAGGTTATCAATGCGTGGTGAGAAAAATCTTGGCAAAAATCACCAAAAACTATCATTTCACCTGAGTAAGTGGTATTGATATGTAGTATAATGAAAGCTCAAGGAAAGGCTATAACAGGGTTTTACTCATGTGAAATAAGATTCCAGAAACAATAAATAAAAAAGTTAAATAATTAGAATTTCTGAGCAAATTTTACCTTTAGTATATTTCCAAGGTAAATTATGATTTATATTAGATTATTTTACAGGAAAACATTTTTTAGTTCAATTTTGTTCCTAATAAAGTCAAATGAAAACCTCAGTTTTGTCAACAGCTTTAATGTAAAAAACGGCTCAGTTTAGATACCCACTTTTATAAATGAAACAATCCCATTAAGTAATGCAGTAATGGAGCTCAGCAGCACATTACTACCGATATGATGAAGACCTTTGTTACATAAACTAATAACCAGTAAGCAACGGGAACATATTTTATAAAGATTTACATTCCCCAAAGGGCTTAAATGGCTCAAGACTTTAAATGAAACTTGAATGCAAGTCACAGATGAGGCTAAATTTTCAGAGAAGATTACTACCGAGTAGCCGAGTAAAACTGAAAGTCGGGGGAAAGAAAAGAACAGCTCTCTTCTAAGCATTCCTGTCATCTGCATACATAAGGAATATTTCCTCTTTAGGCTAGGTTGGTTTGGTTTTTTTTTTTAGTTTGTACTCTGTAAATTGAACTAGATTTATATGCAAATTTAGAGTTGTCTTACACATCTGTGACACAAACAGTTTAAATTTAACTGCTAACAGAGAAAGTCCAACATTGTCTATGGTGGAGCAAATAAACAGCAAAACAGACATGAGTTTTTGAAAAAGGAGAAAGATAAAGGTCCCCAAGTTTGCTGATCTAATAATAACTGACAGAATAATGGTAATAAAGGATTACTTTATTCTGGAGAGCTTTTGCAGTATAACACAGAGCTTTTCCAAAATCTGAATATCTAGCTTAGAACTTCGAAGCAATACAGAGCAAGTACGAAAGAAGGATTCATTACTGCAGGCTTCTAGGAAAGGCTGTAAGGAACCTGTAAAAGAAAATAATTAAAAAACTGTATCACAGAGCTCGGTGCAGAGAAAAGTAAAACGGCTATCGATACCTTTAGAGGGCTTTAAATGCTTCATGTTGTGCAACTATTAGAACAATGAAATAATTCAGCTTATGCTGTGCATGTGATGAAAACCTCAGGTAAAACTAGGAACTGAAAAAATGCAAGTTCCTGAGAGTTCTGACATTACCGACCCTTGTATTAAAACAAGGCCTATTCCCTTGAGAACAAAGGGAAACAGGAAACAGAACAATTTTAAACTCAGATAAAAATTCTTATCTTGAACATGTTTATTCAATGCTCATTTATCATGATTCTTTCCTTTTGATCACGTGAGGGGATCATTAAGTTGTGCAAAAACACTCAAAAGGAAATATTTTAAGCTGCTGCAAATCACATGGACAGGGATAGTACATGTAGAAGCTAATGTGATACCTGACAGTCTTTCATTACCAAAATACTGTCACTGTACTCTGTTTCAAGACAGGCAAAATAATAATTGAGAGGTAAAAGTAAGAGCTGGATAATAACACTTAACACCAACAAAACTACCTTAAAATACTGGATGAGTTTTTAAGTCACATCGTATAACATTTCCCTCTATCCTGTTCCCCAAAATCTAATCACTTCAGAATAAGGTTAAATCTGTTCCCTTGTTATCTCATTCTTGGTTCTGATATTACAGATTAATTTATAGCAAAAACATAAAGAAAATAAGTAACAACTGATTTTTTTTGTTAAAATGAATAGTCTTTTATACAGCAGAGGGCATTTGCATTAGAAGAATACAGATGTGAGGAAAATATTTTAGTGTTCACATAATGTTAAGAATATCTAATGTTATACTTAATAAGAAACGGCAATATGCAAATTACAGCATAAACCAATAAACACAGACATTAAAAAAATTCTTTGCACATACGCTGAATACTGTAATTTATAAATAGGATGTCAAGATGCTTTTATCAGTTCAAAGAGGACTTTTGGTCAAAATTTTCCCTTTTCTTGTCCAAGGACATACAACTTATTAAATAGAACAAGAAGCCTTGGAGTGAATTCAAGTTTTTAATTTATTTCAGGAGCCTTACTGATACAAAATCAGAAGAAATGCTACAGAAAACTGTTTGGAATAGGGCTCAAAAAAAAAAAAAATAGACTTGGCAATTAAAGTCAGCCTGAGAACCTAAACAACTAATTTTCTCAGAGCTCGGCATTTAAACTGAATATTCAACACGGACCCAGTAATTCCTAGACCTTACTGTTAGGAAGAAGATCTTTCAAAACCTGTATTTTTTGCAAAACAATGGCATGTCATTTGGCTACACCAACAAATGACCCAGTGCCGCCCCCTGATGCCGAGTACATCTTATCATACATTATTCTATACAGTGAAGTCAACGAGATTGGTGGGCCTTTCCTGGTTTACACCGCCAGATGAAGAGACCAAGAAACAGCAAATGCCTTTAGCATAGATCAGAGAAGCTACGGCTGCATGTAATCTTTCCCCTCTTTTCAGTGGAGGTGCTTTTGGCAGAATTGACTTAAAATGCTGGATTCAACAGGCAGAATCCACAAAATATCTAATGGAATGCGCGGATGGAAACTATACAGATGCAGCATAATAGACTTTGGTAGCAAGGGGCCAACCTTGCAGCAATAAAAAGCAAGATGACAACTGATGTACTATGAAGTCTGGAAAAGGCAGGCAGATGTTTTGTGGTTTGCATAGCTGAAGTGTCCTCTGTTCTTTACCCAAAGCAACACAAAACAATAATTATTCCAAGAGACATACGTTATCAAGGCAATAAATGGTTATAAATTATTTTTCTGTTTACTTCTACTTCCATGTTTCTTGCATTCTTTCTACCATGTTCAATCCACCTATAGTTTTATGCATACTATCCTCTCACTTTTAGTACTATTTCCAGTTACAATTTGCTGTCTCAAAATTGTAACAGTAATAAATGTAAAACCAGAATGAAAGTAAAGTAGAAATGTAAGCAGTAATCAGTAAAAAATATACTGAAAAAATCATAAGTACATATATATTTTTATTCTCTGTCAGTAAAGATATTATTTCTCATTTTATTTTAGCTTATGGTCTTCAATTAAGGATAGAATGGTATGACTGAAGTGATGTATTAAGTACCATTGACAGCTTCTAAGACAAGAGAAACGTCATGGATACTGGAATAATGAACTATGACTGCATTTCTATAAAGCTGCAGATACCACAACACATTAAAAGCAAATGAATTGAAGACTGGAAGTTACAGAATTCCTAAAAGGAACAAAGAAAAGGGCACAGCCTCCTTAAGATGAAAAATAAGGTTCATGCTGAAGAAATACATTTTATATGTGTGCATAAATAAATATTTATATAAAATAGATACATATAAAGAAACCATTTGCCAGATATGTTTGAATTGACCTGAAAATGCCTCTTTATCAAATATCACAAGGGACCAATAGAATGCTGATTTCACAAAGAAAAAAAAAAAAAGAAGAGAATAATATATTCTCTAAGGAAAATTTAACTTGGTAATGGGGGATTATTCTAATGTACAACTCAATAGGTAACAGAACTGAACAAACTGGTCAGGAATCCAACAAGAGAAGTCACTATTGACTACATTCTGCCCTTGGCATGTACAAACACAGTCCCCAGGATATAGTTATTCAGGGCATACCACTTTTAATATTTTTTTAAATATTTCTCTACCTTTGTGCAGAAGGTATTATTTTTCAGAAATTGTGACACCAAAACCTCAGGGTTATCTGTCAATTACAGCAAGCAGAAAATCCTTAGATGGGTTCACAGTATGTGCTAAATTTAGTGATGCATGACTGACGTACTCAAGATTCAGTGCTCTTTATTGAGCCACTGCTCTCTATGACAGAACTTTGAAGTTATTAAGTACATACAGCAGTGTCTTAAACCTGGAAAAATAATTACCCCAGAATTCACTTCTAGTATGACGGTATCATGCCCTAGTGAGTCTAACTTGTTAAAATCCAGGAGAAGAGGTGACAAAACTACAAACAGAAACAGCAAATAAGCAAAGCCCAATGAACACAATCCTACCATCTTAAGAGTATTTCGTATCAAAATATTTCTATCACTTAAGAGTGTCCGAAGTAAAAATTTCTATACAGATAGCAACAAGAGATAACCTTCTCTAAAGTCACAAAATTCTAGGACTACAAATTATGTCATCATAACTTTATAGGAATTCTACAGAACTACAACTTTATAGAAATTCTACAATTTGCTAGAGTTCCTACAAATCACTGCCTATTCCCAAGAAACAGAAATGGTCCCATCAATCTGCACTGCACAACTGATGAAGTCTGTTTTAAAAACAAAAACTTGAAATAGTATCTCTTACTTACCAAAGATGTTTATCAGAAAGGTAAGAAGAGAAAAGTGTAAATAAGTGTGTAGAGAACACTGACATCCAATAAGAAAATTGAGAAGAAAGGTTTTTCTTCTTTCTATTGCCTGTTAAAACAACAAATGGCTTTAGAAACCTCTCATTTAACGTGACTTCTGACTCAGCTGAACTCTGATTCATGAGAGATCTGAAGGTAACAAGACTGCTGGGATGAAGAGGGTGGTCCTACAATTTATTCCTATAAATATCCTTAAATAGCTATAAAATGCTTTACGTTCCTTTTCTGCAGGGGTAAACAAATACCATATTCAGCTGATCTGGACAATTCTTTGCTGCCTTGATCTTACTGGTTCCTTAAAAATATTTCATTAAAAAAAAAACAACAAACAAACACATACATATATATGCTGTAAGAATGTTTTGACTGTGAAGTTTACAAACCAACGTAAAAGATATGCATTACTTTTAAGATGGAAGGATTTTTACTATAAAACAGAACAGCCAAAGTGGAAATGATTTCTAAAAGTTTGCGAAGTTCAATTATGTGAAAGCAAACTGATAAAGGCACATGTTTAAATGGACTTTCTGTACACTGCTTATATATTCACTTCAGATAAGCTTTTGCAGAATATATTCTAAGTAATCAGAAAATGTACAAAACAAGCATATAATTTAAATGTGTATCCAGCTGATGAACTAAAAGAATATAAGCTTCACATTTTTAAATATTTTGGTGGTTTAGATCTGCATAGATTTTGTTTTTATCGACTATTTTAGAAAAACTAAATTGGAATCCATCCTGACAGGACTTTGGCACAATTTATAATAATCTGCAAAAGCCTCTGCTGATATCCTTAAAAAAATTGCAGCACATTGTAGTTGCACTAGTTTAACTTGGTTGGTAGACTGCAATGAACAATGAGCAATTTATCACTGTTGACAGAATTCATCTGAAATTTACCCTCAAAGTAATCAGTCACTCACAGCATAAAATCTCACCAGCTACAGTTATCCGGAAAATTCTGTTTTATACCTAAAGCTGTGCCACCTCAGAAAATGAAGACTGTCAGGAATGCCAACTTTAAGTTCATTTTTTAACAAATTAACGATTACAATTTTGCCTCATTTCTAATTGCATGAGGATCTGCCGGGAGAATGGAGAACACGTGACAGCAATGCACGTGTGTGACGCAGCACTGTCTACTAGCATGGAAAAGTTAACTAACACAAAAGTTAATTATGCACCACAGCAGAAACATTTAAAAGGAAACAGTAGTATCACTTACATGTTGCCAATAACCAGTTGTCTATAATACAGTCACCTGTAAGATTTGAACCATTTGCTGAATTTAACTTTTTCTCCTGTAATCAATAGCCAGGACTGTTAAGTGCCAGTGGTTAAAGCACACTGGAGATCGGGTGAGATTCCAGTCTGCATAAGGCACCTGAAGTGTAGATGCCTACACAGGTGTCCCTGAGTTAAGCGAGCCCAAGTGGCAATTTCAGCTGGTCACCCAATACGTGGTGACCTCAGTATGATCTGAATTGCTCTTCCGTTTCCTAGGACGTGCAAGACATTCATGTAGACATCAGACAGGACATATGGGAGACCAATGTCATTCTCAAATGGCAACTGGAGGTTACACTCACAAAAAAAATTGTAATAGAAAAGGTTAAAAAATTAGCAGGAATACTTATGTCACAAGAGATGCTTGGAATGAGAAGCAGCCTACAAGGAAAACAAGAAAGATCAGAAAAGAAAGCTATGCCTTGGAGGTCAGAAACGATCTTTATAATAAAAAGGACAGTATGAAAAGTTCAGTTAAGTCAGAGCTCATTAAGGAAAAAAAAAGTTCTCCCAGCCATTTAAGTAAAAATAGAACAAAAAAGAGGTAGTGAGGTCATCTGTGGTCAGCACAAGAAAGATGGGATAGAAGCTAATGGTATTTTAGTCTTTTGGAGCACACTTTGGCTAATACGCTGGTTTTCAGGAGAGAGCTCTATCTTCATAAAAGGGACAAAAAAAAGTCCCCCAAACTCGTAATTCCAAAAGAATCCTTTTCAGGGACACCAGAAGAGACTTCAGGATTCTGAAAGAAACGTTGCCTCAATGTTATGACAAGAAGAGTTAAACAACTGTTGCTGAAAAGTCAGGAAGCAGCACTTTGCAAAGAGAGAACAGACAATGCAAAATATATATTATGTTGGATTTGAAGAAAAAAAAGGCAATCTGAACACATGCGCCCTTCAGTAAGACTCTAAAGATATTTTCAGGAACTAAAGGAGACAAATAAAAAATTACATAAAGTGTACTATAGGTTTATCTATAAGTATGTGTATAGGAACTATAGGTATGTTGTGTCAGAGTAGTCAGATACTTTTGTTTGGTAAATAAATGCTACAGCAGTTATAACTTGGCTAGACTTCAATACCATTTGATAAAGCAACACTTGATATTATATTGGAGAAAATGGGGGTTAGTAGAAGGACTGGAAGGTGTGTAGTATAAGGAATTGGCTAAAAGCAAAGCAAAACATTCTGCCTTGAAAAGTGAATTTTAGTTTTAAATACTGATTTTTGCAATTGTGCTTATTTACTGTATTAATTAATGACTATGGCATGAAAACAGGAGTAGTCTAATGAAATTCCATGCTGGAACTGCCCATTTAGAAGGCAACAGGTATAAAATACATGAAAAACAGAATTATCTTACTTGCTAGAATAGCAGAAGCGTAAAGACAATACACTAAGAAACAACAAACATTTTTCCTGGAAAATCACTGATTAGAAACATCAGAGGACGAAAACTTTTGGTGTGCTGACTGAACTCAGTATGTCTATGAGCAACCAACATGGTCTAACCATTAAAGACTGATCCTAATGAGGCCTGAGAGAGAGAGAAAAACACCATTTTACAAATAACCTAGTTGGCATTATAAATTGAAGCTATGCACTGCTATGGGTTACTTTGTTCAAGAAACCAGAAAAAGCCTAATGAACTACCAGAATTACTGAAGGAATCACAACTCTCTCTTACAGAGGACACCTAAAGGAGCTTTGTTCCAACACTTTTTCTGTCAGAGCTCACCTGCCTTGTTTCCCTTGCTCCCATATCTCCACTCCTGTAATAACCAGCTCAGAACTAAGCACAGTATTTCAAATATAATGACAAACTCAAATAAGGAAGCCTTTACATAAAGAAATGTAACCTGGCATGACCTGTAATTCTGTAACGTCAGATTGAAAGTAAGCAGGTAAATAAAGTCTGAACTCTGACAATGCACTGATGTTACTCAACCTGCACAAATTGTACTATCTACTTCCAAAAAAAGCCCTTCTTTATGAAATTATTTCAATTATGACATTGCTCTAAATTCACCTTGAAATTTACAGAGAAAAGTTGGCTAATAAGTACAGTAGTTCTGCTAGTCAAATACAAAATAAAAAAATGTGTATTAAAAAATATTTTTTCTAATTAAATCATACTTTAATTGTTTTAAATTAAACCATTTTACAGTAAGCTATAAAACTGTAAACTGTTTATAAAAAATGCAAGTTTAGTAAATAAGAGCAAACAAGATCCTACTTGAATAAACTTTCCTGTTATAAAGATTTCATAAAATAAATTGACTTGAAAAGGGATGTGTATATCCAAGTACTGATACAAACAACTCCTGTTTACATCAAATACTTTTAAAAAGTTAGCATTCACATCTACCTTCAAAATGGTATGTTGCTTACGAAGTACAGTATTACCCTGAATGAAGAGTGAAGCTTTACTTACAAAGTGGCTACTTGGCTCTACATAAGTTTATATTTAATGGTCCCTTTTATTTCTTACATTGGAGTGGATGAGACAAGGGTCCAAAATTCCGAATGGCTAAGCATTACACAACTGTTACTAGAACAAGAAGAAAATAATGACAAGAACATTTTTTCTTATCAGAGAAAAGGCTACTATTACTTCAGTAGAAATCAAATGACATTATTCCATTTACTGCATTCATTTTTAAAACCTGTAAACATGTATTTCATCAAAATCAATGTATTCAAACTAAGCTTGTAATTAATTAACAAAAATGTGTGCAAACTTTTGGTGTACTTGCTTGCTTTCAGCAAGTATACAGGTTGGTCCTAAGATTATCATAGGCTGCATTTAACAGAGTTAGAGATATTTATCTGTGTTTAAAATATTAAACTAAACACCTATTAATCCAACGTAATTATTCACTATTTTCAGAAGAATGAATAAAAAAATTACAAACATAAGACAGGATAATAGAGGAAGGATTTCCTTTTAAATGTTCTGTATTTCAGTGTTTATCCCACATAAGCTGTAAATCATTCCTTTCGCTATAGCTTCAAACAGTTCCTCAGGATAATTTCACATCTGCCTTTCACGCAGGTGAGCGGGAATCCTGCCTTAGCATGGTATTCACAGACTTGACATTTTTACCCTTTCGGTACTGCAGAATAAGCTCATTTGAAAAGTTTCAATCCTGCAAAGTTACCAGTAAAGATAATATGCTGAAAAATGCAGTTAAATTTTAATCTATTTAAGCATACAGGCATTTTTTACTCCATACCTTCAGTGCTTGTAGTCTTTAAAGTCTCAAAATGCTAAGACTCAAGAAAAAAATAAAGGAGCGGGTTTGGTTTTCCTTGACAGATTCTGACCATCGACTTTTCAGAAGCATCTGTAGAACAGTGTGAATTGTGGAATACCTAGCATTAGTTATGGAAGCATTCCAACTTGAAGGAAGAGATGGAGTGTCAATATAGGCAGTCCACATAAAAAGATTCGGTTTACAAGTAAACAATCACAACTTCTTACTATGGAGACAATCTTTTTATCTCCACTGGCTTAATTAACCTCCCTATGAGATGAGTAAATCTGGACACAGACTTGGTTATCCATGACCATAATATTTTCTTACAAAAAAAATTAGAAGTAAGGTTCAGTGAATGTGTAAATACAGCTCACTTTTGCAGTTACTAAAAATATTAAGTGATGTTAATATGGTTAAGAAATCATACTTAAGCCCTACCAGAATGTGCCTTAACTTATAGTAAGCATGGGAGAGTCATTTAGAGAATTTTTTTTCAATATGCACTCATCTCAATTTGTGAATAAGCATATACTAATGCAAAATATTCTCTCTGTAAAACAGAAGTAAGCTTGAAGACAAAGTAAATGTAAGCTTTATTTAAAGCAAAGGCCAGCGCTTTGTAATGTCTAATGAGCAAGGAAGTTTTGATTTCCTTGAATAAACATAAGGTTAGGAAAGGGGAACCTACTAATCTACATGACAGAAGTCAGCTATCACTGCAGTAGAAATTTAAGACGTATGCTGTCTTTGTGTAAAAGTGCAAAGGGTGAAACTGAGGAAGGCAGCTCTCTGCTAATAGCAGAACTCAAATCAAGCATGAATCAGACTACAGTTCAACAATGGTATTTTTGATAAGTGACTATAAACTCACTACATCCTTTGGAACCCTTTTAACTGATTCACAGGTAAAAAAACCACAGTAAGCTGCGTGAGAAGCGAGAAGACAGGAACAACAGTATTGAACAAGATTGTATATGACAAGTTTTCAACTACAGGGTGATTTAATACTAATGATGTGATGTTCTTCAACACCCACAGAACAAATTTTCTTGCTGAGGTCATGCTACTTATTACTAGATTGTTTCCAGAAAACGTTTCATGTCTGGTATCCAGGAATTCTCTTGAACAGTGTGTTCCAACTACTCTCCTAGAAACAAGATCTGCTGAGAAAAGAAATTTGTAGTCTTGGGGAGAGAACTTTGGGGTATGAAGACGCCCTGGAAGCTACTGGTGTCATACTATAACAATCTGGATGATTAAAAGTAACTATTACTTTAATTACTAAACATTAATTTTAATAGTAATTTAAATGGGAAATGGTAAGAGCTTTGTTAAGCAATAAATACATTATAAGCCATTAGACTAAACTGAAACATATCAGTATTTAGCAGTTAATATACTTTGCTCCCAAAATTTCAAAGGCGGTCAGAGCACTGCATTTGTGGAAATCTATTACCGAGCACATTCAGAGTTTATGAAGAAACTAAATGAACTTTCTGTGACAATACTATCAGAGAAGGTTTTGTTCTTACTTCTATCTTCAGACAGGTTCATAGCTTAGAGATGGGACTAAAAACCAAACATCATGGCTTGGTAGCCTGCTTTCCTTATCTAAGGTAAGGAAACCTTCAAAAGCCTTGGTACTGAAATCTTTCTTCCCAGTCAAATGAGCAGGAATATATCTCTTCCCCTTTTACTCAATGGGAAGCGAGAAAGATGTCTTGAAAGACCACTCATTAGTTTCAAAGACCAAAAGAAGGATCAAGTTGAATTTTATGGCACTCATCTGAAGCCCCAGATTCGAGCAAAATACCACCACCATTAAAAAAGACTGCAGGACTTGCTCCCTTGATTCTGCTTTTATCAGTCAGTCTTTGCAGCAAAGGCAAGATGGGCATCCTCCAGAAAACAAACATGGACTGAAATCCTGGTAATGGGTATGGAGAGCCAAATAAGAGATTGAAAAGCATAAACCTGAATTGGCACTCATCCCATCTGACCATGAAACAAAAACAGCACTGATGAGATAGCTACAGTGAAAATATAGCTAAACAGCTCCTTCGGTGCTGTGTTCACATGTATCTGCTATTGGAAAGTACATTTAAAATAGAAGACTGAACAGGTTGAAATGTACCAATTTATGCATCATTACGGGCATTTTTAGACAAAAATATTAGCAGAATGTAGTAAGAGAAAAGGGATAAAATATCTTTGTTGAGTTGATTTTTCTACTGTCAGGTTCATAACAAGTTGTTAACTCTCCCAATTGTGGAATTTAGAAGCAAACTAGTACTTCCACTGAAGATAGCAGACTAAACCAACTAGACTTCAACTTAGGCCACTGAGCTCATCCAAAGGAAACGAATCACCTCAGCATGCAAACGACATGAAATAAAACATAAATTATTTAAAATTATATCATTTATCCTAACAATTATCTACAACTTAATTTCAGCTATTTATTAAGTTTCTAGCATGGGTTAAATGACGCAAGTATTTGCTAACAGAATGCAAATAGTTAGGTAAGGACTAACTCAGTTGCAAAGTTTCCTCAAACGTAGTAACAGTAAAAGCAGTGAACAGAATCCACAGAAGTACTGGAAGATGGGGAGGAAAAAAAAGAAGACTAGACTATTACAGCATGAAAGTAAGCTGAAACTGAAGTTCTCTTGACACAAACCAAACTCTCTGAAATTACTGCATAACATCTCTAGCAGCCCCTCTCACTCTTACGCCCTGAGGAGCTGGCCGAAACTAACCTCGACTTTTTTCACCCCTAACATTTAAAAGTCAGCCTTTGTTCCAACTATGAATGCTTTTGTATATTAAGAGAACATTTTACCCTCTTCCTTAGGCTTTAACATTTTTGTAAAAGAGGTGAGGCAAGTAAGATTGGCATATATATATTCTGTATCTGTGACATACTGTTACAGTTCCAAAAACGTTAATGATTGGGACAAAATGGTGAGATTATTTTTGGCTGACACCATACTTCAGAATTATACAATGGCATGAAAACTGACTGATGTCTGGGAAATGCCAGTACAGCTGGAATACTATCCAAGTTCCGATACCTAAAACATAATGTAGTCTGGTGACATGTATGTGATTTGAGATCCCAATTTGATAACACACATAACTTGAATCCTTCCAAGAAATAATGGGACTGTACTGTATACTATAATGTGGGCTCTGGAGCTTTGTATGCTGTGATGATGCAACTAAGTTTCAAGAAACATACACAAATAAGTTTCCCAATGGTACCAAAAGTCTTCATCATTTCTTCACAGAATTCCTGTGGTGTTAAGACCACTGTGTTTCTATGGCCTAGCTGGACAGGTACACTGGTGTTATCCACTCTTGTACAGAATACATGTCAACTCAGACAAATTTTTCATGAAGCTGTGGACCTCAGGCATATTTTTATTTATAGTTTTAAATGAGCTTGCAGCTGGTTTACAAGATCTACTAGACAGGCATCATTCCTGTGGAATATGGTAAGCTCTCACTAACCTGGAACCAAAAAGATTAAAGAGTAAACCCTGATCCTAGTAGGGACCGAAAACGTTCCAACCTGGAATCTGAAGTAATACTAAGAGATGAACCAAAAAGAGCACCTTGAAGGCTGATAGCCCATCTTGTGGCTCTAACGAGGAAATGATGACAAATGGTTTTACCACTAAGAATGCAAATGGATAGACCTCTTGACACAAAGGGAGTCAAAATAAGCTGATACTCCCCTTTTGTCTTTGGAGTAGGAATTAAATACCTAATCCCTGATTACTAAGGTTACATTTTCCACTCTTCTAAGTGTACATTCAGATGTTGCTTCAACAGTACCTTGTCATGAAGGCATGGATGTGAAAGGTAATGCAAGAGTACAAATTCACTGAAACCATCTGTAATATTCACTGCTCGCACTTTCTTGCTCTCGTTAAACCTGGGAATTCCAAGTGAGGTTTCCTGAAAGAAAGTCTGTCACTAGAAGTTGTGTAGGGGTCATTTGGTGTAGTAACCCATGCTTCTTCCTTTGTACTTCACACAACTGAGTTGTGCTGTGCAAAAAACAGACATCTGCTTCTTCCTTCAGACTGGAATGCATAAGCTCACTGAAAACACAGAGGAGCTCCAAATTCTCAACAAGCAAAGAGTTTCATTAGCCTTTGAATTGAAGGGGTACTGATCTTTAAATGAAGTATTTTTTATGGCTTGAACTCCAGCCCCGATAGTTACCTATATCAGCCACAGTCTTAAGGGCATGGATGTGCCCAAACATCCAAAAATATGTGCAGGCACATTGCATACAAGGCAGCATGACACACAGAGATTTTGGCTATCAGCTGCTTCTCACCGTATAGATTTTACTTCTTCCCACCGCTCTGTGAAAGTCTTTTTATAAATAGACAACCTGTTTTATTAAAGTTAGTGTTATCTTGACAGAAGCAAATGGTGACTGTCAACACATATTTAGAGAGTGACAGAAAGTAGATCTTGCCAAACAAATCCTGTTTTACTGTCCTTTTTTTCTCTTTTTCTTTTTTTTTTTTAACTAGACTTATTTTAAGTGATCCTTGTTGCCTTAATCTTTCCCAAATAGTAGCCATGAGATGCTGACTACTGCAAAGAAAGCCCTAGAAAGAATCGTGGCATCTCTAAACTGCCATCTAAAACTATGCTGCAGTTCTATTACCAAAAAATTCCTTGTTAAATGTTATTCCCAGCCTACCAGGCAAAAAAGAGTACAGAACATTTAACACACTATTCGGCTTTCTGACCACAGTTGCCATGAGGAACTGAAGAATCTCAACTTCGTGCATTTTCTTCAGGTTTTGAAATACCCTGAAGCCATCCTCTGGACCACCTTATGATCCAGCAAGCTTTCTCAGACAACTAAATTACTCCAGAATTAACTATTCCTCCACCTCTGCCTGCTGATCCTTCTCTTCCTTGTGAAAAAAAGATCTAACAGAAGAAGGCAACAATCAGAACAGTAGAAGATACTGCGTATGAATGCATCTCCTGAGCTGGCCAGGATTGATGAACATATAATAATGAAGTCACAGGTAGACAGAAAAAAAAAGTACTGAGGAAGGTTACCTTTTAGTCCTCCACCATTTCCCATTGAAATGGTGGTGTCAGGACTCTCCCAGATTCTTGATGTGAAACTCCTGAACAGAAATGGAGAGGGAGTACATGAAAGGCTGTGTGCCAATAAGATGCACAGCAGTAAGACTATTAATTTTAATTTGCCATTAAGGTCTTGTACATAGATAGAAAACAGATGATACCAATGCGTCAGCTGTTGCATTTGACATCATGTTTTCAGTACCTGAATGCCTTATCAGCACTGTCAATGTTGTATGAACTTGCAACGGAAACTTGGATCCTGGACCCATTGTACCAGACATACTATGAAGCCAAAGATACTACTGATCTAAAATCTGAAAACGTGCATACCAAAACTAAATCAGTCAATGAGCTTAAGCAATACTGTAGACTCCCTTGTTATAATTTCTATCAACAGAAATATCCATCTTAGACTAGTAGGTACTTTCTTCATATCCAGCTTAAGTAATTTTCCTTAACATATGAGGGAAATCTAGGTTTCATTTCTGGAACATGAGGAAGATAATTTCTTACAGGTAAGAGAACCTACATGAGGACCTCAGACAGGCCTGGACTCTACAGAACCATTAGCATTCATTGCTTACCATAACAAAAGGTACCTACAGTTACAGGGAGGAGTAGTGCAACATAGTAGTTATTTCACATCTGATTCACATCTTTCAGCCTGGACAACTACAATCTGAATCTGTAAAAACACTTCACAAAAAATTAAAACTTAAAAAATTAAGTTATAGAAAAGAATATCTGGAAAAAAAAATGCACTGGCTTTTTTTCCAACTTAATTTCTAATAACTTCAGCTCTAAAGGTAATATTTTTGAACAAAAATATTGGAATACTCCTATAGAGCCAGAAAATTATTGCAGCAAGTTGAAAGAATGCCTAGGATTGCATATCTTACAGGAAAACATAAAAGTCTACACTTTACCTCCTGTTGGTCAGATGTTGCCTTTTCAGGTAGTATGATTCCATATTTTAGTATATGGCCAGCTACCTATGACTTCATATTTAAGGCTGCACACCAATACAGCTTTAAAATTGAGCATAAATTCCTGTTTTAATGTAACACAGAGAGCTCTCTGAATATTCACTACCACCTTCTAGTTTGTCTTTCAATGACTTTTTAATAGGAAACCTACAAAGGAATGAAAATACGATTTCCCATCAACAATACTACTTCTCATCGTTAACAATTTCTCGCAAAACACTATGTATTGGAAAAGAGCAGAACATGCCAGTAACTTGTGTATTGGCACTTTATTCTACCAAAGAGAAAGGCTCTGCATAAGGCTTTATATTGAGTTGCCAAGAAATAAATTCTCAATCAAATGTCAATTTAATTAAACATTACTCCTCCTTCCCTGATTTCACATATATACCTCTTTTCTGAGAAGCAACAAGGCAAAATATGAGTCTCTCACAATATATCTCCATTATTCTTCAAAGTGCAGGCATCTAGCGTATCAGAACGACTACTGCTAGGTAACAGAAGATGTACTGTGATTGGCATTACCCAAAGTAATACCAGACACCATCCACCTTGCTTAGGTCACTTTTGTGCATACCACTACCTCTTTCCCAATCACTTTACCAGTCATAGTTATGACCATTAGGAAGAATACTTGAGTGTAAGACTACACTAACTACACGGTCAGAAAAAGAGTCTGCAAGAAAGAATAAAACTTCAGTTAAATATTTCTGCCACTTATGTCACCACAAAATGGCTTTTAACTCAATGTTGTTCCATCCCAACTCAAACATGCTTTCTATTTTACCACTACAATGCATGGTAACAAAATACTTCCAAAATAACAATACACTTTTCAAAAATAGCAAAAACCTTCCCCTTTTCTGTTCTAAAAGGCAGTGAGTGACTTTTATCTTTAAAAAAAAACAGTCACAAGGTTTATTCAACTTGGCATTGGAATGCCTCACTACCTTCATGTTCATCCAGTTGGTTATCAACTGATTCTCAGCCTGTATCACTTGGAAAAGTGCTATGACAAATGAGATTATTAACCCTTTTATAGGGCCACAGCACAGTAAAATTCAGCAAAACATAATCATCTCAGCACAGTAAAATTCAGCAAAACATAACCATCTCTTCCAGAAATGCCATTTCCAATTTTAGAAACTGAAAAATGATTGGGGATAAGCTGTTCATTCAAACTAGAAAAAGAATTTAAATAAAGCCTATTTTTTATCTCCACCTGCTGGCAGGTTTTCATGATATGGCTTCCCTGGCACAGCCTGACTTCAAAGAAAAACATCAGCAAGGTACAACAGTGGAATAAACTGAAAAGCCAAACAAAAAATAGCAACAAAAAAATTAACATCAATAAATAAGAAAGCAACCAGGACAAAATATAAAGCATAGGTGCTGAGAGGGAGACAAAAAGACAAGACAACTCAGAAAGAGCCAGACAATTTAGAAATACATTTTATGTCTCTAATGAATTTACATGATACAAATGAATGCTAATACTAGATTAGATTATTTACACAGAAGAATTATGCTATTTTTACATTGTATTTATGCTTATCTCACCTGTTTCCATCATGATTTTATATTTTTATTTTTTTTAATTACGCAAAATTTACCAGATGCCGTGGTCATCTGAAGTAATCCATCAAGAGCACTGGAAAGCAGACCTCTACTGGATACTTTTAAGTGACTTAATATGACTGGTACACATTGGTATTCCAAAAATAAGGCCTTCCCTTCATCTGTCTTCAGGTCTACGCGAAGGGAATCAAACGCCTGAGCCAGGTAATCCACTGAAAGATATCAGAATACAGGCAATAAAACTTCTATAATCATAGTTCCATTAAGCAATATGTGAACAACTATCCTGACAGTTACTGTTGCAGATATATACTTAAAAGTTAAATGGCTGAAAATATTCAATTTTATTTTTATTTAAAGACATCCTCCGCCTGTTTTTATTCCTTAACAATTTGTCATGAGTGGAGAAAAGGACTAACAACAACTCATATGTTGAAGAAAAATACTTACAAATATAAAGCCCTTCTAATATTTGGCCTAAGAGGAAAGAATTTACAAGCTTGCGTAGTTTGAGACAATGTTGGTTTCAACATCTGGGAAACCTCTATTAAAGGAGTCAAGTGCCGATTTGTCTGAATAAGAGCAATTACTTTCATGAGAGCAACTACTCCCATTCCTTTCTATAAAAAGCTGTAGTTTTAAGTTTCAGTGCATACATTTTATATACTCATCCACTGCGGAGTGCACTAAACTGAAGAAGTTTAGAAACTATATGAAGAACGTAGACTAAGTAAACCAATCTAATTTTCCTATTTTCCTGATGTCAAATCTTTCTCAGTATCTTGGAATAGCATTGATCATCTGAAGCACAGAAAATTAAGTACAAGGAAACAATTTATCCCGTAGCAAAAGTTTAACTACGGTGCCATCTGCTGGATACTGACATTTTGAAGGAAACGGGATACACGTTCAAACCAAATGTGCTACTTTATCACCAGATCATTAGTGCCATGTGGTCAGAGGGATCAAAATTCATACACAGTGATATTCGACGTATGTTTAACAACAAATTGCATTTTCCATGTTATAGAAGGCAGCAGTAAAAAGCAACCATGACAAGCTACACTGGTTCATTCTAATCAAGAGCACTCATCTGCTTAGGGTAAGTCTCTGCAATAACTATTTTTTGTATTGCAATTCTTCTTGCATACTTTTTACCAAACATTTCTAGAAATGTGAGTCTCAATTTAAGAGTAATTATCATGCTTCACCAAAATATCTTGACTAAAATAGTTCCCTCCAACAGCTGAAATACTGTGTTTGTTCATTAATGATGTCAGGGTGGTCTTCCACCATGTTTAAATCCTGTGTTTACTGTAAATACTCACAATATAAATACCACACAGGTCAGTTAAGCATAAAGACATACTAATCTGCTTAACCGTCTAATCCAGAAGGATGACTTCCATGAACAAGAACATTGTTCATTATCTATGGATTTAAAATCTTTGGCATCCCTGTTTGGTGTCAATCAGGGTGCCAGAGATTGCAGCAATTTTGTGATGTGGATCTCTGCTGTCTAAGAAATGGCCCAAAATTCATAACATATTTCATGCAAGAGACTGAAAAAAATCAGATGCCAAAGCAGGCATCTGATTCCGACATTCTGGCATGGTTTTTCAGGATTACCTTGAAAATTAACATCTCTGTAACCTCTCTCCATCTCTTTGTGTTACTAGCAGAGGGGATGTGTTACTAGCAAAGACATTTTAAAATACAAACCATTCTGAGAACAAAAGATAGCAAAAATAGAATAATGGAATAATTTAGGTTGGAATCTAGTCCAACCCTCCTGCCCAAAGCAGGACCATCTCTGAAGTTAGGTTAGATCGCTCAGTCGTAACCCCACTGAACAATTATTTGCTATCAAAATGATCTGTGCTTTTAAAATGTCTCTGAAAAGGGAAAAATAAGTGGTTAGTATCAGAAAGAGTTGGAAAAGGGTTATAAATACATTCATTCTCATGCTATCCTTGTAAAACTTATTCTTGCAGAAAATCCCAGTTATGCAGCACCACAGTACTCCTAAGTTGCTGTAGGTAGGCAGTAATCACCTCTTACACCTGCTCTTAATGGTATATAATCAGTGTTTTCTGCCTGACTTCCATAAAAAGGATCTGCAACACCTCTTGTTCCCTATTTCCCTTGAAGAGAGAAAAGGCTTCACAACTGAAGGCAGCAGTTAACAAATCAGCTGAGAGAACAGTTACTCTATTCTTTGAGATATATTTTGCACAGTTTTTTCTCACCCTGTCCGACACAATCTGATTCTTCTTAACTCAGTGTCTACTTTGAAACCTTTACCTTCTCCCTCTCCCATGAGGCAGGGAAGACCCAACTTCCTCTATTTCTTTGCCCACACATAATTATGTAGGTTTTAAGTAGAAAATTCTACTTTACCATTATACATATCTGCTAGTGTGAAAGGTGGGAAGATCCTGGGAACAAAGTGGAAACAGAAAAAAACACTGAAAGGAAAGAGTCACCGTGTGATGCCCCCTTGATTCTTTTTGGTTAACAAAAGGCAGAAGCGTGAGCTGAAAATGATGTAGCTGTTTCAGATATAATAATCCCCTATCAGGCACTGACTGTCTGGACTATATTGTTTAAGAGGATATTTGAATTTTTTATTTTTGATTTTTTTTCCAAAAAAATAAACACACAAAAATTCAAGTCTTTATATACTTGATAATATGTAGCAATTATATTGCATTTAGGATTCAGAGCGGACCTATCAACTCTGCTGCTTTTATGCTGAGGGACTCTTTTTGCATAGGTGAACGAAATTGCTTCATAGCAATTATTGAAGCCATTATTGAATTAAAACAAATTAAGTCAAAAGAGAAAGCTAATAACAGAGGTCAAAATAAGACATTCTTTTGGATTACTCATCAAATCTGCAGATTGACAAATTAAGAACCTTGAAGCATAATTCAGATTACATACTACTGTTAAGTTTTCAAAGAAGTCATACATAAATTAGAAATAGGTAAGAATTTGTTTAAATGACCAAAGTTAATCTGTAAGGTAATATTAAAATATCTCTATAAATCAGATTGATTGAACGTTTTTCTTCTCCGGGTTCTGACAGAAAAGTGTACACCAATCTCTATGTCAAAAGGAAGGAATGCGTTAAAAATCTGAGTTTGTGCCTCTTCTCATAGGGTGCTCAACACTCAGAGCTCACAAGAAACAGTCCATTTTTGTCACCACTTTACAGAAAATGTTTTAGACTTTTCAGATCATATCTGTTTTCAAAGAAGGCCCCACTGAGAAGATCTGCCACAGCGTCTTGAAAACTGCACATGTGGAGTAACCTGTCATGATCTGAAGCAGACGTCACTATTTTCAGAGCTGTGTTATCTCCTGATATGACCTTGTTTGCTTTTGCCTTGTTAGCAAAGTACATTACTATACCACATCAACATAGGAATTGTGGAAGATTTTGGGTAAAAAGGCCACTTTTCATGCTAGACAAGGTGGCTTTGAAGTCTAAAACATTTTTACATAAATAGAACATGGTGCCTTCGTAAATGAGTCTATTTAACAGTGAAATCTGAATGGACAATCATATCAAGAACTGACAATTTCACAGAGTAGGATTTTTCAATGTTGATATGGATAGCCATTTGCAGTGCCAGACTTTGTAGGAGAAGAGGGGAGCAGCAGACAGGTAAGGGCTGGAGTATGAACTGTATACTAAACTTAGACCAATGGACAAAGCAATTTCAGGACATACATTGTACCACAATTCAATCTAACAATTATAATCCACTAATGTCCTGGTTTCGGCTGGGATAGAGTTAATTTTCTTCTTAGTAGCTGGTACAGTGCTGGGTTTTGGATTCAGTATGAGAATGCTGTTGATAACACACTGATGTTTTAGTTGTTGCTAAGTAGCGCTTATCCCAAGTCAAGGATTTTTCAGTTTCCCATGCTCTGCCAGTGAGGAGGTGCACAAGAAGCTGGGAGGGAGCACAGCCAGGACAGCTGACCCGAACTAGCCAAAGGGATATTCCATACCACAGGACGTCATGCTCAGTATATAAACTGGGGGGTTGGCCAGGAGGGGCGGATTGCTGCTTGGGCATCGGTCAGCGGGTGGTGAGCAATTGCATTGTGCATCACTTGTCTTTCTTGGGTTTTACTTTTCTCTTTTTGTTATCTTCTTTTTCTTTACAATTATTAGTATTATTATTTATTTTATTTCAAATATTAAACTGTTCTTATCTCAACCCACGAGTTTTACTTTTTTCTTCCAATTGTCCTCCCCATCCCACCACAGGAGGGGGGAGGAGTGAGTGAACGGCTGCATGGTGCTTAGCTGCCGGCTGCAGTTAAACCACGACAACTACACAAGTGGCTTTCTCTATGTGACTACAGATACATCAGAAATACCTACAAACATCAGATTTATCTATAGAGATAAATACAGCAAAGTTGTAACTATGTCAGAAAAGAAACACTTGACACTGCAGCTGATCAGCCCTTCAGAGGACAGGTAAACAACCTACTAGCTTAAACAGGACAGTGAAATTCTAGAACTGTGCAAAATCTGCTACTTATTTCAGTTTATAAAAGAGCAACTAGCCGTGCCATTCTATGCAGTAAAAATCTTGGCAATCCAATCACTGTTGTAGTGACAGTTTGACAGAATTAACAACATCTCTTTTCCCCTTCTTCAGAAACGTTGATTTGTCTGACAAGAAGTCATCATATTAAAAGGAACACATAAATTCCAACATGAAATGAATAATAGCAAGACTCATACTTGCTTCCAGTATATTTTGCTTCACAAGGTAGTAAAACTCAAGTAAAAACACTTTTCACTAATAAAGCATAATAGACTCTACGGTATCACTGAAATGTTTTTTGTCCAGGCACATGACTGAACTAAATAAATAAATACCAAAAAACCCAGAACTTACCTTGTGTCACTGTTTTAAGCACAATTAAAGTTGACAGAAACCTCAAAGGCATACAGGAACTCTTAAAGAAAGCTGCCGATTTTGATTTACTCTCTGTAGACTGTTCAGAAGAACTATGTGGGTTTCCCTTACTTACTATGCCTTTGAAAATATCTTCGCCAAGTCTCCTCATTGTTGATGTCATTGTTGCATGCTGTTTCAAACAATGCACACAGTTAGTGTAAACATTAAAACACATTAAAATCCTCTGTACTATATACAGATACATATGTTCCCCTAGTGATTAAATATTAAATAGCAAACGGTTTGACCATGTATTGGAATATAATCTGTATAGGAGATACTACTTTGTGTTCCAAGAGCAGCTGAACAACACTATCACGGCACCTTATCAACACATACTTCACAAATAGACTAGTTAGTGAGGGCCCCTGATATGCTGACATTATTTAAGTTGCCTCTGGTTCCAGAACAAGCTCAGCTTCAGTCAACTCTATTTTGTAAGGTTGCCTGAAGTTATATCCTGTAAAAACATTTACAGAATTAAATGTCTAAACACGAACCTTAAGAACACTGTACAGGTAAGAGCTATTAGACTTTTCATCATAAACTATACAGAAATATTACTTCAGAATCAAACTTCACAATATGCTCATTTAAAATATAGTTTCTTATCAGCACTAAACCCAACAGCTTACTACTCTATTGAATTTAAACTCAAGATATTTACAAAGTTTCCTACCTTTTCCTTTACCAAAAGCACTATTGACAGCACTATGCACTATACTGAGTCTTTACAGTATGGCTACTGTCTTTTTCTTTATTATACTGCTAAATATTTTCTTATAGCACTTCCATCAATTTCAACAAACCTCATGCATAAAGTGAACCTAAAAATATTGCCTTTTCCAGTGCAAAAGTTTTGTAAATACTATGTAAAAAAATTATTTCTGAGATGCTTAGACACCACAACAGAGATCACATACTTATGAAAACTATGTTTAGATACACAATGCAAAATTTAAAATTAACTTGAAAAATAATCTTTTTTTTCATTTGCCATCTGTGGTAAATGCCATGAATTTATGCTTTGCAAAGACAGCAGAGTTTCTTTTATATATACTACTTGAAAACATCCACTTTTCATATGTATTTGAAACACAAAATCCATTAATATCTTCTGTGAATTTAGTTTTAAAAAAACCATACTGCAAGAGGACTACTTGTTTTACCTGAATACCAGTGTCTAGCTGTCTTATAGACCAGTAAATAAATTTAATCACAGGCATGTGTAGTTTAGGATTCACAAACGGCATCCACTGGAGTTGCTCAGTAGCTATAGGCAAAAGCTGTAAAAATATACAAAAGTAAAATTACATGCAGTATATGAAACTACTGTATAAGCTAACCATAAGGGAAAAACAAACAAAACTCCCAACTTTCTCTTGGAGTTTAACAGATTACATATGCAAATACTCACTGGGCAGATCCACTACAGGTAACAGAATTATACGCATAGACAGATTTTAAATTTTACAGAGGTTTACATACAAAAGTGGAGATACATCATGTGAGCTCAGTCTCAGTAAGTCCAATCCCAATAGCTATAGATCTTTA
Organism: Gymnogyps californianus; assembly: GCF_018139145.2. Classification (NCBI taxonomy): domain Eukaryota; kingdom Metazoa; phylum Chordata; class Aves; order Accipitriformes; family Cathartidae; genus Gymnogyps; species Gymnogyps californianus. The sequence continues at coordinate 68,048,826 of NC_059471.1, forward strand.
ATAGAATGAAGAAAAACAGTAAAAGAAGAGTTTCTGAACACCTCACTGATTTCCAAATCTTGGTATCCCCAGAAAGAAAACAATAAAAGTGTTAAAAGTATAGCATAGTATCACCTTTTATCAGTCATAAAGTGAAACTTTAATATCTAATACAGGCATAAAAATATTTTAAATTAGACATGTTCAGCTCCTTAGAAAAAGGGAATTATGTACAATATTGCACATAAAACATGACAAGTTATCAACTGACAGAAGTGACTTGAAATAAAAGGCTGAGACTCTCAAGTTGAGACTGAACACCACACTCTTCCTTAAAAAATATGTGCTTTACAACTGACAAATTATCTAATGAATACTGACTTATTAACAGTGACTTTGTTTTAATTACTGTCTCCAAAGCATGTATAAAACAGGCTGACCTGTTATATTCTCAAAATCATTTAAAAACCCCCATAAATCTGAAAACGTATTAATACAAGCAAACAATTCAAACCCCTTTACCTTCATACACCTTTCCTGGGTGCAGGTTGCTTTGGAGGTCTGGGTAACCAGAAATTTATGACTGTCCTCTCTTTCTTCTTGTATTTTTATTTTGCTAAGGTGCTGGTCTGAGATCCAATCCATAAGAAAAGTTAAGAGCTCATAAACTTGTGAATTCAATGGTAGCTGTAATACATCCACAACATCAGATATTTCAGCTTTCAAGTTAACGATTTTTCTAAGCCAAAATAGTAACAGACTGAAATGTATGAGAGTATGTTAGTTCTGAAATATTATGCATAATTTAAAGAATGATGAATATATGCCTGATAAAATCTGGAAGGTAAGTTACTGTATTGGGAGCCTGTGGAAAGCATTATATTCAAGGAAACAGTGATCTTAAACAGGCCATGTGTGCTCTCTGTTGGGCCTTGTACCTAGGGTTTGAGAAGCCTGTATGTTATTAATACAACCTGTAACTTATAGTATCTCTGGGAAGGGTAAACCGTATGTGGATCAAGGGGTGGAAGGTGGTGATCCTGACTGGGAGACCACTGTACATCAAGGAGTCAGAGATCCACATCACAGTTACCCTGAGTAGGCGCAGCCTGTGCCGTGCTGCACAGATCAATCAACTGCACAGTTTAGGCTGTGCTTGGCCACAGGATCAACTCAGCCAGCTCACTGTAACAGGAGCCTGCAGGCAGCTCCCACTTGGTACCGGTGATCACGCCTCCTGCCTGGCCTTGCCTCTGTCTAAAAGGGCAACAAGAAGTTCTCCTGTGAACGTCCTTCATGAATAGAATTGTTTTCTAGTAAGAAAACTATATAATAGCTTGAATGGCCAAAAAGGAGGAGCTTCTCTCCACGGACAGGACCTGCTCAGCGTGCCCTGGGAAAAATCCACCCAGGCTCCATCTGAGGCTGCACAAACGCAAGCTTCCCAGCATCTGAAGGGACATAATATTTACTTGTTATCCATATTCCTCCTCTTACTCTGTCTTATTAAAACAGCTATTTCATTAAGCCGTTTGTTGTCAGGCCTTTCTTACAGAGATCCAGAAAGAACCCTGCATCATTTCTCTCTCTCTATGACACCTCACTCCCCTGCTCACTGCAGAACAGGTACTATATGTGATGGTTTCTGGGTGTGAAAATGTATGCACGTAATATATTTTGTGCTTAGACAAACGGTTATAAAAGGCCTGGGAAAAGATTTTCACATACAGAATCACTCCATTTTATAATTCTGGCCAAATGAATTACAGAAGAAAGCAACTCCTTCATGTCCTTTGCACGGGGAAATTCTTATTTCAATGCACTAGACCTCCTTTGCTTTATTTCATACAATCCACTGTTGTCAAAATTTAACTGGGTAACTAGCATTGTTAGAAAAAGAACAAAGACTTCATGAAATTGTCATTCTGTCCCTTTACTACACTGCAATGAAATACTCTACGAAAGATTTCCAGAGGTACCTGAAGACAGGCTGCACGAACAGTTCTCTGAAGACTTCAAAAGTTCTCTTGTATCTACCTTCAGATAACTGTTTTCCTCTTCACTCAGAACTGTAACTACTGATACTGTTTACATTTCACTTGCAACCAAAGTACACTAAAACCTATGTAAACAGAGAAATATGTTGGCTATATATAGACAGCACAGTTTTAAGGTGTCTGATGTAGATTAATTAAGTAGGATGGCGTGAGTATCTCTTTCCCATTTCACAGTTTACGAAACTAGCTGGAGAAAATCATTACCAGTTAGGAGATGTTGGTAGAGTACTACCAGAGGACTTGCTACTAAATGGAATAACATGGAGACAGAAAGCATTTCATTAAGTGACGTAAGAAGATATTTTAAGGAAAACAAGGTGATCGTTTTGGAACTGTATATGAACACTGCATTTATTCTCTTTCCCTCATTAAAGACTATTTCTCAAAAAAAATAACAATAGTACAATCACTTTTGGCTTAGAAAATTAAAATTCTTTATCTGATACTTCGGACTGACTACTTTTTAGCTGGTGTTATTCATAAGAACAGTGCTGTACTGTAGCAGTAACCAGAATGAGTTTAAGATTTGCTCTGACACAGCGAAAGAAACCAGTTACAGTGTAAGCAGGTTATAATTTTAATTGACAGGTGAAAGATGACGTAACAGGAAGAGGAAAACATACCATATAAATAAAAATATATACATATACTATATACATACAGAATATGAAATCCAACAGATTTATTTTTAGCAACAAGCTTAATTCTTTGTTAGCTGCCTGTTTTCCTCCAACATAACCTGTATCTTTTCTTACTATAACTAATTCACTCATAAAATAAAATTGAAAGTTACATTTTCTAATTTCTAGCAGATACACAGAGAACGTTCCACTGCCTAATGTCTTCTGAATGAATCTTTCATTTTGCCCAGTTCTTACCTTAGCAATTCTTGATGTTACCATCACTTTTTCCTGCTTGACAGGTTTACTTTGTTGCACCACTTGACATATATCCTTAGACTTCTGTACCATTAAAAATTCATGCTTCCTCTACAACAAAATGTAACAATGAATTATATTTCACTTTTTACCTATAAAGGAAGTAGGTACATGTAAGAACAAACCTTACTTGTAGATTCTCTAAACGAGCTTGTACTTTTCTTGCTTGACCTTCCAACTTCTTGTTCAGCTCAGTTACATCACTTAACTGAAAGAATTAGAAAATGTTAAAGTATCTGTAAATTCAAAACTCACTTCTTGACTTAATTATCACACTGAAATAATCTGATGTGGTTGCTGAGCAGCTAAATTATTTAAGTTCAAGTTTTTTCTACTGAGCACGTAAAGTGACAGAAACAAAATCATCATTCACCTCCTCAACATATCACAGAATCACAGACTGGTTGAGGTTGGCAGGCACCTCTGGAGGTCACCTGGTCCAACCTCCCAGCTCAAGCAGGGCCACTGAGAGCCAGCTGCCCAGGCCTATGTCCAGACAGCTTTTGAATGTCTCCAAGGTGGGAGACACCACCACCTCTCCAGGCAACCTGTTCCACGATAAATAAGACAGCAGTAGCTCTTTGTCACCCTGCAGCCCAACCTTTCAGTTTGCAGGGGAAGAATAAGCACTATAATGTCAATCTATGTATACAGGCACTACACATTTGATTACTTTTCACGAAGAAGTGACATAAAAATGGAGCACACGTTTCAGGAATGGTCCAATAGTCTTGTTAACGAGGAGGGTGAAAGTTTTCTTCTCTGCAGAATTAAACAGTTACTGACCATGCTACAAAAACAGTTTGCTCTGTGAGAAAAGATGAGGGAAACTGTAACCTCCATTTAAATATAAGAAACACGCTCTATGTGTACAATGAACAACATGATTATCACAGAAGCCCTCAGTTTGCACAGAAATGCAAAGATTTTATAGTGAGGGGAAGTACAGAGACAGATGGGTTGCACCAGAAGCATCAACATTCTAGGAGTTAGGTCTGACCTTCTCTAAGAGAAAGAATAAGGCTCTGCTGTAGATTTTTATTGTACTCACACTATCAGAACTATAATTAATTAAATGAATAAGCAATAGTCAAATAGTTTAGATAGCAATTTGTGTGTCAGCATTTTAGGTCAGACTTAACAGTCAAGTGAGATGAAAATTCTTAATCTCTGTATTACTATGAACCACTATCTCAGTTTAAGAACTGAGAAAATACTGCCTTAATTAACATTTGTAAAAATAACTGAAAATACTGAGCAAACATGAAGTTAGAAATACACATTCTACTTTTTATGTAATAGAATCAGCACAGCAATTCAGCACAGGGTGGATTCTATTATGTTATACAATACTTTCTCTCTGTCCACTCTCAATTTGCTTCAGAGGACATGGATTTGTCCTTCCTAACAATTAGCTGTTGCTAGTGGGTCAGAGGAATAAGTCCAACTTTTTTTTATACTATAAAAGATCAGAGAGGCTAAATTTCAAGTACTAGAAAAAGGTATGGAAAGTACTTTCAGTCATTCATACAATCCTTGTCTTACAGAAACCAAAAATCAGCAATTTTGCAAACTTAAGCTGTTCAAATATTTAAAATTGTTGACTGTAACTTGTAAAATTATTGGTAACAGGAAATAACTAATTTTACCTGTTTTCTTAAAGAGTCATTCATTTCCTTCAAGGTGTCAAATGATGACTTCAGCCTCCTATTTTCTTTAGTTATTTCTCTCAAGGCTTCTGTCAGCTGTTTAACTTCTGCCTCGTGTCGCTATAGAAATATCAAATTTAAAAACATGGTTACAAGAGACTATTTTAGAAACAATTCTAAGCTAAGTTCCATTTTAGTGTTAAAACAATAGGACAAACTTTCAAAGATCAAGTTCGTAATTCTGCATGGCCAAATTTGCACATTCAACCAGTAGTGAGAAAAACAACACCCACACAGCATATTAAGAAGAATCTATAAAGAAACTGAGAGCAACGTGCACAGCCTATTGCTCTTATTCTTTCCAGATCCTGCCCAAAACAGATTATATCAGTATGTACATTTCTCAAACAAGTCAGATGTGGGAAATGTTTGTGAACTAAAAACAATGACAAAGCTTTTATTTACAGCTTATTCTTCTGTAATTACAAAAAATTGTGATTCTGTTTTGCAGCAACTTTTAAGGTTTCAATTAGTTTTTCTGGCTTTGCTCACTCTGAATCACGCAGAGCAAGAAACTAATCCTATGCCTCGTAGACTAGTGCTCTGTTTTACAGCACAAGCATATGAATTGTTAACTACAATGTGCATATCCACTGCCATTCTTCTCTTTCCTCTGAATCTTATTTTAGATTTAATCTTCTCTGGACACCAGTGCATCTCTTTAAGTATCTCAGATTTGATCAAACAGAAAAGTTTTACTGAAAATATTCCAACTATATATACTTACTATCTTTCATTTCTCCCCTTCCATGAATCCACTACTCTTCACTCATTCACCCACTCATTCTCTACTTTTCCACTTCCAGTCATATCCTCTCTTCCTACATGTGCAAATGACAAAAATAAAGCACAGTAGAAGTTTAAAGGACGGAAGCCCTGAAGAGATCCTTCTCCATACTTCAGCTTGGAAGCTCAGTAACTTCCATTCCAGCCATACAGGAAAACCATCTACAATTCCTCTTTCCCTCAAATGCCGCTCTTCTTCAGCCAACAGGATCAGAACAGCTGTGAGCAGGACATTCTTGTCTAAAGCACCTACCCACACTTGCCTAAGACAACACAGAATCACAGAATCATTTAGGTTGGAAAAGACCCTGAAGATCATCGAGTCCAACTGTTAACCTAACACTGCCAAGTCCACCACTAAACCATGTCCCTAAGCACCACATCTACATGTCTTTTAAATCCCTCCAGGGATGGTGACTCCACCACTTCCCTGGGCAGCCTGTTCCAATGCTTGACAACACTTTCAGTGAAGAAATTTTTCCCAATATCCAATCTAAACCTCCCCTGGCGCAACTTGAGGCAGTTTCTTCTCGTCCTCTCATCTGTATGAAATGACAGATCCCCTTTTCATACCAATAAACATGCAGATGCTGCCAACATATAATTGAGTGCACCCTATCACATCACATGGAATGTTTCACTTCCATTTTCTACATCCACAGTTAAGAGCTTTATTTGAAGTTCAATAGCTCCTCTAGGAAGAATCAGTAGAGAAAAATTAATCTAAAAGGTAAGTAGAACCAATTCAGTTGTTAAGCCATAGGGTTGGAGGTGATGCCAGGACGTCTAAGCCATCCACTTCCATAATCAAATCAGGCGGTATCATCCATATCATAACCAGCTATACCATTTCACTCCTGCCAGATGTTTGCCTAGTCTGTTCTTAAGTCCTCCAATACTGGAAACACTGCAGTGTTACCAATCTACCTGTTCATATGTTTTAACTATTTTTGTTAGATCTAGTTTTTCCTAATACTTAACCTAATTTTCCCTTACTACTACTACTTCTTCTATTACAGACATGAAAAAACCATTAGTTTCTTCCTCTTTGTTGCACCCTTTTATGTAGCTGAAGATTGGCACATTCACCCTCAATTCATCCTGCATGTTTAACCCATGCATCCACTCATCATCCTCTATTTCTGTAGCTGGTATTTCTATTCAAATGCAATACTGTACACTCACACCTTCTGAATAGTATACTGTTTTTTTCAGACTGTCACAGAAACACTAGACAGATAGCGATATATTTTAAAAGTCAATTTTCTTTAATGATATCAAAATGTAACGGTCAAATTGAACAGGAATGTTATGTTGTATTGAGATATAACGGCCAGATTAAACAGGAATATTAGGTCATAACACTGCGATGAACACAACTTATTTACAGGTTCAGGATGTCAGCTGGGAACTATCACTACATGAACTGTAACCAAATCTAAGCTTAGATGGATGACTCAAAATGCACAATGACTCACTGATAAGGCGAGGCACTCAACCTGCCGCAATTTCCGTGCGCGGTGTCCTGACCCACAGGGAGAGTCCCTGACTGCAGACCCGCTGCTCTGAGGAGGACTGGCTCAGTGTGCCCTCCGGCGGGGCTCCATTTATACCCTAGGTTGGATCGGGGCTTGCGGTCATATACGGTCAGCAGTCTGGAAACTTCTCTTAACCGAGGTGTTTCACTGTTTGAGGTGGTTTTGGCGGGCTGGGGCAGCTGGGGTGCGTGACTTGGGGCACTCTGTGTAGGTGACTCCAGCCACCGTGGCTGGCCGGCTCGACCCCCAAACCGCGGCTTCTGGTTTAACTCTTTCCTTCCAGCAGTCGATAAGTTTTGGCCTTTATCGGGGGGGGGGTGGGGGGTGGGGGGGGTGGCGGTGGGGCAGTGGTGGGTGTGTGCACTTGCCACACAGACCTACCATATATTCAATTTGTCAAGATCAATTTTAATCCTAATGTTCTTTTTCAGCATGCTTGAAATTCCTCCTCACTTGCTATTTTCTTCAAATTTAATAAATGTGCTCTTTCTCACCATCAAACTTCTTATTGAAAATACTGAATAATACTGGACTGAAAAGATATTCCAGAATCCACTATGTACGTTCCTTCAACTTTACTGTGAACTACTGTCTCACTACAGCTTTACACCAACTGCATTACATTTATGTTATACTTTCCTAATATGATGTCGTGGTTTAACCCCAGCCGGCAGCTAAGCACCACGCAGCTGCTCGCTCACTGCCCCCCCACCCCTGGGATGGGGGAGAGAATCAGGAAAAAAACCTCGTGAGTTGAGATAAAGACAGTTTAATAGGACAGAAAGGAAGGAAAAACAATGATAATGATAATAATAATATGACAATAGCAATACTAAAAGAATTAAACTATACAAAGCAAGTGGTGCACAATGCAATTGCTCACCACTCATTGACCGATGCCCAGTTAGTTCCCGAGCCGCGATCCCCCCTCCCAGTTAACTCCCCCCAGTTTATATACTGGGCATGATGTCATATGGTATGGAATAGCTCTTTGGCCAGTTTGGGTCAGCTGTCCTGGCTGTGTCCCCTCCCAGCTTCTTGTGCCCCTCCAGCCTTCTTGCTGGCTGGGCACGAGAAGCTGAAAAATCCTTGACTTAGTATAAACACTACTTAGCAACAACTAAAAACATCAGTGTGTTATCAACATCCTTTTCCTACTAAATCCAAAACACAGCACTATACCAGCTACTAGGAAGAAAATTAACTCTGTCCTAGCCAAAACCAGGACATATGATTATGAAAATGCCATGCAAAACTGTATACAAAATTTCTAATTAAGTCCAGACACATAACTACTACTTCTCTATTAACAATGCCTGGTACCTTGCTGTAGTGGAAATGAGACTGATTTGACAATTTATGATTAACATACGCTAGTAGTTATTTATTCCATTGTTTTCTGCATTGTGCTTCCCATAGTTTGTTCATAGCTTGTTTCAGGAGCTATTTATTTATTTATTTAGAAAACTGACATTAAGTTGATGGCTGTACAATTCTTTCCCTTTTGAAAAGAAAGGCACCACATTTTTTTAGTCTTCTAATACTCCATTTGATCTCTACAAATTTTCACAGATAACCACTAATTTTTCCTCGGTTTTCATCAGCCAGTTCTCTAACTGGTGTAACATTCTTATAAGCTCAGAAGATTTGAAACATCTAAATGAACACCCTAACATATTCCTTCCCTGTTAAACGTTGAGGTCCCGCTCCTCTGATGCCCTTTTCCCCTTTTTAACATGTAGTCTATCCTCCCTCAACAGCTTGTGGGACAGGTTTATCTGCACACTTCAAAGAAATTTAATTTCTCATCTTATGGTTTTGACACAAAGTACACATATTTAAGGACTTCTCTTGGTGACCTTCTGGATAACAACCAAAACTTTTCACAAGACCTAAATTCAACAGCAAACACTCACAAGAACAGTGTTGTTAATTACTACCTATTCTTATAGTAAAATTATACCATTTCATTTTCTGCCACACCTCCAAAGTTAGATGGATCTTTTCTTCCTTTGAACTTTCTGAGTGGTTTTTTGCTAATACTCTCTGCAATAGCTGTTACATCATAAGGTCTCATTGTGTCTTAAAGCCTTCCCAAGAAAATCTACTTCAACTACAGCTAATGCAAAGATACTCATTTAAGTTACACACAATTACAGATAAACCACAATTTTTTCTCTAATACTAGTTATACAGTTTTTGCTGTTTTAGAAACAAGTTACCTTCTTTTCTAAATTGTAACAGTAAAATGTACCTACACATCAGACAATGAAATGCACCATTCTGAAACAGAAGCCATACGAAAACCCTAACGATATTGTTTGGTACTTTTTACGTAAACCTTTCATTTGGGGATTTCAAGCACTTTAAAGAAATAAGCATTATATCCAGCAAACGTGATGACTTAAGGTAACTACAAACAAGTTAAATGGCATGTAGAGCAATAAACATCATTAAATATATTACTGCACCTCTTTTATAATTCCAAATTTTGTGTGAACTTCTTCCTCAACACTTCTTATTTTAGCCAAAGCTGCTTCATGTCTAAAAAGCAATGCTTCTCGCTCTGTTAGAAACTGCTCTCGTTTCTGGAGTTGCAGAGCATACTCCTGCTGTGCTGAACTTTCTCTCTGTATCAAGAAAAAAAAAATGTTGAAATGGCTTTAAAACCCATGAAATTGTCACAATTTATACTGAATTTGAATTTTCTCTCCCAGAGATATGCTTAGCTTTTTGTAAAATTACAGTGTTACACAATAGCTTACTAATTAAAAGTATCCTGATGGCCATCTATGTTCAGTTTCCCCACACGTTAACCCAAATGATGTCAATGTTTGTCGGAATGGCTCGGCCTCCCAAAATACAAAATTCAACTCTACATGGTTGTTCAAGTATAAACCTAGACAATTAAACTTGGGCTTTTGCTTCCAAAAGTTTTGGATAATGGTATTAACCGTAAGACAAAACAGAGTCTGATGCGACTGTCTACGCTGAACACTAGATTACTATATTGTTTCTTCAATTAGTGGGAAGCATCCCTGAAAAAGTGATGAGGAAAAAGAGATACAAAATTATTTTTAGCTCTTATGGTGCAAAAGACAGTCCTGGCAGGGAATCTAGCAGAAGCATGGGAGCTATTACAGAAAAAAAACATATAGGAGGTTCTTCTGTTAGCTGCCTAGGCCTGCTAGGGGATGAACTGTTGGGATTCCCCAGCAGCACAAAGTAAAGATAAGGCAGAATGGAGGGTTTTTGCAGGAGGCCATGAAGGCAAGTGCTCTTGAATGCCTAGAGTCAGGAGAATAGTTTCAGATGCTCTCAGGAGAAGCAATGGTTGCAGGTGTTTCCCTCCATGCCCAGTGCATCACAAGACACTCTTGGATGTAGAAGCACTGTGTTCAAACTCCCTCAAGCTGAATTTTAAGCTGATCTACCCACTATGCAAGTCAAAGCACCGCTACCAAATCAGTGAATTAATTTACAGGAAGAGGTGGATGATGACAGAGTTCTAGTATGTAAGTCATTGTGATTAGTATAAGTAATAGCAATAAATAAGTTATAGTATATAAGTTTCAGCATATAAATAACAGTAATTTAATATATAAGCAATTTCTGGATTCTCTGTCAAAAGTGAGAATCTTCATAACATTACTCAACAAAATTTTTAAGGCGATTCCAGTTCCTACCTGGAGCTTCTGATGTATGACAAATAATTCATCATAAATTTGACTGATGTGAGGAGGTATTAAGCCTTCACTATTGCATGCTTGAGCATCAGTTCCACTCACAATTTTCCTTACCAAACCATTGGTAATACTTTGGTCACTATTTTCTTGTGTCTTTGCAGCCATACGGGATGGTAAGTTGCTGCCTATGGAAAGGAAACCCCCATTTTACATTAAAAAATTAGTCCTAGATAAATGATGACATGATTGTTGTTCCAAAACAGTGAAAACTGATTTTAGGCATTTGGAGTGACAAGTATAGAGCAAGAGGTATCAAAATGAGAAAGTAATCTCCTAAAGAATTACATAGAATTGCTCAAAGCTGTGTTCCATGACTTGTTTGAACTGACCAGTGATCAATGGAGTTTTAGAAGTAAAACCATGCCTTCCACTTCAATATAGAAATCCCATAGATATCGGTATGAAAATCTGTGTACAAACTGAACCATAATGTAGCCAAAATGTCCTCTTATTTTTGTAAGGGCTTCAGGCAAGTGATTAGCTGCTGACTAGTCCTTGGCCTGACATCTAAGTTAACAGAACAAGACTTAAGAAACTACTGGACACGACATGAGAAACAGCTAGACATGACAGATAAGAAGTGTAAGAAGCTGATGAAAGTTGCAGATAACACAGTGAGGAATGGCTGCATTTCACAAATAGTCAAATGGCCAAAATTCACAGATAATTGAAGGGAAGTATTGGCATCTTTTGGGGACAGACATCTTGCAAGGCCAACTGCACCTAGGTACCACAACAGGCCAAGATTACCTAGATGACAGTATGAGAAATACAAATTTGGGTACTGTGCTCGATTTGGCTGGGATAGTTAATTTTCTTCACAGTAGCTCATATGGTGCTATGATTTGGATTTGTGACCAAAACAGTGTTGATAACACAGAGATGTTTTAGCTATTGCTGAGCAGTGCTTGCACAGCATCAAGGCCTTTTCTGTTTCTCACATCACCCCACCAGCGAGGAGGCTGGGGGTACACAAGAAGTTAGGAGGGGACACAGCTGGGACAGCTGACCCCAACTGACCAAAGGGATATTCCATACCATATGACGTCGTGCTCAGCAATAAAAGCTGGGGGTAATAAGAAGGAAGGGGGGACTTCCAGAGATGTGGCATTTGTCTTCCCAAGCAACTGTTATGTGTGATAGAGCCCGCTTTCCTGGAGATGGCTGAACACCTGTCTGCTGATGGGAAGTGGTGAATGAATTCCTTGTTTTGCTTTGCTTGCATACGCAGCTTTTGCTTTACCTATTAAACTGTCTTTACCTGAACCCACGAGTTTTCTCTGTTTTACCTTTCTGATTCTCTCCTTTCCTACTGGGTGGGGAGAGTGAGCAAGCAGCTGTGTGGGGCTGAGCTGCCTGTGGGGGTTAAACCACAACAGGTACAGATGTAGCAAAACTCAGGCCAATGAGGAAAAAGTAATCAGGGATAGGTTGTTTATTTGGCAGGCAACTAGGGAAGAGAAAAGAAGGACAATGAGAAGGAGAATCAAGAAACAGAAAAAAGGTTACTAGATAAGCAAATGATGTAATTGGGGCTAATTGGTGGTATGCATTAGGCAGCCCTGTGGTTGATCACCCATCACAGCTGGAGCAGGACAATAAACCAAACCTGTTCTGCCACAGTGTGTCTGCTTCAGGGGTGAGGAAGGAAAGCATAACTAGTACAATGCCACACAAATCATAACAGAAACAGAAAAAAAAGGGAAAAGAAACCAGGAAAAAAGTAGTCATATCTGAAACAAATGTGTGTGATATTTATCAGATTTTTGTATTTTTTTGCCTTTGATCCCAAATACTGTAAACTATGCATTTTTCCTGGTGCAATTAATATTTTTTTTCTTTTCAGAAAGAATGTGTTTTCAGAACCCTGTTCTTATACTCTCCCTACCCATTTAATACAACTCTTGGTGACAGTCTATTACAGTTCCATTGATCTGTTCTGCCTGGCTTCTGAGATTCATTTTAGCCACTTTGGGGTTGGTTGGCTGTCTGTCTCCACACTTCCAGATACACTTTCAAAAGAATACATCAATGTTCTTCTAAACCTAAAACTCTCCATAAGAGAGAGCTACACTGATTCACAAACTCCTCCAACTGCAGCAGCATTTTGAAATTTTTGCAGTGAATGAATGCCAGCTGGTCCCTGCTACAATCTTCTAGTTAGAATTTCCTGAGTTAACTGAACAACAGATAACACTCTCTCTCTACCCGTTGCCAGTTTTCCATCCTTAAACTGACAAAAGACATCTGACTTAACAGAGTTGTAGTATTTGTTAATGCAGCTAGCTACTTAAAACAAAACAAAACAAACAAACAAAAAACCCAAAACTCACCCTGTTTCTTCATTTATATTATAAAGTCACATGGCAACCAGTTTCATAAAAGGTTGATTTTTTTTTTTTTTTTTTTTTTAAATGGATGTTAGTATTGCATCAAGTATGTCTGGACCTCCTAAGCTAATCCTAAAGGAGTTACTCATACTTACATGAAAGGTTAAATCCCCAAATTAAAATACATTTTAGCTGATTATTGTATTTCTGAACTGAATAGAAATACATTTACTAGGAAGTTTTTTAAATTACATGTTGTCCTGGTTTCACCTGGGATAGAGTTAACTCTCTTCTTAGTAGCTGGTACAGTGCTGTGTTTTGGATTTAGTGTGAGAATGACGTTGATAACACTCTGATGTTTTAGTTGTTGCTAAGTAGCGCTTATCCTAAGTTAAGGATTTTTTCAATTTCTCATGCTCTGCCAGCAAGCAGGTGTGCAAGAAGCTGGGAGGGAGCACAGCCAGGACAGCTGACCTGAACTAGCCAAAGGGGTATTCCATACCATAGAACGTTATGCTCAGTATATAAACTGGGGGGAGTTGGCTGGGAGGGGCAGATCGCTGCTCAGGCATCGGTCAGCGGGTAGTGAGCAATTGCGTTGTACATCACCTGTCTTTTCTTGGGTTTTATTTCTCTTTTTTTTTTGTTATATTCCTTTTCATTACAATTATTATTGTTATTACTATATTTCATTATTATTATTGTTAGTATTATATTTTACTTTAGTTATTAAACTGTTCTTATCTCATCCCATGAGTTTTACCTTCTTTCCCGATCCTCCTCCCCATCCCACTGGGAGCGGGGAGGGGAGTGAGGGAGTGGCTGCATGGTGCTTAGCTGCTGGCTGGGGTTAGACCATGACACATGTTATACTTCACACAGAGCTGTAAAAATATTTAAAATTCTGTATTTATTACCTGTTTCCATGCATATAGCTGTATTTTGAACTGCATCAGTTTCAGAGCAATTAATGGTCTTTTCTTCTATTTCTAAACCGCTTGAATCACAAAAAGAACCTTGCTCATCATCAAAACTAAAAAATACAAAAAAGCAATAATCTGAAATTACTCGGTCCCTTTCTAAAATGCTACATATAGAGTATTGAGAGAAGTCTGTATAAAAATGTAAACATTGCTCAATCTAAGATTTTGATATTTGACTGATAAAAAATAGCAGAGTGAAATCATTTGGATGGAAGGCGTTATTACTCACAAGATTTTCACCACAACAATTAGTAATGTTGCTGACTTAAAAGTAGTAACAATAACTAGAATTTTCATGCTGTAAGCACAGGTATGCAGCAGGTAAAACCAACACTCTTCTCTCACCACCAAATTCCAGGAAAGCTAAAAAGACAAAACCCCTTTTAAAATTATTTTTTCATATTTGGTATAAAGTAGCCCTGAAAAGAGTTTTCTTGGATTTTGGAATCAAATTATCTCTAAATAAACTTAAAGCTGTTCGTGAGTCTGAACTATTTGCCTTCCTCCTAGTTCAGTTTATGTCATCCCTCGATCCCATTAGCAATTCCAACATACGGATTAGATTAGAAAGCGAGACAATACTCCTCACCAAAATCAGCATTCATATTATTTCATACATCGGTCACAAACAGTTCTTTACTTAACAAGCAGTAGAGGATGATTTTACCTTCACCTTTCCTGGTAGAATAGCTGCCCAACAGGGCTTCCAGAATCTTAAAACAACTTCTGGATCTGTCCAATCCAAATGTATTGTTTACTCATGGTTTATCTGGCTTATGAGAGATAATAAACGATAAAGGAGAGCTGAAGAGAAAACACCTCTTACCAATCCCAGTCTTTAAAACTTTGTAGGAAGTCACTAGAAGATCTGATACTGTTCTCTCTTCCACTTTCAGTAAATTCTGACTCTAAAAAACATTTGGATAAAGAAATAGTTGTATTTTCCAGTGAGCTGTCCATGTCACCTGGAATATATAAAATAGTAACAATTTTATTTTGCATTTGAGAAGCTGACATTAAGAAATCGACAAGGGCTTATTAGAAATGCTTGCGATACAATCACATAGGTTTAAGAACCAAAAAAACCACTGACGCAGCCTGACAAATGAATGAAGAATTATAACAGCTTAAACTACAGGAAGAATTAGTTAGTTTTCAAACCAGATTTGTCTTTCTGAAGTTTTACAGCTTGCCTTCATATACTAATTCTTCTATAACCGAAGTCTGATAAATACATTGTTTTACCCTGTTGTCTGCGTGCACCAGCAACATGTGTTTCTCAAGAAGCCCAAAGACATTCTAAATACTAAATGTATATGTAACTTTAATTTAAAGCCAAATGTATGCATTATGAGGTGGACTGCTACCAACTACTTCAAGCAGGACTTAAACACAAACAGGTTGGGAACCATTGTTCTAAAGCATCCTTTGTGCTCTTTATGTGAATGTTAACATTCCCAGGCTGGCTCCCAGATATCACAAACCCCTGATCAAGAATGTCTACCTATTTAAAATGAGACTACACAAAACTACTTAAAATAAATTTAGGAATGATACAGTTTTAGTATATATTTTCCCTGAAAAAGACATCAAAGCACCGTTGTTTGTTATTACCTTTGTATACTAGGGAGCTTCCGCTCTTATAGTCAGTATGTAACGCTCCTGAAAGGCAAACCTACAAGAAAGCACAAACCCACTGTAATATAGTCCGAATTTTCAGGGAAAGTGTATGTTACAACTTACTTGTTTAACAGTTATAACGCCTTGTGACAGAACTCTTACTACAAACTCCTGACTTGAAAAAGGGAAGTGGGTTTTTTTCAATACATAAATGTAAATGGCCCTCATATTAATATAAAGAGGCAAACATATTCCCCACAGTCTAATAATGAAATATTCAGAGTTATATGTTAAAATATTTGAGAGACTATAAGACACTATGAAGACAGTAACATAAAATAAGGGCATAAAAGTAGGATTAGGTAATCACGGAAACAGTGCCATCTATCTTTATAGCTAGGCTTTTCATGTCAAAGTTTCCTGCTCTACTTTTTCCTACTAACTTGTAACTACATACTAAAAAAAAGAATGGCAGAAGTATTAGGCTACAAGCAAAATCAATTAAATGTACATTAGAAAAGATCAGACTTAAAGCAGCCCTCATGATCTTAGTTGTGTTTCACTGCATCTCTGCTATGCTCTACATGAAGTGATCAACTGCTGTATTTTCTTGTACTTAAAATACTGCTTTTTAATGGAATAACAAAACGCACAAACAAATCTAGCATTTGCAAGCATTACACTTTAAAGCCTCAGTGATAGTTTTTTAAAGATAACTTTTGAAAAATTTTTTTTTTTTTTTAAGGAACAGTTCTGTAATTCAAAGCAGAACATTCCCCAAGAAAAACATAGCATCTAGAGCACCACAAAATGCTACCTGAGTTGCAAATCCTTCTGGAAGAACTAAGGGCAGATACATCCAGCTGCTAAAGAACTCAAATCTTCACCTCATATTTGGGACAGTTCCTGATCCTAAAATGGCAAGTCACACTTCCTCAGGAAAAAAAAGGCTGTTTTCTGTATTCATTCGATGATTCCCAGGACCAACTTGATCTCCCAATCCAACTATGTGTCTAGCTCAAATCCAGCTTTCAATCTCTCCCAATCTTTGGATGCTCATGGGTATTTTTACAACATACTACTTCCCTTGCAGCGTGAGTTTGAACACTTAAGGTCTGTTATCCCCTGGACACACTGGAAGCATTTGACCCATGGAATACAGATGCAAGGAAGCAACTGCAAAAATTTGTCTCAGTGAAAGACAAACAGACTTCAGACAAAAGAAAGTGCCTAGCCAGTGAATATTCCTTCTACAAAGTGTCAAAGACTTTTGAAACACCAGCATGTGGGAGGGGTCTTTGCTGCTGGATTTTTAGGCAGATCAGTTTCCTAATCCACTGTACAGACCCATAAATGCTTATGTCAGCACAAGTAATGGAAACAGAGGAATCACAATCCAGTTCATTCATATCGGTGCACAGAACCTGGCATTCTCTGGTGTATAGCAACATTGCTTTACCTTGGCAAGGGAATGATACCCATCATAATTTACTGTCTGCTTGTTGTGGCAGTCCCTTACGAACTATAGGTTTGATTCTTCTCTGGTTGACTAGATATGGAACAATTTCCTGCTCCCTGAAAACAGAGCTAATCACTAAGCTTTACAAAAAATCACAAACACTCCTAACACATTTAAATAAGGCCAGCAATTGCTGTGGCAAAAGAATATATGAAAGAAATGAGTTATCTGATTATATATAATTTCATACTTGCCCAGTATACTACTTCTAATTATTGCCCAACACATATTATCATGCCCAACTGGCAGGCACCAGAAGGTTTTAGGCAAAAACTAAGTGCCAAGCTGCCTAGACTGTGTTTTGGGAATGCATAAAATTTGGAATTGCAATTTCCAAGGAAATTTCAAGTTCAGACAAGGATGACTCTTCAGCACTTCCACTGTAACACAATCAGAACAGAGGGACAGGACCAGGACTAGAAAGAACACACTTTACACGTAAGCACCTAAAGTCTGTTTAAATCCCATTTTTGGCTCTCACGCTGTACGCGTATGTAATACCACAGCGTTTACAACGAACCCTAAGGGAGGGGACACAGACCCCACCGCACCCCCCTACAAGCACCTCAGGGACTAGGCGAGGAGGAACGGCTTTCCTCCTCCCACACCGCCCACCTCCCTCCCCTGGCGCCCACCCCCCGGCCCTCCCGTCTCACCCCCGCCGGCCCCCGCAGGTAGCGCCGCTGCAGACGCCCGGCGGAGCGGCTGAGGCCCAGGCCGGGGCCCGCCATGGCGCACCGCCGCGCCGCTCGCGCTCGAAGAAACCGCCACCACCCGCAGGCGGCGCGCGCAGGCGCGGGAGGCGGCCGGGAAGAGGCGGGCGCGCGGCGACGCGCACGCGCTCCCACCGCCCGTTGGGGCCGGGCGAGGCGCAGGCGCGCTGGTTCTCCCACGCCGGCGCGAAGCGGCGGCTCCTGCCGAGGAGCGGGGACGGGGGCCGCCCTCGCCCCGGCCGGGCCGGGAGGCGGGCAGCGGAGGCCCACCGCCCCACCAGGCTTCGCGGGACAGGCACACCACAGCAACGACTGTTTCCCTCCCCACGGCGGGACAGCGCTTCCTGCGGGTCCGGCCTCTCTCTCCTGCTGCCCGCGGGGTCGGGGCTAGGCCCCCGCCTCACACAGCCAGCCACATCAGGTTTATTGTTTTGCAGCCTAATGCTTTTGTAGGAGCTTTAGGGAAGAAGTACTCCTATCCTTTTTTTTTTAAAAAAAAAAAAACAAACAAAACAAACAACCACCTTAAAGCTGAATATATAAGTTACATATTTCCAACTTACAGATCATGATGGTAAATTGGTTACCTTGGAAAAAACCTTGATAATGCCAGCACTGAGCTGTGAAGTAGAAGTTTAAAAAAAAAAAAAAAAAGCAAGCCACATTTATTCATGCATATTCACTATTGAGAAACAAAGTTTTAAAAGATAAAACAACCCTGGCATATGTAAGCTACAGTTACTCAGTTCTGCAGTGAGGTCAGAGAAGTGCCACAGGAAACTGAGCTCATCAACTTTGAGAACATAGCTGGGAGAGCAGTGTCATAGCAGTAGCAGTGGGTTATGCTACCGCATTTCAGGTAAAATGCCAATGTTAAGTAAATGTTTTTCACTAAACTAAGTAATTCAGAAATATTCTATGTACAAAAAAAAAAGTTGGTACACTGCTCTAGCAAAATATCGATCAAAACATTTAAGAACTGTTCTTTAGCTTTCAAATAGTGAAGTGCTATTCAGAGACTTCAGACAGCACAAACCAGCATCTACCTGCTAGCTGCCTCAGCTTGCTTTCTGCACATTAGAGTGAGCATTAAGTTTCAAAGGCCTTCAGTTTACTGACCAGCAATTAGCACCTACAATTTGCATATTCAAAATAGAGATTTGAGAACAGGAAGCCAAATTATGCAAGTTTTTCTTTTTTAAACAAACCAAAGTGAAGACAAAACATGTATTTTAACAAGACTAAGATTTAATTTTTAAAATTTGACATTTAATACAAATATGTCAGGATAACACAAATACACCTGAAATATGCCAGTGTCTGAAACTTCTTATTTAACATGCAAAAAAAATCAATTAGAACACATAAAAACCCCAACTATAAGCTGTAATTTTACATTTATACATCAGAAGTGTCCATTTTAAGAAGTTGAAATAATTAGTCAATAACATCTAAATACTGATTTATACTGCTAGAACATCTGTATACTCAAAGCAATAATTCTATATTTGCCCACAGTCTGTAATGACAATTCTTCCATTTACTAGCCCTTTAGGAGAACCAAAGGATTCAATCTTTTTCACAACATCCATTCCATCTTTCACAAACCCAAATACCACATGCTTGAAGTCCAAGTGTTCTGCTTTTTTAAGTGTTATGAAGAACTGAGAATTATTTGTATCCCTGCCCTTATTTGCCATTGACAACAATCCAGGACCAGTGTGTTTCACTTCGAAATTCTCATCCTCAAATGCTGTTCCATAAATTGACCGTCCACCTGTTCCATCATGGTTAGTTATATCACCTCCCTTTAAAAAAAGAAAAAAAAAAAAAGACGGCACAGCATTAACTTAAAAGTCCCAAAACATAAAGCGACAGCACAATTATATTCCCTTTCAACAGTAAAGACTTTGCTTTGGAAGAACTTAGTTTTCACAAGTACCATAGTTACTTAGATAGAAGGCTTCCCAGCTTCAGCAGCTTTGTTCATGTAATGGAAGCAGTACCGGAAAGTTTATCCCTTGTTTATTCTGAACACAGCATTTTATCTTCCTGCTCCACATGGTGATCACTCCTCTAGGCCTGTCTTTCCCACTGCCTGCTTCCTGCATCACTTGGCCCCGACAGCTGGGACCTGCATTATCTCATTGAAGGCCTGTCCTTGCCTAGTCCCTGCAGGCACGGGATTGATCACTTGAAAAAGGTTAAGGTACCAGTGACCAGTAATTCCTTGCTTCTGTGCAGGCAGCAGCTTTTGCCACATTACTGCTTGTTCAGGAGAGCAGCTACTGCTAGTCAGCAGTCTTTTGTCCTTCTGCAAGGCAGCAAGCTTCTGGCTCCTGATTATTTGACTACACACACAGAGGTGACAGTATAGGTTATCATATCTTTGAAAGAAAGCCTTCTCACTGAAAAGCTTCTCACTGTACCTGGAGAAAGTTTAGGCAAACCAGAGCAAACTTAAAATATACTAATTTCATGTGATAAAAGCTCACACTTTGCCAGGGTACACATGGTGCAGTTAACTGTTTTAAAAGGAAGTCTGCTCCTTGTAGGATGTGGAATACCCTGAAACAAGCTTAAACTCTAAATGAGCAACGCTGCTTTCCTTATCAGAAAGGCATAAAGTTTTAACAAAAGAGCCATAAAGGGCATACTTCAGGTGATACCTAATCAAGAGCCTGGATAATTTTTTATTCTGGTGATAAGCCATTCATATATTAGTGTCTACTTCTGAGTTTGTAGAAGGTCATTCCTGGTCTTCAGGGATGTAGTGACATGCAGGAACATTTGTCTAGTGTGTAAGGAAGTTGGTTCCTTCTGCCTGTTACAAGTCACTAAAACTCACTGAATTATTGATGAGAATTTGGAAAGAAAAGGTCTGTCTGAGCTATGATCAATCTCTTAAGCCTTCAGCATTTATGAAGAACTTGCTAGTGCTACCGAACGCACACAGAGGTCTAAAACCAACACGTTTACATGGGGGCACAGATGCACTGCAGGCTGACACTCTTGGTGAAAAATGTGAGCATTTTAAGGAACAGGCCACTGCGTGATAATGAGATCTAGAAGACTTCTTTTAGATGGAAACTTGAGCATCTAAAATACTTGGAATATCAGTTTTAAAGTACACGTTATCTGAAATACAAAGCGTACTTTAAAATGTAAGAGAAGCCTGGAAAGTAAGTGTTCTTAGCAGGTGAGCATACAGAAGTTCCTCTCTGTAGAGAGAGGAGGCTGAATGGTGGTTTTGGGAACCCCTACTTTCCTGGTGTTCCTGTTCAGCAACAGGCCCCTTGTCCATTGTAAGAGGGCATCTCTATCTCTGTTTCTTCTTCCACACTAACATGGCAGCACCAGGTAACGCTAAAGCGTCAGGCAGCTAGCTGGCAGACGCAGGTAAAAAGCATTTGGCTTAGGGCAGCATGTGCGGCTTGCACCATTTCTCATCTCCTTGTAGGGAAAAGGCAGATAAAAGTATCTTGCACACTGGATTCATGCTGCCAACAAGAATGTGATATCCTGTATAAGTGATTTTTTGAAGTGCCATTGTTAGTCAAGAGGCATCTCATTCTCTCAGTGAAGAGTCTTCTGTTATGCTTACCTGACACACAAAGTCAGTGACTATTCTGTGAAAGCTGGAGTTCTTGAATCCAAATCCTTTCTCTCCTGTGCACAGGGCCCTGAAATTTTCAGCAGTTCGAGGGACAATATTTGAAAACAGCTCCATGGTTATGTGTCCTAAAGGTTCATCGTCAGCAGAAACTTCAAAATACACAACAGGGTTGGTGTCCTTTGACAGTCCTTCTGCCAGAGATAAGTGTCCCTTCTGTAGTTCTGACAAGCTTAGCTGGCATTCTTCAAACCTCCTCTTGAAAGAATTAGCCATTTCTTGGCTTTTAAATCTGACTGCGAGTTGTTCTACTTTTACTTCACCGTCTGAAAATAAATCCGAGAACAGGTTTCTTTAGTTCCATTCAGTATAGTCAGAAACAAATAGCTTTCATCTTATATAATCTCCAGGGAAAAACAAAGCCACAGAAATTACAGACCACCTAGAAAAAACAAAAACCACCTGAAAAACTCACCAGCATAATCTGTGGCTGTCCAAATTAAAGCATTGTTTGATGTATCAGAGGGCACTAAGTTCATTTCTTTGGTGATGACGTGGTTTGCACAGACTTTAAGAACTTGGTCTCTTCTCATTAGGACTCTATAGTTTTTCTTCTGCGTATGGAAGAGGATCTTTATCTCTCCAACACCACGCTCCTTCCACTGAGTAGCATCCCTGTCCCATCTGTAAAGTTTTGCCCTCTCTTTGAAGAGAATTTCTTCATCTTCTTCTCCAGATTTTACCTCCACCTAAAAAACAGCACAGTAGAGTACCTGTGATTTCCCAGAGAGCTGCTGTCACTGACGACATTAAATAGTATTACATACACTTATGATGATTCTGACATATTACAATGGAAAATTATTCAATGTGTGCCTTTCTCCAACACCATATTCATCACACACCAGAATGAGTAAAACATCTAGCCTTTTCAGAATTTAAGAGCCCAAGAAATTCCACTGCTTGAGATTAATTATAGCACTGCAATACTACTTCGCCATGCTGCATATGGTTTTGGTGGGTGTTTGTTGGTTTTTGCTTTGGGGGTGTATTGTTTGTTTGGGTTTTGGTGGTTTGTGTGTGTGTGTTTTGTTTTTTTCTTAAAAAAAAAATACTATCAAGTGTTCTGGCAAGTTTCCCAGGAAAGTTTCAGGTTTGCTGAATGATGTGCACACTGAGAAGTGAAGATATAGTACTGTTACCATTCCAGGCGCTACCTTTTGAACATTATTAAAGAACTTGATATTTGCATTTGAACAGAATAAACACCGAGTACAACAAACTGAGGCCTGACAGCCGTATCTCCTCCTCACTTTATGTATGCATACTTCTGCCCTCTAACCTCCTTTAGTTAACACATCTTCTGAAGATAAGGAACACTTGAGAGAACTGGAGAAATAAGTGACAAACAACTATTTGTGGAGGGAGAAATGAGACTGAAGAAGAGAAGCAGCAAGTAAGGGAAGAAAGCAAATCATAGAAGTCATAATATGACACACAGATGAGCAAAGGCACACCTAATTTTGAAGAAGGTGGTTGAAGGCATGTTATGAACTACATCAGATTTGCTGTTCAAATAAAAGGACACTGCATACTGTTTATTTGTGCTCTATTTTTCTTGCTTAATAATTATACTAATCTATAATTAAATTATGTTATTTAC